>NW_020664420.1:57130110-57324938 GCF_002925995.2 Terrapene triunguis
CGCTCGGGGGGGTCGGGGAGGTGCTCGGGGGGGCGACGCTCTTTTTTTTTTGCTTGGGGCAGCAAAAAAGTTAGAGCCGGCCCTGGTTACAAGGCTCCTTACCATATAACCCATAATGTGAGGTAGGGTCTCCTCAGCCTACCCCTCAGAATTCAGCTCTCTCTGAGTCCTAGCATGGGGGAGGGCAGAGGGTTCAGCAGGGTGGGGACCTTGGCCCACAAGGGCTACAAGGCCTGACCTCGGCCCACGAAGGCCGCAAGATCTCACTGTATCACATGAGCTCAGGCCCATCAACAAAATCCCATGTCTTTTACCTCTGGGAACCATTCATTTTATTCTCTTCACTGCACTGGAAACTGACGAATAAACAACAGTACCTCAGTTAGGTATTAAGCACATTCCTACTTAACACACTGTGGCTTGAAGGTGCTGTGGGGAATGCAAAAAATTGCCTGGCCATCTGCCAGTTGGCCCATGGGAGAAAAAATTCCTTCCTGGTCCCCTAAACAGGTGATTGGCTAGACCCACAGGATTTGTCAGGCTGGGTTCCCACTCCTAGTTCAGGTGGGTAGAGTGGGCTGCTGGAATGGAGATGAAAGAGACTCCACATGGCCCCTGCATTGGGCTAAATCCTGGAAGCTGGTGAATGCTGGCCAATCAGCACCTCTGTCCCCAAGCTGGCCAATGGGTGCCAGAGACTCCTGGGGGAGGAGGTACCTTTTGTCCCTTGGCAAGTGTCTCCCTCCCTTGCTACTGGGACTGACCCCCTTTCATCGCCAGCCCCATCAATTTCTTCACCCATTGATGTAGGTGGGTGGCATTTATCAGTTCTTTTCTCTTCTCTGAATTGTGGTCAATATCCAACATAAGAAAGGAGCATTTAGGATTGCAGTAGTCTAATAAAACAACTCAATTTTACCTGATTTATATGGTTTTATCGAGTGTGTTGTCACATATCTTCATGTCAGTTTTTTCATTGAAATATAAGGTTCACTTAAGCGGGTTTTTTTGTGGAAGGTTTTGAGTTCTACCATTCATATGAATGAGGATCTACATTTATCCTTTATCCTAGTTAAAGAATACGATTACATTTTAGAGGATTAATATTTTGAATATCCTTGAATCCAAGTTAAAGTAAGACAAGAGTAAGACACTTGTATGTGTGTGTGCTAAAATCAGAGTCAAAATTAAAATTTGTCTAGGCAAGAATTGGGGAATATTAATGAGAAAATATCTAGCTCTCTGCCAGATTCATATATGTGGCACAAGGAATCACTGTAATGAATATAAAAATTACCATCAATACATTTGGCAAGAAAGTACAACTGACTACAGTTCTTGTTAAGCAGCTTATTACTAAAGACTCATTACTAATGACAAACATGGATGAATAAAAAGAACAGAACACCATGCTTCCTAATTTACATATTGCAATATAAGAGTATGATGGGAGAAAATAACTAATAACTATTATTCTATTGAGGTGTTAATTATTTCAAGATATGTGGCTCATATTTTAAACACTACTGTCAATTTCTTACATCAAGAACTACTAAAAAATCAGTCCAAACTTAACTTCTGCTCCTTATATTTATACATTTTTCTGGGACAACAAGCTAACTTTTAATATTAGTCATCATAACAATAAAGTACAGTCATACTGTATGAAAGTAACAGTTATACTGTATAGAATACATAGCTATACTGAAGCTGTGCCCATGTTTATTCTTAGTACCTGAGGTACAAGCCCTACAAGGCAGAATTTAAGATTAAGTGGAGTAGTAGTATACAAGATTTAACCATAGAGTGTGACAAAGTTCCTCCTCTATCTTGGTGGGTCCTGCGCTTATTGGCAGATTTTCTTGCCTCAGAGATTCACCATGTGGGTTGGGGAACAGCCCAGAAACCTTCCCCTCTGGAAGAACCCACAGTCCAGGTCAATTGGGAGGTTTTGGGGGAACCCAGGCCCGCCCTCTACTCCGGGTTCCAGCCCAGGGCCCTGTGGACTGCAGCGGTCTATAGTGCCTCCTGTAACAGCTGCATGACAGCTACAACTCCCTGGGCTACTTCCCCATGGCCTCCTCCAAACACCTTCCTTATTCTCACCACAGGACCTTCCTCCTGGTGTCTGATAACACTTGTGCTCCTCAGTCCTCCAGCAGCACACCCTGACCTTCTCAGCTCCTTGTGCCTCTTGCTCCCAGCTCCTCACATTCACACCACAAACTGAAATGAGCTCCTTTTTAAAACCCAGGTGCCCTGATTAGCCTGCCTTAATTGATTCTAGCAGCTTCCTGGTTACTCTAGTGCAGCCCCTGCTCTGGTCACTCAGGGAACAGAAAACTACTCATCCAATGACCAGTATATTTGCCCTCTACCAGACTCCTGTACCCCACTGGTCTGGGTCTGTCACAAGAGTCACTAAGTATGAAGGGTAAATTCACTAAGTGGAGGAGGCAGCAGTCTGGATATCAAATCTGTCACTTGAAATATTTTAGGATGGAAGGAGGAGATTGTTGGAAGCATAATATGTATTATGTTAATTTTGTATAATCTATAAATCAGTGACCTGGAAGAATGACAGTTGGAGGGACTCAGTACAATGGAAGAGGGTAATATAGTTCAGCACATTTTAGATAAACTAGGAACATGGGCAGATGAGAGGATTATGCCACTCAAGGGAAAGAAATGTTAGGAACAACAATGTGGTTTAGGACAAATAAAAGAAGAGGGAATATAACCACTGCAATCTCAAAACTGGAGAAGGATCTGAGGTAGCGATTGATGAAATCCTAACAGCAGTACAAAGCAAACAAAATTCTAGGATGCATAAATAGAGGTATCAAATGTAACATAGGAAAGGTATTCTAGCTCATGAGGCTACATTTGGAGTACTGTGCATGGTTCTGTGTGCACTTTAATATAACAAATCATTATAAAAATGGAAAAATTGGGAAAATATAGCAGATGGCAACCAAATATAGCAGATGGCAATCAAAATACAAGGACTCGAGGAACTTGGTTATTCTTAAAAGGTGAGTCTATATTCTTTTGAAAAGAGAAGAGTACAAGGATACCTCAAGGAGATACAGGATACAATTTCTGAAAATGTAGTAGGTTATTTATCCTAGAGTAAGGGCTTAGAACAAAGACACATGAGTTTAAATTAAGGAAGTCAGGAAACTAAAAGCTTTTCGATTGAATTCTTTTGTACAGTCTTTGTATTACACAGCATAAAGTACCAAGAGCAGCAGTACAAACAACTAGTACCAAGAAGTTACACACATCACATAGTAAGTCCATTGAGAAAAAGAGAGACTTTCTTGTATTCTACGTTTCCTAACTTGGACAGCAATTTGCAATCCAACCTAATAATTTCTGAGAACTAACCAAAAGCAACTCTTTCTGTAACTATAGTTAATTTCTGACTCCCCCCGCACACACGCATTTGGAGTTGAGGTATGTGTTCATATGTGACATTTATGCAGGTCATATGACTAAAGCATAAATTAAATGAACTTCACATGTGTCTTTGGGGTTTTATATATGATTGCAAAAGAATCAGAGAAGTAAATGCCTGTATTGTTATTAACAGAACGGAATTAATTAAAAAGTCAGTTTCTTTTGATGAGTTCAGGGTTGTAGGTTTGGGGTTTATTCATTAACAACATGCTGTAAGCACAATTTCTACCTTATTTGTACATGTCTCTTCATTTGGTTGCAACCCCCCATTGTTTTTAATGTTTAGCTTAGAAAACAAAGCACAAACATTTCAGGTAAGTATGAGAGCTGACATGATAGATCCTTTTTAGAATTCATGGTCTGAATGGATAAATAGGGATTTGGGCACTTTTTGAAAATGCATATCATTTACTCAGTAGACTGTAATGGCTTCAAAAGAGTCATTATGGTCTGTCAGTTAAATATGTATTTTAGGCAATTTTTTAAATGACTGAAATGGCTCTTTTAGAGTAATAAAAATCCAAAATGTAATGAGAATACATGGAAAAAAGGAAAGATTCACACCACTTTTAGAGCTAGTAAAACATCATTTCCTACCCATTGAAAGTCAGTATAGGACCTGCAGTATTTTAGCCTACCACTGGTCTTATTCCCAGTCACTTATCTCAGAAGTTGAATTGCTATTTACAGTCTTAGACAATATCATTGATCAATTTGAATTCTTATATAACCTGTACATTGCCATTTGAATGTATGACATGTGCTTCTTTCAACAGAGTGGCACTAGGACTTCCAGTATATGCTATTCAAATGATTATCACAGTTCTCATGTTTTATTCAAATGAATAATGCAGACTGAACAGAACCAGCCTAGCAATTGATTGCACATAATGGGGCAAATTCTGCCCTGAATTACTTTGCCTTTGCTTTCATTGCCTTCTGTGGGATATAAATCAGGACATGAATTGGCCATATGGATGGCAATAAATTGGATAAACCCTTTTAAAAAACATATATTATAATCTACACAGCTGAAGGATCAGTCCAGCTCCTTTGCAGCCTTTCAGGTAAATAACAAGTTTTAAGAACAGCTGAACTTAATATGCATAACAAGCTTTGCAAAATTACAATGAAAATTTTCCAGCTTAGGTACAACATCTATTGGCCTGCCATTTTATCATGATGACTGATGATAACTAAAAAGGTAATGATATTTTACTTCCCTGTAAAAAAAAAAAAGTACTTGACCTGGATGAATGGATAAGTAGAATTTTGAAAGACTGATTTGTAATATAATAGCTTCTATTTGTTTGGAGGTATCATTCTGATCTACTGAGTGCATTCTAATTTAGGACATGAGGGCTGATTCTTCAATAGGGAGGAAAGGGACACGGAAAGAAGCCACTTGTTACAGTTGATCTTCCAGAAAAAAGTTGGTGGCAGACACACGATCTACACAAATCACAGAAAGCAAAGACATTCTGAACAAGTGGAGTCATAGATACATAATGACAGCTCTGGAAGAGTTGTTTGTGGAGTGTAAATTCAGGACATCTGTCTCTAAAAGTAGAAGCATCTACTGCCTGAGATAAAGAAGCAGGTTCATTATCTTGGGGACAATAGCAAGTTTTGAACTTTTATATGTGGGCTAGCTACTCTGGGGAAACAAAGAGCTACTCTGTGGTTAAGACCAACAGCTTATAGGATGCATTTGTATGTAATCTTCAAATTGGGGCTATACCATGAAGGAACAAGATAGCCCTCAGTATTTACTGTTCCATACTAATTGTGGTAACCATTAATTGTTCTTTTCTAAGTATAGGAAGACACAACAATGGCCATAGCTACCTGGAGAGAGAAATCCTGGGTGTGTAAAGGTGCCCAATATATCTTGTTATGTCTTTTAGGCAAGGTAATGACTAAGGAAGGCTATTAGGGAATATTGTCAGTGACATTGTAAACTTTATTTGTTCACACTGTAATGAGAACTCTGTGTAAAGAATTTAACAATATAGGTAATCAGGAATTTTGAACACTAGTATTTTACAAG
This sequence comes from Terrapene triunguis, assembly GCF_002925995.2. Taxonomy (NCBI): domain Eukaryota; kingdom Metazoa; phylum Chordata; order Testudines; family Emydidae; genus Terrapene; species Terrapene triunguis. The sequence continues at coordinate 57,135,623 of NW_020664420.1, forward strand.
AGTGCCAGTGAAGGCCATAAAGAAGCCTCCTATGGTAGGGAAATGATAAAACTAATGGTATGAAATCAAAAATGTTGTAAGGAAATGCTTAATGATGAAAAGTTAAGATAAATTTGTCATTTTCTCATATGTTGAATATTCATCACAAACTCTATGCAGCTGTATTTCAGAATGCTGAGGACTGTTGTTTGTACATAAAGTAGATTATGTGTGTAATTTACACGCTGAACTCGCTATTGCAAGTCAGCACAATAAATCTTGCTTTGCTTTTTTCAGACAGATATTTTTCTCTGACCTTGTTCTCAAACACCAAATAGCGAATGTCAAGTGATTCATATGTAGATTACCATTTAAAAAACAATAAGCAACAACCAGAGAGGAAGAATGGTCTCATGTTTAAAATCATGAAACTTTAAGTTAAGTGATTTGGATTCTAGTTCTGCCACAGACTTGTTGCATAACCTAGATTGAGACTGTCCCACAAACTTGCTGTGTGGCCTTTGGCAAGTAATTTAATCTTACTGTTCCTCAGTTTCCCCATCTGTAAAAGGAGGGCTATTCTAATTAGACAAGCCCCAGTTCAGGAAAACATTTAGGGCCAGATTTTCCAAGATATTTAGGCATCTAAAGATATAGATAGATGCTTTGAAAATCCCACTAAGCACCTAAGTCTCATTGAAAAATTGATCTGCTTAGGTTCTTCTGAAAATCAGCCAGACACCTATTTACATCTTTAGGTGCCTAAATATCTTGGAAAATCAGGGCCTTAGCAAATGCCTAAGTCCCATTGACTTGACAGTTAAGCATATGCAGAAATATTTTCCCCTAAGGGGATTTAATTAAGCATGTCCTTAAGTATTTTGCTGAATTGTGACCGTAATTTCCAGGATGTTTGTGAGCTAGCGAACAGGAGGGGCTAACAGGGGAGTTTTGCGAGGGACTCTCCAGGTGAAGGAGGAGCGGTTATGTGACCCTTGGGGTAAGTTTGTTGTCTGTGTATGTGTGTTTGTGTTTGTTGTGGTGTGCTTGCTGCTGAACTGAAATATACTGTGTGGTCTGTTTGTTTGGGGGACCGTGTGCTGATCGTATGGGTGCTGAGCCTAGCGGCCTGCTAGGCAAGGCTGAGAGCTTCTTAACAAGGCTCTGATCCCTAAACCCTTTAGCACCCATCAACCTTTAATGAGGGGGCGGGGCTACTCAGGAAAACCAGAGCTTTAAAAAGCCCACTCCTAAGCAACCAGAAGAGCTAGCGAACAGGTGCGGCCCAAAGGGGAGTTTTGCGAGGGAGTTTACAGGGAGGGTGTGTGGGGGGGTACATACCTTTAAGATTCCTTAAACTTCTTTAAACTTAAGCCAAAAACCATCCCCTGATAAAAACAAAACAACAACAAAGGAACCAGCTGCAGGAGTAAAAAGGGAATGCAGGCAGAAGTCCAGCAACATAGTGTGGGCTACCAAGTTTATTGCACCCAATGCAGCATGTATGATTACCTGTCCTATGGGCAGGTGGCGTATGTGTGCATTCGGTGCAAGGAGCTCCTGGCCCTCAGAGACCATGTACGGGCTTTGGAGACCAGGGTGGCTGAGCTGGAGGAGCTAAGGGAGACTGAGAGGTACATAGATGAGACTTTCTGAGGCACAGTAGAATGGTCCCACCCTCAGTCTGACAGCCTTTGTGCTGTTGAGGAGGATAAAAGCCTCAGGGAAGTAGAATATCCAACTGGAGCAGAGGAAAACGATCCCATAGTTGGGAAACTCCTTCCAGATGATGTTGTGATATCCTCTCACACTGAGGATACCTCTCCAGGGGAGGGAACTCCAGTTATTAAGGAGAGGCAGGTATTAGTAATGGGCAATTCGATCATTAGAAACATAGATAGCTGGGTTTGCAATGACTGGGAGAACCGCATGGTGACTTGCCTGCCTGGTGCGAAGATTGTGGATCTCTTGAGATATCTAGATAGACTAATGTGTAGTGCTGGGGAGGAGCCAGTGGTCGTGGTACATGTAGGTACCAATGACATAGGGAAGGATAGGAGAGAGGTCCTGGAGGCCAAATTTAGGCTGCTAGGTAAGAGATTGAAGTCCAGGACCTCCATGATAGCATTCTCTGAAATGCTTCCAGTTCCACGTGCAGGGCCAGTTAGACAGGCAGAACTGTAGGGTTTCAATGCATGGATGAGACGTTGGTGTAGGGAGGAGGGGTTAGATTTATTAGGAAAGGGGAAAGGGGGAGCCTATACAGGAAGGATGGGCTCCACCTAAACCAAAATGGAATCAGATTTCTGGCACTTAAAATTAAAAAGGTCGTAGAGCAGTTTTTAAACTAAGGGCTGGGGGAAAGCCAACAGGTGCAGAGGAGCACGTGTTTCGGAGGAGCACGTGCCTTAGGATGGCATCTAATAATGGAGATTCTCTATATCCTAGTAAGGAGGAGAGTATGGAAGATAAAATACAGGTAGGATCTGATGAGAAACAGGCACATGAAAAAAAGTCTCATTCAATTACATCATGTAATGGGAGACAGCTAAAAAGTGACAAGTTTTTAAAGTGTTTATATACCAATGCTAGAAGTCTAAATAATAAGATGCGTGAACAAGAGTGCCTCATATTAAATGAGGATATTGATCTAATAGGCATCACAGAAACCTGGTGGAGTGGGGACAATCAGTGGGACACAATCATTCCGGGGTACAAAATATATCGGAAGGACAGAACAGGTCATGCTGGTGGGGGAGTGGCACTCTATGTGAAAGAAAGTGTAGAATCAAATGAAGTAAAAATCTTAAATGAACAAAACTGTACCATAGAATCTCTATGGATAGTAATTCCATGCTCAGATAATAAGAATATAGCAGTAGGGATATATTACCGACCACTTGACCAGGATGGTGATAGTGTCTGTGAAATGCTCAGGGAGATTAGAGAGGCTATTAAAATGAAAAACTCAACAATAATGGGGGATTTCAACTATCCCCATATTGACTGGGTACATGTCACCTCAGGATGGGATGCAGAGATAAAGTTTCTTGACACCTTAAATGACTGCTTCTTGGAGCAGCTAGACTTGGAACCCACAAGAGGAGAGGTAATTCTTGATTTAGTCCTAAGTGGAGCACAGGATCAGGTCCAAGAGGTGAATATAGCTGGACCGCTTTGTAGTGACCATAATATAATTAAATTTAACATCCCTATGGCAGGGAAAACACCACAGTAGCCCAACACTGTAGCATTTAATTTCAGAAACGGGAACTACGCAAAAATGAGGAGGTTAGTTAAACAGAAATTAAAAGGTACAGCACAAAATTAAAATGCCTGCAAGCTGCATGGAGACTTTTATAAGACACCATAATAGAGGCTCAACTTAAATGTATACCCCACATTAAAAAACATAGTAAGAGAACCAAAAAAGAGCCACTGTGGTTAAACAACAAAGTAAAAGAAGCAGTGAGAGGCAAAAAGGCATGCTTTTAAAAGTGGAAGTTAAATCCTACTGAGGAAAATAGAAAGAAACATAAACTCTGGCAAATGAAGTGTAAAAATATAATTAGGAAGGCCAAAAAAGTATTTGAAGTACAGCTAGCCAAAGACTCAAAAATTAATAGCAAAATTTTTTATAAGTACATCAGAAGCAGGAAGCCTGCTAAACAACCAGTGGGGCCAGTGGACGATCGAGATGCTAAAGGAGCACTCAAGGATGATAAGGCCATTGCGGAGAAACTAAATGAATTATTTGCATCGGTCTTCACAGCTGAGGATGTGAGGGAGATTCCCAAACCTGATCCATTCTTTTTAGGTGACAAATCTGAGGAACTGTCCCAGATTGAGGTGTCATTAGAGGAGGTTTTGGAACAAACTGATAAACTAAACTGTAATAAGTCATCAGGACGAGATGGTATTCACACAAGAGTTCTGAAGGAACTCAAATGTGAAATTGCAGGACTACTAACTGTAATCAGTAACCTATCATTTAAATTGGCTTCTGTACCAAATGACTGGAGGATAGCTAAAGTGACACCAGTTTTTAAAAAGGGCTCCAGAGGTGACCCCAACAATTACAGGCTGGTAAGCCTGACTTCAGTACCTGGCAAACTGGTTGAAACTATAGTAAAGAACAAAATTGTCAGACACGTAGATGAACATAATTTGTTGGGGAATAGTCAACATGTTTTTTGTAAAGGGAAATCATACCTCTTTGAGGGGGTCAACGAGCATGTGGACAAGGGGGATCCAGTGGATACAGTGTATTTAGATTTTCAGTCGTGGGATAAGAGGGAAGGTTCTCTCATGGATTGGTAACTGGTTAAAAGATAGGAAAGAAAGGGTAAGAATAAATGGTCAGTTTTCAGAATGAAGAGAGGTAAATAGTGGTATCCCCCAGGGGTCTGTTCTGGGACTAGTCCTATTCAACATATTCATAAATGATCTGGAAAAAGGGGTAAACAGTGAGGTGGCAAAATTTGCAGATGATACAAAACTACTCAAGATAGTTAAGTCCCAGGCAGACTGCGAAGAGCTACAAAAGGATCTCTCAAAACTGGGTGACTGGGCAACAAAATGGCAGATGAAATTCAATGTTGGTAAATGCAAAGTAATTGGAAAATATAATCCCAACTATACATATAAAATGATGGAGTCTAAATTAGCTGTTAACAATCAAGAAAGAGATCTTGGAGTCAATGTGGACAGTTCTCTGAAAACATCCACTCAATGTGCAGCAGCAGTCATAAAAGCTAACACAATGTTGGGAATCATTAAGAAAGGGATAGATAATAAGACAGAAAATATCATATTACCTCTATATAAATCCATGGTACGCCCACATCTTGAATACTGCATGTAGATGTAGTTGCCCCAGCTCAAAAAAGATATATTGTAATAGGAAAAGTTTCAGAAAAGGGCAACAAAAATGATTAGGGGTATGGAATGGCTGCCATATGAGGAGAGATTAATAAGACTAGGACTTTTCAGCTTGGAAAAGAGACGACTAAGAGGGGACATGATAGAGGTCTATAAAATCATGACTGATGTGAGGTAAATAAGGAAGTGTTATTTACTCCTTCTCATAACACAAGAACTAGGGGCCACCAAATGAAATTAATAGGCAGCAGGTTTAAAACAATGAAAAGGAAGTATTTTTTCACACAATGCGCAGTCAACCTGTGGAACTCTTTGCCAGAGGATGTTGTGAAGGCCAAGACTGTAACAGGGTTCAAAAAAGAACTAGATAAATTCATGGAGGATAGGTCCATCAATGGCTATTAGTCAGGATGGGCAGGGATGGTGTCCCTAGCCTCTGTTTGCCAGAAGCTGGGAATGGGCGACAGGGGATGGATCACTTGATGATTACCTGTTCTGTTCACTCCCTTTGGGGCACCTGGCATTGGCCACTGTTGGAAGACAGGATACCAGGCGGCTATATGGACCTTTGGTCTGACCCAGTATGGCCGTTCTTATGTTCTTAATTCACCCATGCTTGTAAAGAGCTGTTGTATCCTCAAATGGAGGGCAATGTAAGTGTGGATTGTTTTTTTTCTGTATACTTAGCAGTGACTAAAATCCTGACTCTGTAATAAGGCACTGAATGGGCAAGATATTTAAGCATGCTGAGTGCAATAAATTCACATGCTCAAAGTTACACATGTACCTAAGTACCTTGCTGAATTGGGGTCCTAATTAACAACAGAATGATCAACTAAAGTCCTGTAAACCACCCAAAGTTTACAGATCTGTAACCTTGAAAGTTATACTTGCAGTGTTTATTATTTTAGTTTTGAAGCTTAAGTGACAAGTTAATTAAAATACTTTATTTAATGTCAGTGCTTGATTAGTGTACAATAATCATATTTAAGTTCATTGTTAAATGACCTAGTTTAGACAAAGCAATGAATAAACTAAGAAGAGCATGTGCCTAAGCATCCTTAATGATAAAACGTCTCAGCTCTATGAGTAACACAACTGTTTACAACTGATAATAAAATTTAGAATGTAAATAATTTCAAACCACTAAGTGGATATGTTTACCTCATTAAAGAGCCACAATGATGTACAATATGGAATACAAGTAAAAAGATTAAGGTGATGGAATATATTTGCTAACAATTTTAATATGGGTCAGTCAAGGAGGAGGCATTAATCTCCTGGGCAGAAATTCTAAATATTGCCTATACTATGTTATTAATCTCCATTTTTCCTAAGAGAATAATTCAACCAGTTAGTTTTACATTTGAGTACACATTTATAAATCTAGCAGATAAGGTGCTGTGGTAACATTTATTTATTGCTTTGCTAAGATTTATCTGCATTCCCTTTAAAGCTAGAAATTCTGAAGGGCCATTCATTGGAACTATGCTGTTTTACACCAGCTGAATATGTTCCCCTATTTTCTTATGACTGTATACCAAATTCTGCTCTAAGGTAAACACCAAGAAGCCCGATTTCAGTCTTTGGATTTGCCTGAGTGTAACTGAGTGCAAAATTTGACCCCGTTTTTCAATGTAGAATTATGCCAGGGCTGAGTCTTGGCAATTCAAGGAGTTTGTTATTTTTCACAGTGGGAAATTACATTAAATGAAAGTATTCCTGCCTACTTCTCCATGCTGAATTCCAACAGATTATGGGCCTGACTCTTGAATTGTTCTACATGTAGAACTTGTATTGAATTAAATGGAAGTTCTGTGTCTGAAACAGCTCAGGATAGCCCTCTATGCAGTATAGGCTAGATTTTTTTCAAAGATGCTCAGTTCCCATAGGCGCATATGAAAGAGATGCCACCATATTTTCTTAAGTCTTCAGCTCCTACGGTTCTCAGCTGTTGGGAGCTGAGTCTTTTGAACACCTGAACCCAATTGTGGGTACCAAGCACTTTAGAAAATGTTGTCCTGTTTGTATGTGTGACCATAGACATATCCTACACACTACTGAAATAATATTTGTACAAAATATGCCTTGTGGGATATCGTATGAAAACTAATAACATGCTGGTTATTAATATAATTATAAAATGCATGTGTTAATGTTATATGAAAAGTTATGAATTCCCTCTGAATTATGTTACTAAAACATGTTTAGGACTAGACAGCCTAGCCTAGGTAAAGGTGATAAACAGTTCTGTCATAGACAAAGGAATGTGGGCTTACCTCAATTTACATATTAGCAGTAAACAAAGCAATCGAGCTAAGCTGGTGGGGGCTATAATTTTTCTGAACTCAAGAGACAGAGAATTAGCATGGCTTCTGCACCCCAAAGCATAGGCGCCGACTCCGTGGGTGCTCCTGGGCTGAAGCACCCATGGGGAAAAATTAGTGGGTGCTCTGCACCCACCGGCAGCCAAGCTCCCCTCCCCGCCCCGCCCCGCCCCACCTCACCTCACCTCCGCCTCTGCCTCCTCCCCTGAGTGTGCCGCATCCCCGCTCCTCTGCCTACCTCCCACCACCTGCTGCTGCCAAACAGCTGTTTGGCGGCATAGCAATCTCTGGGAGAGAGTGGGGAGGAGTGGGAATGTGGCATGCTCAGGGGAGGAGGCGGGGCCGGGGCGGGGATTTGGGGAAGGAGTCGGAATAGGGGCAGGGAGGCGGCGGAGTTGGGACGGGGACTTTGGGGAAGGGGTTGGAATGGGGGTGGGGCAGGTGTGGGAGGGGGAAGGGCAGAGGGGGGTCGAGCACCCACCGGCGTGAGCAGAAGTCTGTGCCTATGCCCCAAGGAGACACAGGAGACTGAATCCCCAAGAGGCCTTCTTGTAATTGTATCCCTTTGCAGATATACAGAACAGAGAGAGACTCCATCTTTATCCTTCAACATAGGAGACAAAAAACCCAACTGATTTGATCTCTGTGGTGGATCCTGGCCAGGCTGGAAGGAGACTGTGAGTGAGAGAAATCAAAGACTGTATCTTGCTATGGTAAGTTGTAGGCTTTTTAGATGTGTGTTTTCACTTTTATTTGCTTGTAATCATCTCTACCTTTATCTCTTTTGATTGGTGTCACTTAATCCATGCTGTTTTGTTCATAAACTTGTTTTGCTTTCATTATAAATCATCAGTGCTGTGTAAGTTCAGAAAAATGTGTATTTCTAGAGAGCTAACAGGTTGGGATGTTTTACTGTCTCTGTAAAGGAAGAGAACCTAACACTTTCTCTGTGAGGGTCCAGTGTGAGGGACTAATATCTGCAGTAGGATGATTTTGGGGTGAATTTGGGACTATTAAGGGTATTAAGGTCAGCCTACAAGGAGTAACCAGGTTGCACAAAGCCAGGGTGAGGCTTTCTGGGCTGCTGGAAGGCTGTTGGGGTCAGGGCTCTGAACCAAAGCTGCCCAGCCACAAGAACCCTTTACTGCCCTGGGTGAACCCTGAAACATCACAGTGTGCCTGTACAAATAACAAAAACTACCCGGAGGGTATACATTAGGAAGTCAGGAAATGCAAAAATTCCCTGCGGGAATATTAATTCCAACATGTTGCACTATGAAATATTTTCTATTCCTATTTCCCACAATAAATGAATACCTTGATATAGTACTGTATATATGGTTGAGTGAAGCAATCATTGAAGTCCATTCAGAAGCTTTAACCAGTGATGAATGTGACTTCCCAATTAGTGGAATTCAAGGTCTTCATTTTCAGCTATAGAGACCTAACTAGCTCATATGCTGGCTACCTTAGTCATGTAACTGGGACCATGAAAGTGGACCTTTAAACTCAGTGGGGCTCTGCACCAGCAAATGGGTTGGCCCATGTGGTTCTGACTGTATGATCGGGACCTTAGGGATCACTATTCTAAGTACGGTAGTGGCAGTTGAGAATCAGTTGAGGTGCTTATGCTAACAGTTCTCACGTTTTAACTTTGGGAATCCAGAGGTAGGGCATTCTCAAGGAACAGCTTTTTGTTCTGAAACTTGTTTTTCCTATTGGCCTGGCCAAGCCCAAGTTTGTTAATTTTCAGGGCATAGAGTAAAGTACATTGGTTTACTCTGGCTTTTGCCCAAGTATAGTGATGATACATTGATCCAATGTTTGGAAGAGTTCATTTCAGCTGATATCAGTAGGTTTTTCTGAGTATATTTGTACACGTGCCTATAGACAGAGTGATGGGCTCATTTTACGTTGTAAAATAAAATAAATTCCCATATCAAGTTTAAAATAATTGTACTATGCTTGACAGCTACTTCCTTTCATCCTGACAGCATTCTCAACTCAGAACCATTGAGCCTATACAATTATACAGTACATAAGAACATGATAAAAGCATATGCTGTATTATATTCTTTGTTACATGTTGGAAATTAATTGCATTTCAATGCATATATTGCTGTAAATTCTCATACAGGACCAAATTCACTCTTGGGGTAACTCCACTGACTTTAGTGAGCTCAGGAATAAATTTGGCCCAGAAAAATCTATCAAATTGTTAAAATGGTGCCAAAGATAAAGTTAAGCTAAAGCATGATCTCCCAGCTGTTTCTCTGGTGTAATTGTTTTTGAGGTGTTTGGTGTGGCTGCACCTGAAGTACTTAATGCTTCTGTGTATTCTTGTGGTTATTGATGGTGGTGAGGGAGAGTTGCTAGAGGGCAAGGCAGCAGATGCGCTGAGTTGCTAGTACTTACAGCTTGCCATAATGAAAATTGATATATTCTGTTCAATGTGTGAAGACTGTCACCCCAACTTGACATGTCAGCATTATCATTGCAAGCATTTTGTTACCTGTCACAAGCGATTCTGTTCCCGCCTTGAGGCACTTCTAAACTTGGCATCATCCATATTTACATGAGTTTGTTCCTTTTACATGCACAAAAATGTCCACTTTAAACATCTTGAACTATACAAGGGCATTACACCCTCAGAGATTATCCTTGGAAATTACAGAAAAGAAAAAAGAAACCTTTGGAATTACAATGAGCCATTAACAACCATCCTGAATTCATTTGCAATGACAAATTGTCATATCTTATCGAATATTCTTCAGACTAGTCTCTCTCTCTCTCTCTTTCTGTAAGAACAAATTTTGGAGTATTATTACATTTGGAATCAAAGCGATGTAAATGATTTCTAATATAGGAAGATACTTTTACAAATATGATGGTACTTGAAAAAGCATGTAAAAATTGCCAGCTAGTGTTAGCACAGGGAAGCCATTACAGCATGAAATTAATTCAAAGAACGCTTCTCCAGGGCATGTCAGAAGAATCTTTTTGCTGGTATCTTCACATTGCTTATTAGAATAAGGATGACTCCGAATACTTCTGCATCGGCGCTGGATTGGCTCATTCACCTCTTAACAATGTTTAACTATGTCAATGTGGTCTCATTATCAGAACCTTGAATTTTGAATAGTGTGCATAAGGTAAAGTGTAAGAGTGCACCTTGCAGGGAAGACTATACAGGTTTGTTTTTAATAAGTTGAACCTCTGGCTGATGCAGTGCAAAAGGATTTAGAAAAACTAGGTATGAGGGGAGTGAAAATATATATCCCACCCAATGACTGATCTGAGGTAGCTCTGCACATTACCAGTGCAGTGTTATAAAGTTTAATCTTAACAAGAGATACACTGTCTGGTAAAGCAGCATTATTGACAGTAGAGGAAGAATTGATTTTTCTTGAACAGTTGATATTTGCCATGATGTGTAAAATACAGGTCAGAACAATTTTAATCATCTTTAAATAGAGTCTCACACCTTCTTTATACCTGGTTTGTCATCTACCCACTCCGTGTCATACTGTTTGCAAGATTCTGATCTCATATTCTCTGGTGTAAATCTATAGAAGCTGTATTGTTATGCCAGTATAAATCCACTGCACTCAATGGATTTATCCCAGATTTACAGCAGTGTAGCTGAGCTCAGACTTTTGGCACATTTGAAAAGAACAGTTCATCTTATTTACTCAGAACCTGTTTCTTTTAGAAATGCTGAGTTTGCAGAGTAGGGAGCAGGTGGACCAACAACTCAGGCAGACATGAAACACAAGTGTAATCACATCAATCAGCACTAGTGGTAGATTTCAGTCACACAGCTGTGTAAGTGGCCAGAGGGAAAAATGGTATTCATTTTCTGACTAACTCCTTCAGTGTGTTGTTAATGGAAACTAAACTTTCCCTTACAACTTGAAGGCTTGCTTGTAAGCATCTGTCATTGGCCACTGCAGGATACTGGGCTAGATGGACCTTTGGTCTGACCCAGTATGGACATTCTTATGTGATGTTCATTAACAATTTGAGCATCTTGAGTGGCACCATTACACTAATGGGAAGAAACAAAAGAATATGACTACTATTAGCATTTGAGGGTACCCAATACATTGGGCCAGAGTTGGTTTTAATCCTGTTGGTTGTACTTATTCAGCTGGTAAAGTACAAATTGTTCTCTTCCAGTGCAGCTTTCCTAGGGAAGTTCTGTTCTGCTTATGATGGAGCCAACATCTCACCTGTCTGTTCTTGACTGTAATCCAACCCACAGGAAACAGTTCACCAACAATGTGTGGATGAAGGAATCAAAGAAGTTAGGGCTGGAAAAGACCTGTTAGGTCACCTACTCTATTCCCCTGTTAGTGCAGCATTGTTCCTTGCACTGCCTCTTTCTAGTGCTTTATCTAGTTTTAAATGTCCTAAGCAAAGAGACTTCCACTACTGGACCCTGAGCTTATTTAATAGCACACAGTGAGGTCCACAGATAAGCCAACTGGTTCCTCAGAGATGAACAGTCTCCAGTTTGTTTTAACAGCTAACATAAAGAGCTGCACAATGGAAGCTATTTTAGTGCACAACAAGAAGTAGTTTTTATTGGTAGTTAAAAAACAGAAGCTATGTTACACATCCTTAAGCACCATCTATTAGCACCTTATCTACTAACTATTAACTATTTACATATTCAATAACAAAAAACTACATTAACTACATTAACTTTAACTACAGAGTTAAAGTTGCTTGGTGGTATGTCATACCCTTGCAGAACATTGAGTTGAGCCAAACTCAAACTTTTGAAAACTAGGAAATGCACAGTTTCTCTTTCAGAAATGCCTCAATATCCCCAAACCTTTACTATGCCAACCCTCCAGTTGTTGACATGTACAAGCGCTTCTCATTTTTCAACCCATTCACTCACCCACAGGATTCCATCTAACACTATTAAAGGACAAAAAGGGTGAAAAAAGGGTTGCCCATGCCACCTTTCCTCTGTTCCCCTGGATCTGACAGAAGGGGAGATAATATATAGACATAGAGCTCTTTCATAGCAATCTGGACAAAGAGATGTATTCTGAGCCCCACCTGCAAACTCCATATAAGGCCCTCTTGGACGGCTCATTATCTGGGAGTCAGCTAGGGGTGCTATTTGGAGTGACACCTCTTCCGGTTCCTTAATGGAGAATATTGAGGGAGAGGAAGTTAATGAGAGAACTTTTCCCTTTGACCTCTATACTAATCTGCTCTAGGGTGTTGACACCAGTTTGCTGAAGGGAATCTGTTTCCTTTCAGTGAAAGTGCTAAGAGATCCCTCTACTTTGGCCTCTGAACTGCACTAACCAGCTCTTTCCAGAGATTCCTGGGCAAACACCAAGCAAAGCAGAGTAGCTATCTGTGTTGCAGTGCTGACAGGCACTGCTGCTACTTTGTGTCCCTGAATTCTATCCATGATGGGAACCCTCATTGGCATACAGCAGCTGCTAATGTGCCTGTACTCCAGGTTAGTGGAGCACCACATGTCCATATGTTAACTGAATGTTCTTGCCCTTGGATGGTGTAATATAGCACAGCACATGGCATCAGTCTATGCCAATTTGTTCTCTTGTCAGTTATAAGGAACATTTTCCAAGACCCAAAAATGCAACTTCCTTTTCTGATCTATTTTACCCAAGCTGAAGAATGCTGTAGAACAGCACACAGGAACTATGCACGTCACTATGCCTGATACTATTTGTTTTTCTACCTTAAAGGAGAAGAAAATGGGTTAGATTACTGTAAATTTATGTATAGACTGTGCATTTGAAAAGGGGAACCTATTTACAGTATTTTCATTAGCAAGGAGTGCATATGGCAGGTCATCCTTAAATGAAAGAAATTGATTGATCTTTAACTCCTTGCATACCTTTTCAAGGTTCACTCAGTGCTTTCAAAGGCACACCAATATAGCATATGAATATGGGAAAAGTATATTCATAGTGCCAGATCCTGAGCTTGGTGTAAATTGGTGTATCTCCATTGACTTCAAATCAATGAGGAGGATCTGACCCTGTGGAGTTTTGCTGCCTTCCATGGATGCACAGTGTATTGAGATGGGGATTACAAGGACCTGCAAATTCATTTCTAAACCTATGCTTCTCATTAATGGCTACCTTTCCTTTCAAAGGCGCACGGAGTTGGTGGTACAGGGCCAGATTCCTAAACCTGAATGCAGCCCCTGTGTGCCATGTAGATGGTGTAAGGAGGGGCCATAATGCCCAACTGAGAGTTTTCCTGCATGTATAGTGGAGCTACCTGCCAGTGCAGCTGTGCTGCTCCTGGGTCCTCTGCCCCTGCCTGCCCCTTCTCTCAGGAGAGGGGGCATGTCAGAGATGGAGAGGGGGTCTGGTAGAGCTCTGCTGTATTGCAGAAATCCTCCTCTGGGGAAGAGTCCTGGCAGCAGCTCTTGGTGGTGTCTGACTGAGCTGTGGCTGGCTCCCTCAGAATCAGGGAGACACTCCTTCCCCTGTCTCCTGTGCTGAGTGGAGTTTTGGCACAGGAGAGAATCTGTCTGATCGTTAGCTAACTCACTAGCACCTACATAGGAAACATTTCCTTTTGACTGTAGACAGAAACACATTGTTTCGGCAAACTGTACTCACGTCATGCTGCAGAACCCTTCCCCCATATTGCACCAGTTGTATTTTGCCACCTTTTGCTTGTCTGGTAGTAATTTAAAAACATATTAACACTTATTGCCATGTTAATTAGATGATACTGGCAAGGCCAAGAAACTGTCAATAGTTATTGAACAGTGACTATAAATAAACTAATCATGGTAATTGGATTTGTCAGCTGACATGGAAAACAAATAACTTTTTATGGATGCTTTAAAGGTAAGATTAACCTATTGCAAAACGTTTTTCTAATCAACCTAATGGATGCAAGCTCAGCTGGTGGTAACAATCATGAAGGGGGAAAAATTGTCCTGGAGAGTAGAATGATCTGCTTAACCATTTCTTTCAAAAAGAAGGTGAGATCCTTGAACAACCAGAGTCTTTCCAGAGAACACAAGTTAAAGAGTAAAACACTAATTAGAACAGAGCAATATGAAAGCAAGAGAGAGAGACACACAGATCACCACTTCCCCAGACACTACAGAGGCATTAGAATGAAGAATTGGGAATATTCTCTGGACCCCTTCCAAGTAGTTTGTTTTATCCTGGGACACTTATGAGAAAGCAATAAGAAGGGACAAAAAGTTGGGATAGTCTTCTCAATGCCCAGGGTGTGTGACTAACAGTGATAACAACAACAGCAGTACAGAGCACTTTTCCTGAGACACAATGCAACCTCCCCTCACCATGACAGGTTGGTTTGTAGGGGGAATGGACATATGGAATGGACGGGGCAGCATTTTCATCCCTCAGCACCTGATCAGCTGTGCTGGTGAGTGGAAGGATGGTCTTGTAATTAAGGGCCCAAGTCCTGATCCTCAGGGATCAGATCCTGAATATTTAATGACTAAGGCTACTATTTAGTTATGGGTATCTTTAGTAAAATCATGGACAGGTCATGGGCAATAAACAAAAGTTCATGGCCCCTGACCTGTCCATGACTTATACTAAAAATACTTGTAATTAAATCTTGAGGGGAGGGAGTGCTGGAAGGCTGTGGGGGGCTGCTGCTGAGGATGGTGCTGGGGGAGGCGCTGGAGGTGGGGCCCGCTTGGGGCCAGTGGCACCAGCTGCTCGGGGCCATGGATCAGGACTGCTCCGGCTGGGGACTGCTGCCCAGGGCAATGTACTGCGGCTGCTCCAGGTGGCCGGCTGGCTGGCTGGGGACCAGGGTCACAGACCCTGGCTGCTCTGGCCAGCCGGCCAGCTGAGGACTGGGGCCATGGACCCCGGCTGCTCTGGACAGCTGGCCGGGGACTGGGGCCATGGACCCCAGCTGCTCTGGCCAGCTGGCCGGGGACCACTGCCCCGACCGTGGCTGCTCCGGCCAGGGACTGCTGCTCCAGACCGTGGCTGCTCCAGCTGGCTTCCCAGGAACCGCTGCCTGGGGCCATGGACTGCATCTGTTCTGGCTGCCCCGGGACTGCTGCTAGGGGCTGCTGGAGCAGCGGCTGGTGTTGCTGTCCCGGGGGCTGATCCAGCTGTGGCTGGTGGGGCTGTCCTGGGGGCCAGCTGCTTGGGCAGCTGTGGGGTCAGCCACCCTGGTCCCTGCAGAAGTCACAGAGGTCGCGGAAAGTCACAGAATCCGTGATTTACATCATCTCCATGACAGATATGGAGCCCTACTAATGACGCATTGTTAATCCACCTCTGGATAAAGACAAAGCATGCACTATTCATTAGAACACTAATTTATTTAACAGCTCAGTCCAAAAGCACTGGGCTACCATGCCCTACAGGTGAAAGAGATTAGGGCCATTACACTACACATTTTCACAAAATGCTGTATTACATGGCATTTCAGAAGAATAGCCAGAACAGTAAGAGGTGAACAAAGTAAAGTAAAGGCAAAGGCACAAAGAGGCTTATCCTCTCAGTCCTCAGTGTCCTCACCCTTTGAGTCCTTATCATCTTTCACCTTATCTTAGCTGCTTAGCTTTAAAGCAGAAAGCTGATCACCAAAATGCATTACATGCTTTTTATTGTGAAATACAACATGTGGTTTAGCACAGCTCATCCTGTCAGAAAAGGCTGCTTGAAGGACCACTGCCACATGAGCAAAAGTTAAACAAAGTAGTATTCTACCAAAACTTTAACAAGCCCTTGACTCTAATAGGATCATATGATGTGAATCGAAGAAATGCAGGGACACAAGGCCCCACCTGAAGGAAGTCATCATTTTATGGGTATCTTTGTGGATACACAGCAAATTTCTATAGGGCACCAAAGAAGCTAAGCTGCCGTGTTAATTTTTTTCTTCATTTACATTCATTGTTAATTAATTACAAAGACATTTGAGATCAAGCCTGCTTCTATGGAAGTCAGTGAGAGTTCTGGTATTCATTTTAATGACAGCAGGATTAGGCCTTATACTTCTATTTCTCATCTAAGCACCTGAAATAAAATCCCTTATCCTATTGTGATGCACCCATTTGTAGTATCACACTAATAGAGTTTGCATTCACAAGCACAGGATGGAAACTATTATTTAAGGAGCAAAGCAAAGCAGATAGATCAGGGCCCGATGTCTGCTCCTAACTGTGTTTGCCCTCTATTAGCAGATTGAAAATTTGGAAGAACATAAGGGTCCTTTATACCAAAGTAAATATCCTTAAATCAGACTATAATAAGCAGAGAACCTCCTGAAATCCAAGGGTATATCCACACAGCAAGGGGCATCGAATCCCAGAGTACAGATTGAAGGACTTGGGTTTGCAGAGTTCAGGCTACTGCCCTAAAAATAGCTGCCTAGGTAGGGGAGTGGGCTTCAGAGCCTGAGCTCCAGCCCTAGTCACAACATCTACACAGCTATTTTTAGTGCAAGAGCCTCAGACTGTTGACCCTGTCTCTGAGACTTACTGCTGCTTGCTGTGTAGACATACCCTAAGTGGTAAAGGCCTGTGTTTATGGCAGGGCCAGCTCCAGGCACCAGGCACCCAAGCACATGCTTGGGGCGGCACCTGGTAAGGGGCGGCAGCGTGGCATTCCGCGGGGGGCGCTCCGGCGGCGCGGCGCTCGGCGGGGGGGGGCAGTGCGGGGCTCAGTGCTGGGGGGGGGTTCCGGGGGCGCTCGGCGGGGGGGCTCGGGGGGCGGTGCTTTTTTTTTGCTGCTTGGGGCAGCAACAAAGCTAGAGCCGGCCCTGGTTTATGGAACTTTAGGTCAAGATTTTCAAATATGACTAGTGATTTTGGGAGCCTTAATTTTTAAGGGCCCAACTTAAGAAACATTAAAAGGGCCTGGTGTTCAGAAAGGGCTGAGCATCCACCCTTTGAAAATCTTCTGCAGTTGGGTACCCAAAATCATTAATCACATTTGAAAATCTTGGCATAAGACCTTTGGAATACTGTGCAGGTGTGTATTATTTACTATGAAGTTGTGGTAGCTTCTTTATAGATAAAATTGCAGATGTTGATCTACTGTAAGGTAGATTTTGATCCCACCTGAAATGCCAAAGAAAAAGAGAAATCCTCCAGCTTTCATAGAATCATAGATTATTAGGGTTGGGAGAGACCTCAGGAGGTCATCTAGTCCAATCCCCTGCTCAAAGCAGGACCAACACCAACTAAATCATCCCAGCAAGGGTTTTGTCAAGCTGGGCCTTAAAAACCTCTAAGGATGGAGATTCCACCACCTCCCTAGGTAACCCATTCCAGTGATTCACCACCCTCCTAGTGAAATAGTGTTCCCTAATATCCAACCTAGACCTCCCCCACTGCAACTTGAGACCATTGCTTCTTGTTCTGTCATCTGCCACCACTGAGAACAGCCTAGCTCCATCTTCTTTGGAACCCCTCTTCAGGTAGTTGAAGGCTGCTATCAAATCCCCCCTCACTCTTCTCTTCTGCAGATTAAATAACCCCAGTTCCCTCAGCCTCTCCTCGTAAATCATGTGCCCCAGCCTCCTAATAATTTTCGTTGCCTTCTGCTGGACTCTCTCCAATTTGTCCACATCCCTTCTGAAGTGGGGGGACCAAAACTGGACACTCCAGGTGTGGCTTCACCAGTGCTGAATAGAGGGGAATAATCACTTCCCTCAATCTGCTGGCAATGCTCCTACTAATACAGCCCAATATGCCATTGGCCCTCTTGGCAACAAGGGCACACTGCTGACTCATATCCAGCTTCTCATCCACTGTAATCCCCAGGTCCTTTTCTGCAGAACTGCTGCTTAGCCAGTTGGTCCCCAGCCTGTAGCGGTGCATGAGATTCTTCCTTCCTAAATGCAGGACTCTGCACTTGTCGTTGTTGAACCTCATCAGATTTCTTTTGGCCCAATCTTCCAATTTGTCTAGGTCCCTCTGGACCCTATCTCTACCCTCCAGCATATCTAACTTTCCCCCCATCGTAGTGTCATCTGCGAGCCTGCTGAGGGTGCAATTCATCCCATCATCTAGATTAATAAAGACTTTGGTTTGAATTTCCACTGACCAGTAGAACATATTATAAACTTGTTGATTGAACTCAGTACTTTTTAAATGTCTTTCTATGAGAAGCATATTATATAACAAAAACCTTAATTCTCATTTTATTGCCATGATGAATAATGCATTTCTTTTTACTTGATAAAAATAATATGCTTGTGTTTTACATGGGTAATGTAAGATTCCTAACTATGCTCATCCTTGCTTTTTCAAATGCTTGTTTTGGAAATGAAATGATAGGTAAATATATTAAAACTGACTTTTGGACCAATGTTTTTTGGTTATAGAATTGCAGTGGCATTTTGGTAGCATACTGCATTATGTATTTTGTCAGTGGGGCAGTGGTTGTTTAACTGTGGAATCTGGGCAGGAAAGAAGCTAAGATTCCTGAAGCAGAATCTCCCTACTTTATATGTCCTGCCATAAAAATTTTGACCCATCAAAAGAGAGAAAGAGACTAACAATGTTCGGCTATTGCCAATTCTGTATCATACTGTGGAGTTTCACACAGGATTACTATAGCAATGTTCAGTAGATCAAAATTCACATGAAAATAAATTAACTTCTTCACAGACACATGGAAATACTGGCTCTGATTTACTGACCTACCGAAAAATGTAGAAATGCTCACTGGAATATAGTTCTCTAGTAGGTTCTGAGTTGTCTGTCTGTCACAGAGTAAATCTCTCAGGTTTAATCATACCCCTGCCCTTAAAACCCTGGAAAACAGTTTTAGGAAACAACTGCCTCTCAAAGGTGTCCCTGCTGTGGATGATGTAAGAGGACAAAAGGCTTCAGCCTCATTGGTGAGTGATGGCTCAAGTATCAAAGGACCCATCACTGGTGTCCAAGTTGAGGGCACCTGGTGATCTGGGGAGTCCAGCTACTTACAGCAGTAGCCATGCCATCTGCCGCAGAAACATTTATAAAAACTATAAGACTGTTGTGGCAGCACAGATCGTTGTCTATCTCTGATTTATTTCAAGTTGAACAGATGATAGGCAGCACATTCTTGCATCTGAGGTTACATTGAATCAGATAATAAGTACAACTCTTCTTTTATTCCTTGACACCTTCACAACTGCCAACAAATCCGTATATGAATATTACTGAGGGTAGTGTTACAAAAATGTTACTAGGATAATTAAGTGAATTGAACCAGGTTTGATACAGAAAACACAGCTAAATAATACCTCTTGTGAGGTGCTCAAATGGGCTTGTTATCTTAACTCTTCATATAAAGCCTGATTTTCAGAGGTACTGAGCTTCTGCAGCTCTTATTGAGTTCAACTGGAATTGTGGGTACGCAACACTTCTACAAATCAGGGGCATTCTCAAATATGTTGGCAACTAGGAACTTCACAAGTGTCCTCATATGATATACCATGGGAACTCAGTCTTCATACTGGTAAGAGGGACCTATCTATCTATGCAGCAGCCTATCCAACTGTCTAAGCTTTTATTCTATGCCTCTCACCATAGTGTTTAGAGCCTCAGCTATAGGTTTGATTTGAACTCAGATTCTCCGCCTGTTAAAGCACAGGCCCCACTTGAGCTAATGAGGTTTCTTTTAACACTGCAGGAGTAAATTTTTAATTGGTAAATGTAGATTTCATCATACATTCATAATGCAACGAAAAATATTTCCATCAATAATAATAAAAAATTGCAGATAGGCAAAACAAGAAAAATGCTGCTTATAGTTTGATTTAAGGATATTTACTTTGTATATTTTGACATGTGATGTTGGCAATTTGTGTTTTAACAGTTATAGGGCATTAACTGTTTGAATCTCAATGGCTACTGTCATTAAACAATGAGTGTCTGTACCCCTATAATTTCCTGCAACTAAAAATTTAATTGATAAAAATGGGAAAAAAATGTTTAAAAATAAACATCAGTATTATCCATTGAAATGATAAAAAAATTGAATTCTGCCAAGTTTAAGACATGACACATAGTAGAGTGGTTCTAATTCCATCCAGTAGGCATCAGTAGTGCACTACCTAATTCATTGCACAATATATACATTTTTTCACATTTGCAGGAGAACTCTCATTTGCTTCCTAGAGTGCATTTATTCTCTGCTCCATACCCTTTGGAAATTCCAGCATATTTTATGTAGTATATAATGTAAACACACAATAGCGTTACATCATCCTTCTGCTATGAAAACTGAAGTTTCAATTTGGTACATTTCATGTGCTAGAAATGTCCAATGCATATAAAGTAACCTTTCATGCCTCCTCCTTTAGTGGATTTCAAACATAGAAATAGTAATTTGAGTCAATTCTTGCTGTGACTTCCTTTTGTCCTTTCTCTGGATCTTGTAGCTCTTAACTAAATCAGCTTTCCCTGATACTACTTCCAAATTCATAGCATGACAAACTTTGGATAAAAAATTTATAGATCTTATCACATCTTTAGTCTTGCAAAGTTCCATTAGTAAATACTTTATAGTACTCAAATCTTGATATCTGACGTTCTAGTTATACCAGTAAGCATAATTTCAAGAGTTTTCCATACATGGAAGTTGTAAATTCAGTGAAAACCACTATAATCCCAGATCATTTAATTTTTGGGCTCTGCAGTTCTTTTATGTACCAGGTTGTACTCACAATCTGATTTTGTAGAAATATTGACAAAGACCATAGGCCACTGCCTGTGTTTTACAGACTCTCCAAATGAAGAAATGTAAGTGAAGAAAAAGATGTTAAGTAAAAATAATTGAAACAAACAAACAAATACCCCCCCCCCCCCAAAAAAAACAAAACAAAACACTCAAATGCCTACAGCACTGTTAGGGGAAAAAAAGGTTTGAAATGCACCAAGGGCTTGATCTAACATCCACTGAAAGTCAGTGGAAGACTCTTATTGCCTTCAGGAGCATAGACCTTTGCAAAGCAATGAAGCCAATTATTATACATCAGTGTTTTATCTGAAGGGTCTTTCAAAATGAAACTCTTTAACAAGATAATTGTAGACAGCTGGTCCATGTGCTGTAATGATGACACAGCCAGCATTTTCTAAAATCTTCTACGTGTTTACAGCTTTAAGCAAAGGACACATCGGCAATTCAGTTTGTACATAATAGACAGACTATGCAAAATACAAAGCTGGAATTTTGCATTGTTGTAGAAATGCTCAATGTCACCAGAGCTAGTGACTTCTCCCACCTGGCTTGCAGACATTAGGAGAGGAATAACATATGTACCTTAATTGTAAAATGTGGGCTTAATGAACGCACAGGCATTATGTTACACCAAATGTAACAATAGACATGATGGCAAGCTACTTAAGAACATGTCACAATGTTTTGTTTGTAACAGATTTGCCTTTGGCAGTGTTAAGAGGAAGAATGTAGACATAAAGTTTCCAGTTCAAGACTAAATATAAAATATTGGGCATGTATACTTGTGTTTATTTTCCATAGCTGTGTCAATATTTTTGTTCAAAGTATGTGGGATTTTGTGCCTCAGAGAATTCTGAAAATTCTCTCAGAGAAAGCATTCTGTGGCTTATTTATTTGACTTTGATTTAACTTTTTTCGTATTTTTCAGAAGATTTCCACTGAAGCATTTCTTGTGGATCAAGACAATACAGTAGCTTCATGAGTTGTTGTGCTAAAAAATAATGAAATGAAGTAAGTCACTAAATAAATGTGCAAGTGAAACAAGCCTGTGGTTAGGCGTCCTCAGTTCAGTAACCTTGGAGTTTTGCAGAATTAGAGCCTAATCCTGCACACACTTGTGCATATGAATAAAGTTACTCATATACATAAGAACTGAAGGTTCCTTACTGTCCACCACAGATTCTGGAAATTTCTGAAAATACAGAGGACCTAATCCTGCTCCTATTGGTAAAACTTCCATTATCTTCTAGGGGAGCAGTATGATCCAAAGGACAGGCTCCTAGACTAGTAGACAAAAGAGCTGGGTTCTTTCCCCTGTTTCGAAGTCACTCTTTTTAGGGGTTGAACAAATCATTTTGGTTAAAAACTACAAGCGGCCACTGATTTTGGGTGGTTCAGGTTTTGGGTGCCCAATTTAAGACACTTGAGGCACATTTGAGGCATCCTGGTCAGCAGACACATTTGAAAATATTAACCCTAACTGCTCTCTCCTTCTGTTTCTCCATCTACAAAATGAGAATAGTAGTGCTATCTGCCTTGGTAAAGTGACTGGGATCCTGGAAGTGAGAACAGACCCCAGATCACCTCTTGTCAAATAAATAATCCCTTGGTGCGTCTTTCCTCTCATGTGTGCCCTGAAAGTAGGTCAGTCCTTAAAATAAATTGAAAATCCTAAACCACTGCTCCCATTAAGGCATGTTATAGAAAACTCCTAAATCATAATAGACTAGCTCATGCCTTTTAGCCTATGTGTGAAGCCTCACTGGCCAGTCATTGGAGTTATTGTGGATAGTTCTCTGAAAATATTCACTCAATGTGCCGCAGCAGTCAAAAAAGCTAATAGAATGTTGGGAATCATTAAGAAAGGGATAGGTAATAAGACAGAAAATATCATATTGCCTCTTTATAAATCCATGGTACACCCACATCTTGAATACTACATGCAGATCTGGTTGCCCTATCTCAAAAAAGATATATTACAATTGGAAAGGTACAGAGAAGGGCAACAAAAATGATTAGGTGTATGGAACAGCTTCCATATGAAGAGAGATTAATAAGATTGGGACTTTCAGCTTGGAAAAGAGACGACTAAGGGGGGGATATGATAGAGGTCTATAAAATCATGACTAGTGTGGAGAAAGTAAATAAGGAAGTGTTATTTACTTCTTCTCATAACACAAGAACTAGGGGGGGTCACCAAATGAAATTAATAGGCAGCAGGTTTAAAACAAACAAAAGAAGTATTTCTTCATACAATGCACAGTCAACTTGTGGAACTCTTTTCCAGAGGATGTTTTGAAGTCCAAGTCTATAACAGGGTTCAAAAAAGAACTAGATAAATTCATGGAGGATAGGTCCATCAATGGCTATTAGCCAGGATGGGCACGGATGGAGTCCCTAGCCTCTGTTTACCAGAAGCTGGGAATGGGTGACAGGGGATGGATCACTTGATGATTACGTGTTCCGTTCATTCCTTCTGGGGCATCTGGCATTGGCCACTGTTGGAAGACAGGGTACTGGGCTAGATGGACCTTTGGTCTGACCCAGTATGGCTGTTCTTACATTCTTATGTTATTGCTGTGAGCTCTTTCCCTCAGAGCAGAATAGCTGGGTGAGCTCCCTGGTAGGGATGGGGAGAGCTTATGCTACTACAGCCCTTTATGAAATGCAGCCTGCTGGTCCTATGCTGCAGATTGGTGTTGGCTGGTGTGGCTGGGCCAAGGAACCTCCCCACTCCATCCCCTTTGGGGTGCCATGTACCAACCCAGGGGGAAGGAACATACCACTCTCTGCAATTCTCCCTATTTCTTATGTGGGCTGTGTGAAGTGGGGCGGGAAGGGCTTCTTGAACCCTTCCCATCTAAATCCACTCAAGCCAAAAGGAGCCTTTTCATTAGCTTCAGTGGTCTTTGGCTTAGGACCCTACCATGTAACCGTATAAAGGCCAGAAAGAATCTGACCCAATGTGATGGGAACAAAAATTGTCCAATTACAGTGCCCTTTCCCCACAAAAGCCTGTTCCCCTGTACTATCTACAAACTGTTGGACAATTCTTAATCCCAAGAACATTTTCTGACATATAAATTAAAGCACCCTTTTTATAACAGTTGTATAACAGAGTATGTGTTATCCACAGGGATAGACTTAAACAATTATTGCATTCATAAATTAAATTGACATTTTGAAAGGTTAACAAAAAAAGCTGCTTTGCTGTCTGTAATCAATATAAAAAGGATTTCAAGTAATTAAAAACTCTGATGTGGGCATTTCTTCTTTGGTGCCTATTAGAAGGAATATGAGCAAGTAGCCATAAACACGAGATATAGATGAAACAGGTCTGGCTCTTATCTACAACAGGAGTTGCGGGAGTTTGTGGAAGGCTTCTCAGGATCAGGTTGCAAATGAGTTTGAAAAAATATTAATAAATATTGCAATGATTTTACACTTATTGGAGAAAAAA
This sequence comes from Terrapene triunguis, assembly GCF_002925995.2. Taxonomy (NCBI): domain Eukaryota; kingdom Metazoa; phylum Chordata; order Testudines; family Emydidae; genus Terrapene; species Terrapene triunguis. The sequence goes on from NW_020664420.1 coordinate 57,159,964, forward strand.
AAGAGAGAGAGAGACTAACACCACATCATGTGTTCAATGTCTGAAAGATATAATTAGACCTAAGTTATGCTATCATAGGTCATATATGGTCTCAACTATGTTTAGGATGCAATGGATTTAATTGCTTTAATAGATATTTAAACTATAGCTAGATTTCCATTTTGTATTGTTTATGATATGGGATCAAACCAAAACTTTATTTTATATAGTCATACAATAGAAAGCAGAAAAAGAGAGAGAGAGAGAAAAGGGGAAAAAAGTATATATAAGTATATTTAAATATAGCCTTTGGATTTTTGCAAATTTGTTTGCTATTAGTAATTATTTAACAATCATTTTATGCAAATAAATATCAGCCTATTGGTTACTGGTAAGCTATGTTTACAGAGCATTTTTGATATTCATATTACCACTATTATCACAAGCCAGAGACCTGGGTTCAATCCCCTGCTCCACTACAGACTTCTTCTGTGATCTTGAGCTCTCTCTCTCTATGCCGCAATTCCCTATCTGTCAAACAGTATTTCCCTATCTCAGAGCTGTGTTGTGAGGGCAAATACTGAGAGGTCCTGGTGACTGCTTTCATCACAAATCTCTGAGACTGGGTGTGAATGCACTCATTTAGGTGCTGACTTCCTCTGTTCCTGGGGGTGCTCAATCCCGGATCCATCCCAGGCTCCGCCCCCACTCCACCCCTTCCCCCAAGTCCCCACCCCTGCCCTGCCTCTTCCCTGCTCCTCCCCTTTACCCCCAGCGCCTCCTGCACACTGCTGCACAGCTGATTGCGGTGGGCAGGAGGTGCTGGAAGGGACGGGGAGGCGCTGATCGGTGTGGCCGCTGGCAGATGAGAGGCGCTGGGGAGGAGGGCCAGGTGCTGATCCGCGGTGCTGCCGGTGAGTGTTGAGCACCCACTATTTTTTTTCCATGGGTGCTCCTGCCCCAGAGCTGTTTCCTGCTGTTGGATTCCTTCTGAGTTCAGAGACATAGGACTTGGTGCATGTAAATATGCATGTAAATAAACAAATTAGCAAATAAATACTTGACTACCACTAGTTGCTACTCCCAACTGGAATATCCCCAGGGCCCCAAACTGTGACTAGCCGCTGGGGCTGAAAAGGAGGAAACAATACATTAAAAATTGTAAGTTGCTCAGATACTGCAGTACCATATATACATACCTAAGTGTATATCTACACTACGGGATTAATCTGAATTTATATAATTCGCATTTTGGAAACAGATTGTATAAAGTCGAATGTATGCGGCCACACTGAGCACATTAATTCAGTGGTGTGCATCCATGTACCGGGGCTAGCGTCGATTTCTGGAGCATTGCACTGTGGGTAGCTATCCCATAGCTATCCCATAGTTCCCGCAGTCTCCTCCGCCCATTGGAATTCTGGGTTGAGATCCCAATGCCTGATGGGGCCAAAAACATTGTCGCGGGTGGTTCTGGGTATATCCTCCCCCCTCTCCAAGGAAGCAATGGCAGACAACCGTTTCACGCCTTTTTTCCTGGGTGAACACAGCAGACGCCATACTACGGCAAGCATGGAGCCTGCTCAGCTCAAGACAGCAGTCATGAACATTGTAAACACCTCGCGCGTTATCGTGCAGTTTATGCTGAACCAGGCGGCGAGGAGTAGGCTACGGCAGTGCGGCAGCGAGAGTGATGAGGATATGGATATGGAATTCTATCAAACCGCGGGACCCAGCGCTTTGGAGATCATGCTGTTAATGGGCCAGGTTATAGCCGTGGAACGCCGATTCTGGGCCCGGGAAACAAGCACAGACTGGTGGGACTGCATAGTGTTGCAGGTGTGGGATGATTCCCAGTGGCTGCGAAACTTTCGCATGCGTAAGGGCACTTTCTTGGAACTTTGTGACTTGCTTTCCCCTGCCCTGAAGCACCAGAATACCAAGATGAGAGCAGCCCTCACAGTTGAGAAGCGAGTGGCGATAGCCCTGTGGAAGCTTGCAACGCCAGACAGCTACTGGTCAGTTGGGAATCAATTTGGAGTGGGCAAATCTACTGTGGGGGCTGCAGTGATGCAAGTAGCCAAAGCAATCACTGAGCTGCTGCTACGAATGGTAGTGACTCTGGGAAATGTGCAGGTCATAGTGGATGGCTTTGCTGCAATGGGATTCCCTACCTGTGGTGGGGCGATAGATGGAACCCATATCCCTATCTTGGCACCGGAGCACCAGGGTACCCAGTACATACACCGCAAGGGGTACTTTTCAATGGCGCTGCAAGCACTTGTGGATCACAACAGACGTTTCACCAACATCAATGTAGGCTGGCCGGGAAGGGTTCATGACGCTCGCATCTTCAGGAACACTAATCTGTTTAAACGACTGCAGCAAGGGACTTACTTCCCGGACCAGAAAATAACCATTGGGGATGTTGAAATGCCAATAGTTATTCTTGGGGACCCAGCCTACCCCTTAATGCCATGGCTCATGAAGCCATACACAGGCAGCCTGGACAGGAGTCAGGAGCTGTTCAATTACAGGCTGAGCAAGTGCAGAATGGTGGTAGAATGTGCATTTGGCCATTTAAAAGGTCGCTGGCGATCGTTACTGACTCGCTCAGACCTCAGCCAAACCAATATCCCCATTGTTATTGCTGCTTGCTGTGTGCTCCACAATCTCTGTGAAAATAAGGGGGAGACCTTTATGGCGGGGTGGGAGGCTGAGGCAAATCACCTGGCTGCTGATTACGTGCAGCCAGACACCAGGACGATTAGAAGAGCACACCAGGAAGCGCTGTGCATCAGAGAAGCTTTGAAAACCAGTTTCATGACTGGCCAGGCTACAGTGTGAAATTTCTGTTTGTTTCTCCTTCATGAAAACCTGCCCCCTTTATTGACTCATTCTCTGTAAGGAACCCACCCTCCCCGTTCCCCCAGCTTGCTTTCAAAGTAAATAAAGTCACTATCATTTAAAAATCATGTATTCTTTATTAATTGATTATAAACATAGGGAGAGAACCGACAAGGTAATCTGGGTGAGGTTTGGGAGGAGGATAGGAGAGTAGTAAAAGGCCACTGAAAAAATTCAATATAATGACAGCCTTTTGGTTGGGCTGTCCACTGGGGTGGAGTGGGAGGGTGCACGAGCCTCCCCCCCCCCACGTTCTTACATGTCTGGGTGAGGAGGATATGGAACATGGTGAGGGGGGAGGGAGGTTATACAGCGGCTGCAGCGGCAGTCTGTTATCCTGCTGCCGTTCCTGAAGCTCCACCAGACGCCGGAGCATGTCCGTTTGATCACGCAGCAGCCCCAGCGCTGCAGCCTACCACCTCTCATCTCGAGCGTCCCTCATGACCTCACGTTCACTGGCATCTTTCCTAAATTTAGATACCGTGTCCTTCCACTCATTCAAATGAGCTCTTTCATTGCGGGTGCATTCCATTATTTCCGTGAACATCTCGTCTCGCGTCCTCTTTCTCCGCCGCCTTATCTGCGATAGCCTTCGGGACGGAGGAGGGAGGCTTGAAAAATTTGCAGCTGCTGGAGGGAGGGTTGAAAAAAAGGAGAGAAGTTTTTAAAATGATACATTTTACAGAACAATGCTTATACTCTTTCATGGTGAACAACACTATTCACATTACATAGCACGTGTGATTTCAGTACAAGGTCGCATTTTCCATCTTAATATTGAGTGCCTGTGGCTTTGGTGTTCGAGATCACAGACGCAGGTCTGGGCAACAGAATTCAGCTTGCATGCGGCCATGGTAAGTCATTGTCTTTCGGCTTCTGCGCCCTCCTTTCCCACATACCAAGCAAAGCCCGTTGAGTGCTGCGGTTTTCCTGTTAACCTTCAGCAGCAGAAAACAAACTAACCCCCCACATCCAATTCTTTGGGATGATCGCTTTATCCCTCCCCCCACCGCGTGGCTGGTATCAGGGAAGATCCCTGCAGAAACCAAACTAACCCCCCCGCCCCTCCCTTCCGCCATGAATTATCTGGGATGATCGCTGTACCCCTCCCCCCGCCACGTGGCTGGTAACAGGGAAGATCCCTGCTAGCCAAACGCGAAAAGCTCAGGGCCAATTCCCTCCCCCGCCCCCCGCGCTTGGCTAACTGCAGGGAAGGATTTCTTTTCAGCCACAGGCAAACAGCCCAGTAGGAACGGCCACCTCTGTCCCCTTAATTAAATTCCCGTATTTCAACCAGGTTACCATAAGCGATATCACTCTCCTGAGGATTACACAGCGAGATAAAGAACGGATGTTGCTTGAATGCCAGCAAACACCGGGACCATACGCTGCCAGGCTTTGTCATGCAATGATACCAGATTACTTGCTGCAAGCATGGCATGGTCAAGTGTCCTACCATGGAGGACGGAATAAGGCTGCACTGCCAGAAACCTTGTGGCAAGGCTTTTGGAGTACCTCCAGGAGAGCTTCATGGAGATGTCCCTGGAGGATTTCCGCTCCATCCCCAGACACGTTAACAGACTTTTCCAGTAGCTGTACTGGCCGCGAATGCATCCCAAGTCCTCAGGGCAAATCATTAAAAAACGCTTGCTTTTAAAACAAGTTTTATATTTTAAAAGGTAAACTCACCTGAGGTCCCTTCCATGGGGTCATGGTCTTGGGTACTGGCTTGGGAGGGTTGGGAGGGTACTTCAGTCAGGCTGAGAAAAAGATCCTGGCTGTTGAGGAGAACGGAGTGCTGGGTGCTCTCCGCAAGCTCGTCCTCCTCCTCCTCCTCCTCCTCCTCTTCCCCGTCCGCAGAATTCTCAGGTGTAGCTGATGAGATTATCCCCGCCTCAGAATCCACGGTCAGAGATGGGGTAGTGGTGGCGGCCCCCCCTAGAACTGCATGCAGCTCGGCGTAGAAGCGGCATGTCCGCGGCTCTGACCCGGAGCGACCGTTTGCCTCCTTTGTTTTTTGATAGGCTTGTCTGAGCTCCTTGACTTTCACGTGGCACTGATCTGAGTCCCTATTGTGGCCTCTCTCCATCATGCCCTTGGAGATTTTTTCAAAAGTTTTGGCATTTCGTCTTTTCGAACGAAGTTCTGCTAGCACTGAATCCTCTCCCCATATAGCGATCAGATCCAGTACCTCCCGTACGGTCCATGCTGGTGCTCTTTTTCGATTATCGGCCTGCATGGTTACCTGTGCTGATGAGCTGAGCTATCTGTGGTCACCTGTGCTCTCCACGCTGGGCAAACAGGAAATGAAATTCAAATGTTCACGGGGCTTTTCCTGTCTACCTGGCCAGTGCATCCGAGTTCAGATTGCTGTCCAGAGCGGTCACAATGGTGCACTGTGGGACAGCTCCCGGAGGCTAATACCATCGAATTGCGGCCACACTAACCCTAATTTGAAATGACAATATCGATTTTGGCGCTACTCCGCTCGTCGGGGTGGAGTACGGAAATCGATTTTAAGAGCCCTTTATTTCGAAATAAATGGCTTCGTTGTGTGGACGGGTGCAGGGTTAATTCGATTTAACGCTGCTAAATCCGAATTAAAGTCATAGTGTAGACCAGGCCTAAGATAGATTGTGATTGATCACCTTAGTAACATGGCATTGATTTTGCTTCCTCAGTGGCTGAGTGCCACTGTCATAAACAGGGGAGGGTATGATCAATTTAAATTCTTTCAGAGAAAGGAAAGGCGTAATTTATGGAGTTAGGAAGATCTAGGCTGGCCAGGTTTGGAATGTTTACACATTGTAAAACTTTTGCTTTCTAGGCTACTCATGTCAAATCTTGTGTAAGACATCTCCCCTGGAAAAATTGTGCTATTGTAACACCATAGACTGGGGAAAGCTTTAAAATTAATTTTATCTCTTTACATTCACACCAAGCAATGATGTATGGTGTTTTCTCGCACAGTTCCAGCTTCAAAGGATGCCGCCAGATCCTTGTCTGGTTTCTTTAATTGCCTTTGTGCCAGGATTTTGGCCACAGACTTTGCACAAAGGGTATTATCTCATACACGTGACCATCTTGATTAACAATATAGGGCATTTATTGAATATACTGGTCTCCAGTTTTCTGGCATATGTTACTATTTCCTTTAGTCATTGTTACAAACAAGTTAGTAATTGTAGTAAGGGGATGTAGATGCACAGTCATAGATGGGTTGGGGTAAGGCCAGATCTCTATTCACCATGGAACAGTCCTGTGGAATCTGATAAAAGCTGATAACTTTGTTGTAGGGTTGTTGGGTTTTTTAAACTATTAAATTTAATATAAAATTATATTCCTGTAATAGAATTCTATAGGTGGGGGGAGGGATAGCTCAGTGATTTGAGCATTGGCCTGCTAAACCAAGGGTTGTGAGTTCAATCCCTGAGGGGGCCATTTAGGGATCTGGGGAAAAAATCTGTCTGGGGATTGGTCCTGCTTTAAGCAGGGGGTTGGACTAGATGACCTCCTGAGGTCCTTTCCAAACCTGATATTCTATGATGGTTTTATCACCAAAGAAAAGGATAACATCCTTTATTAAATGATATAGGTTTTAGAGTAATTTCAGTAGGAACCTATTCAATTTCTATAGAGATCAAGTCAAAAAAGTTCTATATAACAGACTTCTAGGGAATCTAGCATCTGACTGTCTTTGGGAAATACTGCAAAACTTTCCTCTTCAAAAAAACATTTACACCATAGCAAAAATGACACTCAAAATGCGTCCACTCCACCCATTAAAACACCCTCTCCAAATAACCTCCAAACTCCTGTGACATACCAGGGTACAATCCAGACTAACGAGTAGCTATGTCACCCATGCCCTCTAACCTGGGGTGCCCTTTACAATGCTTTGCTGCTGTAGCCTCCAGCCTGGACTGCTCACAAACAGCCTCCAGCATGCAAGTCACTCCCAGCTATGTCTGTATGTGTGCTGCAGAAGCCAGCCACACCTTGGCTCCTACCAGCCATTGTTATACTGCAGGGTGACCCCAACACACGTCCAGTCTTAGTTTTCCCCCAAGAAATGTATGCCCAGCCCTCTCCCGGATAATACAAGTTTATATAAAGTCTGTTATCTCTTTAATAGAAATAATATGTGCACAACTTGCCACCACAAATGGAGTTTCTCAAATACTACAATTTAAACACACTGGATTAGATAAAACAATAAAACCAGTTTATTAACTACAAAGAGAGAGATTTTAAGTGAATACAAGTAATGAGGCATAAAAGTCAGAAATGGTTACAAGAAAATACAGTTAAAACGCTACTGGTGCCTAACTTAATCAATAGCAGATTCAAGCAAAGTTTCTCACCATATGCTTTCAGCAGTTTTACTGACCAAACTCTCTAGGTCAGGACTCCTTCTCCCAGAATTCAATGAAGGCTTCCTTTGTTTCTTCAGGTGCAGAGAATTGGTGGACGGGGGGGCTCTTGGGGTATGTGTGCCTAACGTTTTTCTAGTTTCAGTTCCCCTTTTGAAAGAAGTTTGCAGCTGGGTACCAAGAGACAAGAGGTTTACATAAAAGGATGTTCCCTGCTGCTTTTTTCTCACCTGTTTGAGCTTTCTTTGTCTCCCCTTCCTGCTTGATGACTCTCAGGAGCGCCGCCAGCTTTTTTGCCGCCCTAGGCGGCGGAAGGTCCCGCCCCCGAAATGCCGCCCCTGACAGAGGCGGCGGAAGGTCCCGCCCCCGAAATACCACCGACAAACGGGGCGGCCGAAGATCCGGCCTCTGCGGTTGCAGCCCCCCAAATGTTAGCACCCTAGGCGACCGCCTAGGTCGCCTAATGGGTTGCGCCGGCCCTGATGACTCTGCTTACTACTTAAATGCAAATAAGCAAAGCACACATTCCTTTGTTTAGGACAGGCTTGTTTGCCAACTTCAGCTTGGATAGGGCTGGGATTTGGAACATGTGTTAATAATACCATAAAGTGGAATCTTATAACTTCACGTTCAATGTTGCCACACACATTTTATCAGAACATTAATAACCAGCAAATTGTGAGTTTTCAAATGATACCTCACAAGGCATACTTTGTACAACGATTATTACTATAGAGTTTAAAGTGTGGCCACGGGGTACACTCTGTCACAAGCTCCTAAACAAAAACCTGAAAGCAACCAACCAAGCAAAAAAACCCCAGTGCAACCAAACCTTACCACAAACAGCATTTTTACCATGAAAAGGAAGAAAATCCAAGCACTCCATTAAATCCACCAGGGACTTTGATATTGCAATTTACATGGAAGGTTCTCAGATACTGAGGCAGTGGGCACCAGTATATAATCCTAGAACAGACAGGCAGACTGAGAGATGACTATCGGTCAGCAGCACACATAACGAACAAGAGGTCTCTGTGGAGGGGGAAAAAGATGACTGGCAAAATGACACGTGGAGTACTGACTCACTAGACAATGCTAACATGGATACCAGCAGCATAGCTTTGTTCTCACTATCTGGCACTTCTGCTGATGGCACAGAAAAATCAGACTATTTTGTGCACTTTGGGAAAAAGCAGATAGTCACCATCTGGGGACATGGCACAAGCTGTTATCAAATCACAGGGTGATGTCAATTAGGTCAGTATTCTAGAGAGGAGCATTCATCTGTGGCTGACAATGAGTCATAACTTATATTTTCTTTTTTTGAGAGAGATGCTGATGATAGTGTCAGTTGCTCCTGAGGAAGGAGCAGGAGGAGCATGGACATGAAGCAAGGACATGAAGGGGGAAGATATCATTAGTGCTCAAAGAGTACCTCCACATTATGTACTCCATAATGTGCCTTGTGGAGAAGATCTACCAGTGATTATTTTAATTTATACAGAAAGCACAGGCTGCCTTTTTGTGGAGACTATTTGACTTAGGTTAATAGAGAGTGTGAATGAGGCCACAAATACTTGTTGCAGCACTTGGCAGGCAGACTAGCTAACACTAGTGCCAGTCTGCATGTCAGAATGGTCTCTCTGATGTCTGGCTGGTTTTGTTCAAATTGATTACATCGGATCTGTATGCATCTATGTATTCTCTGCTAAAGTTTGAGAGGTGGAGGCACCATTTTATAATGTATCTCTCACCCTTAGCTTGTGTTTTCTATATCTTGCAGGCTCAGCGCACATGACCTGCAGTGCATTCTCCTGAACATCTGCACTCTGCGGTGGAACAGGGCAACATATTTGCTCAGCTTAACAGGCCAGGCCACAGTGGATTGATGTTAAGGGGAAATAGGGAAGGATGATTCCTCCAGGAGCATGATTTCTGTGTTGCCTAGTAGTCGCAGCATTTGGGTAGCCAGATCTGCTCCTCTATGTGGGGAGAGCAGGAGGGCAGGATCCCTCCCTGACCCCTCTGGGGAAGCTAGTGCTTCTGCTGGTTAAAGCCTGGAGCAGTCCTTGAGCTCAGGAAAATGCAAGGAGGGCCACTGTACCCAACTCCTCTGCCAGGGCTCAAGGTGGAAAAGCTTCCTGCATCTATAATCTGAAGCGCACTTAAGACCTTAATTTCTCCCAACTTCCCTTCATGTTTTCTCTATTCTTCCCCCTTCCATCACTCTCTCACTCTTCCAAAAAACATTTCCCTTAATCTTTCCTTTCTCTTGCCCCCTTCTCTCCAGTACAGGCAGGCTGCACATTTTTCTCCTCCCTCTTCCACACAATATAACATATTTGCATTTTTTGTGCCTATCAGGGTACACACACTTTTGCAAAAATTAGCCTCTACAGAACAGGACTTTAAAATGTGGGATTTATTTTATTGATGTACCACCCCCTCCCATCCCTCCTTTTCAGCATCAGCACAAAGGGCAGCAGCAACAACAACAGTGAAGTAGCAGGGGCTGCATTGTTTGTGCTTTATGTTATTCATGATGCTGTTTGCCCAGAAGGGAGTAAAATGATAACATGGACTCTTTCAGCTATGCCTGGTCTCTGCATTAGCACTACAGGTGCTTTAAGGAGATGGGAAAAGAAGGGAGAGGAACAAAGACATAAAGCAGGTAATACGTTCTTGAACTCTGACTTCTAGCAGCTGCATTTTTAAAAACCTCCATTCCATTTTGCTGGTGTATCTGTGAGGCCTATCCATTATGCGTGCAAACACAATCTGATTAGTATTTTTTATAAGCTAGTCTTGTCTGCTTTTATTACAGACATCACCTTCAGACGTGGGGCCACTGCCACCATTAAATCAAGAATATTTAGCTATTATTTGTAATAAATGTCAGCAGAGCTGAACTGAAGCCAGCAGGAAATGTTCAGGGCAGAAAACACACTGACATTCATTCATGCAAATTTGTACCACCAGTAGAATTAATCATAAAGAGGGAGGGTACAATATATAATACATTTGTATTAATGGTGCGACCAGTTCTGATTCATCATGTAAATGAGAGGTAAAGTGGACAAACAGCAGTTTATGGACAACCAGCCATGTGTAAAGTACAGTAAGGCTAGGATAACTTTCAAGAGAGGACATTTAAGGGCTGATTTTAAATTGTGATGGGCAAATGTACAGACAAAATGAGAAATACAATCCCCCTGATTTTTTTAAGCCAACCCTGACACTAACCTTGAGCTATAAAAATTCAGACAACCTTTGTCACCATTATGTATTATGCACTTCCATGTTCCAGCACTAGAACTGTAAGCCCCAAAACATTGTGAGAAGGTCTGTTCTCACAGTATTTCTGGCCAGAGCTGGAAACAAAAGTGCCATAAATTTCGCAAAGTCTTGTTCTCATCAGATTTTCAGCCTCAAGTGACCCAATTCTGATCATACATATACTAGTTGTACAGCAGCATAGCAACACTGGGCCAGATTCTGGCAGTAGATGGCCAGCAGAGGATTCCCTATTGGTGTAAAATCAGGTTGGGAGCTTGGTAGGTCTCCACTTAGGGACCCTTATGCCAGTGAGGAAGTTAAAGCGCCATTAGGTTGTGCTAACTGGTACTGGGGCAGACCAGTATAAGGTCAGGTATCCCTCCATACCATGTGCTGAGCTCAAACAAAGGAGACAATTGAGCCCAATTACTTCAGTGAACATACTCTTGATTCACATAGCTGTGAGACCAGAATCAGGCCCAAGAGGTTTGGAAATATTACCTTAGATTCTCCGGTGCAGCTGAATTGCGCTCAGTGGGGGAAGGGGGGAGAAGGGAGGCATCTTTGCCCCAGTATTGGCTTCTCTAATTTAGGTCTGGCTACATATGGTGGAATGGGGCTGTTCCAGAAGCTGAAGACCAGCTGGATTCATGGACACCACAGCAACACCATCTTTTACCCAGCAACATCTCCTATGCCAGTGGTTGTTGTCGGGAGTGGGAGAGACTAGGAGCTGCTATGCTGGCTCCCAAAAGATTTCTCCTCCTGGGGGACATTCAAGTGGGTTTCAGGGTGCTTTGCACTGCTGGAGTGGGGCAAAGCATATGTCATTCTGGTGAATTCATCCCTAAAATGTTGAGATTTACCCATTGATCATTTAAACAAACTCCTCACTCCCCCAGCAGTATACTCTGTAGACTCCAACCCGAAGAAAGTAGACTTTAATATAACTGCATTAAACACCTCACATTCAGAAGACTTGAGGAGTTATGCTTTCATAAACACAGGCCTTTGTTGGATGTAGCTTATCCTATTTATAAAACAAGAACTAGCATTACATTTGGATGTCACTGTGTCACAACTGGTGGATTGCCTATTAGGAAATCATTGCCTGACAAAAAGAGGACATTTTTAAACTCATTTGAATTTATCTCAGTTCAATATCTGATGAAACCCACACAGCTGAATAATTTAGCCCATCTGAATGAAAACTATAATCACAATTTTCATACAGAAAGAGTGATCCTTTGCACTAAACACCAAGGAGGATCATTTAAATCCGTGAGTGATTAAAATTACACCAGAAAAGAATTAGAATAGTATTTTTTTTAAATGAGAAAAATATAGGATGGAAGCATATATTTTAATCTTTTCCCATTATCTTGATGCAAAAACAAGCTTCATACCTGTTCGTGAAAAGATTAAAAAAAAACCCCAATGAAAGGGGCTGACATAAAAATTATAGGTGAATTTAGAGACAATAATTATTCTTATGGTACTTCAGTTGTATAATTTAAATACAAAAACAGAGAACCAATGAGACTGAGATATGATTCATGAAGTTAAAATCAAAAACTTTTCATATCAGAGGCTGAAGAGTTCTCTGAGCCAAATATAATTCACAGAATATTTCTGACTTTCTCTAAGTATTGAGGAACTAAGTGCAAAACAAATATTCTGTTACTGTTTCATTGTTTCAATGTACTATTCTCACTGTTTATAATCAGTGCATTAAGCGTTATCGTGCAGACTTGGAGGGTATGTAAACAAAAACACCCTTCTAAGTGCCAGTAGCTTTCAATGTAAATTATGTTTCTTTAGTGCTTTTGTTTTTAATTGCTAAAGTCAAGGGAAAGAACATAATTTGGTGAAGGGGAAACAAGTGCTTCCTGTTAGTTTAACAGAGGCTGGATTCATGTAATGTATGACTTCGATGTTCCACAGTACTACTTAACCCATAGAGCTAAATCATAATTTCTGTATTACATTTTGTGGTGGAAATCATAGTTGGAAGCCTTTTTTTATTTTGGGCAAAATCCTGTTTCTGTCTCACATTGCACTGAGCTGTGGGTTAACTCTTACCATTGTATAAACAAGCCTCACACCAGGCCAGTCCTGAGGGCAGCTGTGCTTGGGGAGGTGGAAGGCTCTGGGCTAGGAACACAAGGAACTGAAGGTGGAGAATTCCTGATGAACTGGCCTCCACAGATTCTGCCTGCCCTGTCTTCCAGTAGACATAAGGCTGCAGTGACACCCTACTGAACTCCTGTAACAAGACATGAGAATCCGGCATAAGAGGATTTGTATAAGATAAAAAAAAGCAATCTGTTTCGGGATAACTATCTGGTCCCCTTTGTGCTCCTAACCAATGGCTATTGTGCGTGTCCTCCCATGACAATAAGCTGTTGATTCCATTACCTGGAAGATAGTTGCTTTTCAGGTAGGACAGACTTCTTCAGACACAGATCCTTTAATCTTCCTGGTAGACTGACAGTTGGAGAGAACCCCTTCTCTACTCTCCCCCACGCCCCAGTTGGCATGTTCTTCATATTAAGGCACGGAGAACTTGTATTTATAAGACTTTTTTTTAAAACATTACATAACACACCAACAAAACCTGGCTGTAAACTGCAGACAGCTTCATCCTTTTCTGCCACTGCAATGCTGAACACTGCCTTCCAAAATGGAGCCTGACTTTCTGCCGCACCCACTCCTTATACAACAGTGAAAACTGCTTCACACAGTCACACACACATTGCACATTCATTTATCTCCAGTACTGCCAAAACCAAGGGTGAAAAAATCATGAATCAGCCCCTGCTCCCCCTATCATGAGACTGGTTTAAGAAATCAGAAGATTTACAAAAATAATCGTTTTGGGGATTCTTTTGATTTGCCTTTTGTTGTCACTGTGTTTAGGATTCATTTTTACTCTGTAGCCATGAGGGCTAGAAACTTACTTGTTTTTAAAAATGAAAGCTGAGATTCTCATGTAATAACCTGATTCCAGCATCTGGAGCTTTAAGAAAAAACACCAAATATCACAAGAGTTGGCAATTGTGCATCTCTTCTGGTGTCTGGGTATGTTGGAGTCATGCACTCAAATGCATGTTTTGTGTTACGTGGTGTCCTCTTTACATCACTCCAGCAACATACAAGGGGGCTTAAACCACCTTTGTGGAATATTCCCATCATAGGCTGGCATAGAGCTAGTGTAATGACTCTATGTCAGCTTTTCTCCTGTTTTTTTGTGTAAGGGTATGTGCTGGAGTGGGGCACTGCCTGAGGTGAACCATACAGCAGTGCCCAGCTTGATGCTGCAGTTTCAAGAGAGATCAGAATTTTGCCCTGAATGAATTGTCCTTGTTTTCTTGCGACCCTTTGGTCAGAGAGGATATGAAATAAAAGCCCTCCCCCCTTTCTGGTTGCAAATTCTGTTTGTTTATTCATAAGTAAATTATTTTTAATTCTAGGTGATTATTATTTGTCTTAGAAAAAGGTTTAGTATCCACCTTGAGAATGACAATGGACATTGAGAGAGATTTTCAAAGCCACAAAGGTGAGTTAGGTGTCCAACTCCCATTGACTTTCAATAGAAGTGTGGTGCCAAATCTCCATTTTGGGAATATTTCACAGGGCTTGTGTCACATGGGAGTTTGCCTGTGCCAGACATATGGACTTAGGTGCCTAGGGTTCATTCATAGGATCCGGAGAATGGAGCTGAGTTGGGAATGAATTATCAGAAAAAGTTTACTTTATAGCATAGTATAAATAAAATTAGTACAGATTGTGAAATTTGTTTGCTGTGATTGTAATGGAAGTGTAAGCAAATAGGGATGGGGGATCAACTTATTACACAAGACTTTAGCCTTAAGATTCCCCTTTAGGCTATATCTACTCTAATGGCTTAACAGACATAACCTGACTTTTAAAAAATCCTTTGTTAATTCAGCTTAATTCTACATATCAGTCTTGTGTGCAGAGAAGGAATACATCTTAAGTGGCAGATGAGTTTCTTATTGCATATACATAGCAACCCAATGACAAACAGATGTAATTTCATTCTTTTTGGAAAGAAAATAAAACACAAAACAGTTTCTAAAACACTCGAGATGCTGAATGAGTTTAAAATAATATGGGCAGCAGTGAATTTGGAGTTTTTTGCCCATTTAGGGAGACTTTCATTATTCTCAGACTTAGATGTATCTGAATTTAATACTTCTAAACATTTAAAGATTATTCATGTAAATATTTGGAGTTTGCTACCAAAACCAGATTTGCTTAGAGATTGGTGTTCTTTTTCTAATCCAGATGTCCTACTCCTTACAGAGACGTAATTTGGAAGTAAACCTCTTTTTCTTAAAGCATCAACAAGATTAGTCTATTTTTAGAAGAGATAGAAACAGTAGGGGCAGAGATTTAATGTTTATTAAATCTAAGCTTAATGTTCCGACATTCCAGTTCCTGAGTTGAGGAATAAAAAGTAAAAGGTTTTGGTTTTTAAAATTGATTTTACAATTGGTAAAAGTTATTATTTTCCTTCTTGTTCTTTTCCACTTCTAATTTCCAGACCTGGGTGTGAATATGAAGTTTGTCATGTATAGTTAGAAGTTTTTTTGGCTGTGATTTTACTCAGAGTGAAATTCACTCCATCCATATTGGACCTTATTCAAAGCCCATATTAGTCAATGGAAGCCTCTTTAAATGACTTAAGTGGGCTTTGGACCAGGCCCATAAAGTCCAAGTATTTGGGCTTTATGTGGGTACAACATGAAGCGAATGGGGAGCTGAAGTCCACCCTTGCAAGCTAGGGTGAAGGTGCTGAGCTGCTGTCCACCGCTTTGTGGCTACTATTTCAGTGCTAGTTGCTCAGGCTTAGATTCAGATCCAGCAAAACACACAAGCACATTGTGATAGATAGGGCAACTTCCTGCAATATTTTTGGGAGACCACATAGTACTAAATGTATGAATGGTTTAGGTATAATTGTGGGCCAGGGTTTGTATGCATTCTACGGGATGCGGGATACCACAGCTCTTGCAGGAAGTGATATTGATAGGGGATGATTTAGGCAAAGCACTCAGCTTATAACACCTTCCAAGAAACACCACCTTCTTGCATATTCTAGTTCAAACTGAATTCTCCAGTGACCAACAGACAAAGAAAGGACTTTTGAAGAAATAGCCTGAGCATTACTAAATTGGGGGCCTTCACTTTGGTTCCTGGTCTAAAGACTGATATGAACTTGTAATCACAGGGGAAACTCAGTTGTATGGTTTGAAGGACTAACACCTACCACAGCCCTATGTTGGAGTTGAGAGTGACGTCTGCTAAACATTTTTGCATGTGTGTAGGTTCTTTTGTCTTGATATGCTTTCTCTGTAATGCATTTTGTGCTTGCTTAGGAGCTGTGTGCTAACTTGTAATTGCTAGCAATACACTATCATAACCCTCAGAGAGAAAGCAAAGCACAGGCACTGGCCTTTTAGGTTGGGGTTATCACATGTAGATCAGGAAGCTGTGCCACCTTAAAACCCTGGGAGTCTGCCCAAGAGAGGTGATGGGGAAACCTTTCAGTAGGTGACCTCACAGTCCCATGGTGAGGAAAACACATGTGCAGTTACCTTGAAGGTGTGACACACATTGAAATTCAATGTTGATAAATGCAAAATAATGTGCACTGGAAGACATAATCTGCCACAGGACCACTGGTGGCCTATCCCCAATGTGTCCTACCACAGTATCCTATGCAAGACTGACACAAAGACCTTTTCCAGACAGAAGACTATGCACGGAGGGCATAACATCAGATCACAACACCTGGGTGAATTTTACCCAGGGTGATGAGAATTTTGATTAAGTCCTCCTTTCTGACTGCAACTATAAATTCAAATTTGCAATGAGATCTTTAAATAATTGCAATTATTTGATATTTGGGAATGATTCATTGTGGCAGAGAACCCTGGACTGTACTGATTATAAATTGCTCTATGGAGTATGTTACACAGCTATGACTCACATAAACTTACCATTTACTGGGGCACAAATAATACATTTTGCCATAGGTTAACATCACTGCCACACTTATTTTTAATAGTCATGGTATTGTGGCTTTTTACAAGATATAAAAGCAGGTAGTGCTTAATCTGTGCCTCATGGTAGCTGGGGTTTGCCCAAGCTCTTTTAAATATCTTTGTTTTATCCTGTGCATCTGTAAAAGATGTATAGCTTTTAGTATCAAGGAGTGCAGAAATGTAAAAGGTTATGATTCTCATGCCTCTATATATTTTTTTCTTTGATTCCCCTGATCAAAGATAGAACTTATTCTTTCTAGTAAGGCTAGAAGGCAGTTTATAAACCATATTTTAAAAAAAAGTTTGTTAAAATAGTACTCTTTCTAGATGGCTGAAAATGAAGAGAAAATCATTTCCTTAAATGAAGAGATTTGACCTTTATTTTTCCCCAAGGTGTTAACCTAAATCTACAAATCTTAAAGCAGATTGGGGTATTTAAAGGAAGTTTAGGAATCAATTTAATTTAGGTGCCATCTATGCAAATACAAAGCCCCATAGTTACAGGATACTTCTTCCTGCTTTTAAAAGTATTTTTTTATGAGAACTGTAATCCTAAAAATGTGTGGGATACATTGTAAATGGTTTGACTAATCCTTCACAGTCTAAATTTCCAAGTAAAATTGTTGGATGAGAAACCTCCAAAGAAAACCACGGTGCTGCAGGAAGTTTGGTTTGTGATGCAGTGAAGGGCATACTTCCCACTATGTTAATACTGAACCAAATACTTCAGGTTGGTGTCAGGGGGACTGTGATTTTATACAAGACATAAACCTATGCTCATGACATCCTGCAGCCATCAAATATTTCATGGCACAGTTTGCAAGAATAGGGATATTAATTCTACTGGCCTGGGCCTGAATCCAATTGGGGGTAATTACATTCTGCCTTCCTAAACTTCCCTAGAAGTTCTGTTGGATGGTCTATTCCCTTCCTGTAGTAAACTGGAACCAAAAGACCTGGGTATTAGCTTGGGGTGCTAATTTGCCTTTTTAGCACTTTATATCAGTATTTGGAGTGAAGATAGGCTTTACTGCAGAGGCATGTGTGGCTAATTTAGTTGTGTAGTAAATCTACATATTGTGGGACATGGTGGTATGTGCCTCAGTTTTAAAAAAAACAACAAAGCACATACTTATTTTTAAGCACATGAATAAGTCCATCCCTATTTAGCAAAGCACTTAAACATTGGCTTAACTTTAAGCATGTGAATAAGTCCCACTGAGTAGTATCATAAATCTATGAAAATATTCAGTGGTTGCCAGATAGACTTGTCACTTTTCTTCACACAGATCTAGTGTTATTCCTTTCGAAGGCCTATAAAGTAATCCTGCAACCATGAGAGGTTCTTTTTGAGTTCTGTTTTCTGGTCACCCAGGAAGACTCATGATTGCACCCTGCAGTTTAGGTCCTGCCTGATGCTGGGCAATGACACCAATATTTGGGCTCACTCCCACCTTTTGGCAAAGGCCCTGATGTCCCTCATTTATCTTTTCCAATATGTCCTCTGTTGTGTCTTCTTTCTCTACACAACATTAAGAATATGAGGAAACCAGATGCACATGTGACAGTGTACCCCATAAGGCTTTATGGGGGTGTGTGCTTATAAATGTATGTATGACATAACTGGAATATGTTTTGTGCTGCCTGTGCCAAGTAACATATCTCCATAAAGGTTATGGTCTACTATATCTATTCATCCTATTTGTACACATATATCATTTTCTACTTGAGGTTAAGAATATGAGTCGTATACTTGCTTGGTTTCTAAGTAAGCTTTGTGAGGCATTTGGTCAGTTTCTTTAGGAAGGAATTTGCAAGGTTAAGAACCTAATCAGGAAGCACTTGGGGAACAATGCATCTTGGAATGCTCCAATCCAAATAAAAAGTCTTCCTGGAGACATACAAGATACCATGTGGGCAATGGCTTCTGCCTGTAAAGACTGAGTCATGTAGGGACATGTGACTTGCCCAGGTGACTCCAGAACTCCATCCTGGAGTTGGACTTTACATAGGAGTGAGGAGGGGGGTCTCCACCCACAAGAGAAAGTCTATTTAAACCCGTGGGAGACCCCTCCATTTTGTCTTCAGCTGGCTAAAGAAGGAGCCTCTCCACCCCCCAGAATACTGGAAGGAAACTGGAACAAAGGACAGTAACTACAGGGGGTGTGAGGGATTGCTGGACCCAGGCTAAAAGGAGATTAGCCTGTAAAAGGGAGCATTCTGGAATTGGTGAGGCTCTTATCTGTATTCAGTGTTTGATTAGACATAGATTTGCGCATTTTATTTTATTTTGCTTGGTGACTTATTTTGTTCTGTCTGTTACTACTTGGAACCACTTAAATCCTATTTTCTGTATTTAATAAAATCACTTTTTTCCTTATTAATTAACTCAGAGTATGTATTAATACCTGGGGGAGCAAACAACTGTGCAATCTATCAGTGTTATAGAGGGCGAACAATTTATGAGTTTACCCTGTATAAGCTTTATACAGGGTAAAATGGATTTATTTGGGTTTAGACCCCATTGGGAATTGGGCATCTGAGTGCTAAAGACAAGCACACTTTTGTGAGCTGTTTTCAGGTAAACCTGCAGCCTTGGGGCAAGTAATTCAGACCCTGGGTCTGTGTTGGAGCAGACGGGAGTGTCTGGCTCAGCAAGACAGGGTGCTGGAGTCCTGAGCTGGCAGGGAAAATAGGAGCAGCGGTAGTCTTGGCACATCAGTTGGCAGCTCCCAGGGGGGTTTCTGTGATCCAACCCATCACAGCACGCATCTGGGTTCCAAACAACCATGTTCACTAACTATATGCAAACATACAAAGCCTAGTTATATATACACTGCTGCTCTGTTGGCGTCTGCAATAGAAAACAAGGACAATCACTTCCAAATTATTTAAGGGAATATTACCCAGTTCTTATACACTATACCCAGTTCCTATACATCCTTCTGAAAGGACAGTAGGGCTCCACTGTATTTACTGTAGGCAAAGCTGATGCTAGGTATAAGCAGACTAAGCAATTGCTTAGGGCCTGAGCAGCTCCACAGGGCTCCCTATTAATTATTAGTATGTGTTGTGTGTGTGCAGAGCGGGGGTGGGGGTGGGGCAAAATATTCCTGCTTAGGGCCCCCAGTGGACTAGCACAGGCACTGATATAGATGAAAAACCTTCAGTTCTGAAGAGTTGCCCCCTTCTCTTATTGTACAGGAATCATTGACTGGATGTGGAACGTAATGGTCAGCAATGTCTTATTATAAAGTTGGATATAGTTTGCAGTTGTGCATCAGTATTACTAGCTATTTTAATTTCTATGGTGTGGCTGGCAGGCCACTCAAAATAGCGCCCACTTTTGCTTCTTTGTCATCCAGAGTTTCTGGAAAAGGGATATAGCAGATACTACCCTCTCCTGCAAAATTCCTGAAGTCTGCCAGAGAGGAGAGTCTCTGCTGTGGATTTCCTGATACTCCCTCTCCTGGAGAGCTCAGGAACTCTCCAGAAAAGGAGTAGCAATGACAGTTGGGGAGGGATCCCTTTGAAGCTTGGGGCTTGTCTACACAGTGCAGCAATGCACTATATAGGGATATGATTTCTAAAGTATATGTTAAAGTGAACTAGGGAACTTTTAGTGTGCACCAGCAGGTTCTTCATGGACCAATTAATGCACAACACATTAGTGCACTTTAGAAATCACATCTCTGTACAGCACATTACCCTGCCATGTAAACAATCCCATAGGACTTCTTCATAGCACTGGTTGCTGGGGGCAGTGTGAACCCTACTAGGCTGCTTAAAGTTTTATATGGTATTCATAGAGTTAAACTGGCTTAATCTTCTGTCATTTTAATGCTTCAGCAAATTTCATGCACATAAAACCTTAAGTGCTGAGTGCTTAACTAGCTGAGGTCTAAAATGGCTTGCATCTACAAGCATAAAAATTTAAGTAGCTCAATAGGTTCAAGGACTACCTCTAACGTCCAGTTCCCTGTAGAGCTGCTAAATTCCAGAAGTCCTCAGGCTATGTCATGGCTCCCCGAAGCTCTCACTAATTTGTGGAGCTTCTAAATTCTGCAGTGGCCCTCGCCAGCACTCAGCAACCTGTGCAGTGCTTCATGGTGAACATTTTAACCAGCAGCTTGGTTCACATTGAAAGATTTATACATGAGTTCAAATTTTCAATGGCAGCATTGCTGGTGGGAATCCAGTCCTAACTGATAAAGACTGCTAATAATATTTTGATTCACAACATATTTCCTTCAAAACTAATCTACACCCAAGCTCTTACAGACATCTAATTATGGCTGAATTCAGAAATGTGAAACATTTCCATTTCTGAGTGAGAGACAGCCAAAAATATGAGACACTTTCAAAATTTTCATTTGAAGTGTATTTCCTATATTAATGAAAGTATGGGCAGGGGAGAATAAACAAGTACTCCCATACATGGATGGCAAATAAGTTCAGATGAAAATCTCATTTCCATAAACAGTTTGCTGTGTACAAATTATAATAAGGTGCGAAATGGAGCTCTGATCACATCCTTACCTATGGACTTCATAACTGAAGTCCTCATAAATACAGCTGTAAACACTCTGGAATCCTTGGGGCTGAATGACCTTATAAAATGTAAGAAAATTAATAATGATATTCTAGCTAATGGGACTGGTTCTAAGAATAATTCATCTGCTTGTACTTTACATGCATGTAAATGTATGCACTTTTAGATTTTTTTTTAAAGTTTTCCTTTATTTTGACTGAAGATGTTCTTCACCACGTTTAACCTATTTGAATATGATTATTAATTGTATTATGTATTTTTTTTTACAGTAGAGGCTAAAGGCCCCAATCAGTAACAAGGCTATTTTGTGCTGGGCACAGCACAAACACATTGTAAGGGACAGACTCTGCCTCAAACAGCTTACAATATCAGGGCCTGTTTCTGCCAACACTTAGGGTACGTCTACACTTACCTCCGGGTCCGACGGCAGGCAATCGATGTTCTGGGATCGATCCCGGAAGTGCTCGCCGTCGACGCCGGTACTCCAGCTCGGCGAGAGGAGTACGCGGCATCGACGGGGGAGCCTGCCTGCAGCGTCTGGACCCGCGGTAAGTTTGGACTAAGGTACTTCGAATTCAGCTACGTTATTAACGTAGCTGAATTTGCGTACCTTAGTCCGAAGTGGGGGGGTAGTGTGGACCAGGCCTTACACACATGACAAAGTTTATTCCTTCCAATAGCCCCACTGAATACTTTGTCTTCCCTTCCCCCTTTTAATGATTAAATTCCCTTTAACTTCTTGATTTAAATTATACCTGGATTCTGCAAACATGCATGTGAATAGCTTAGTTAGAGCTGTGAACTAATTGATCAGTTCTAGTGATGAGGCCATTATTTAGAGCAGGGGTACTCAAACTTCATTGCACTGTGATCAGCTTCAAAACAAAAATGACTACATGACCCCAGGAGGGGGGACTGAAGCCTGAGCCCGCCTGAGTCCCACTGTCTCTGGTGGGGGGGGGGGGGGAAGCCCAAGCTCAAGGGCTTCAGCCCCAGGCGGGGGGGGGGGGGGGGCTGTGACCTGAGCCCCGCAACCCTTCAGCTTCAGTCCTGGGCCCCAGCAAATCTAACGTCAGACCCGGCAACCTCATTAAAACAGGGTCATGACCCACTTTGGGGTCACGATCCACAGTTTGAGAACCGCTGATTTAGAGTCTTGCGTTGAGAATGCTCTGCCTGTAGCATCCTAAAATGTCAGTGGGCATCGTTGGCTGCAAGGTTCATGGAAGGAGACACAATCCCTGAGATACACAGGCCTTACTCCCCTCATAGCATTAAAGATAGGGATGTGGACCTTGAATTTGACCTGGAATTGAATGGGGAGCCAATGGAGCATGCAGGGGTATCGGTGTACTACTTTTTCTCAACTCTGACTTGTTCAGAAGACAGGCTACTGCATGGAATGGAGTTAAGGTGTCTGTTTGTCCTTCAGTTTTCACCCCAGGTAGAGAGCACTGCAGACATCCAGTCTGCAGGTGACAAATCACTTTAGTGAAAAAGAATTAGGAGCCTAAGGGTGTCATGGTTTGGTCTTATCCTGTCTAATAGTTGTTTATAAAGAGCTGTTCTCAGATAATGCTTTTAGCTCTATCAGAGTCCTTCAAGGTTCAGTTCTTGTCTTGTTACCTTTATCATTATATATTAATGATATTGATCCAGGCTTTTGAAACTCAAAGTTTCATCTCTGTGGGGATGACACTATTATTTATAGGTCAGATAAATATTTACATGGTATTTAGTTTAGTCTCCAGTGTGAGTTTGATAAATTACAAGATTGTGATAAATTGGATAATGTTGTTTTAAATTCACAAATGCAAAGCTTGGGTAGCTGGTGCACGTCCCAGACTGAACTCTCTGAATTTTGCACTGTATAGTCCCAGAATGATGGTTCCTATTCCCTAAAGCCACACATTTTGAAATATCTTGGAATGTGGTTAGATTAGACTTTGAAATGCAATCATCATGTTGAACAAGGAATTACTAAACAGTGTTTGTGGCGGGGATTATTTTATGCAAATTGTCATTGCTTTAATTTTGCAGTCATGGCAAAACCTATACTATATACTTAGTCTTGGAAGAATTAAATTGATATTATCCATCAAAATTATTTTTTAAAATATCAATGTTTATTTTTAAGCATTTTTGATTTGTATCAGTTAAAATTTTTACAGTTGTACAAAATTATGGATTTTAAGTATTTTTTAAATTTTTATCTATTTGAATGTTCCCACTTGCAGGAAATCATGGAGGTGCCAGACACTAGTGGGGTGGGGCCACAAAATAATTGTTTAATGTCAGTAGACATTGAGATTCAAAAAGCTAACGCTTTATAACCTTAAAACACATATTGTCAACATCACATGTCAAAATATACTAAGTAAATATCTTTAAATCAAACTCCAATAAATTCTCAAGCAGCATTTTTTACTTTATGCCTCTACATTTTGATTATCATTGATGGAATTTTTTTTTCTTCTGTTTGTGTGTGGGTATGGTGAAATCGATGTTTACTGACAAAAATATAATACTTCCAAGGCCATATATATTAGACTTTATAGCCTATTTTAGATTGTGGTGACTTAAAAATAATATAATATTTTCCAACTTTATAACATGCATATGCTTTACGAGTCCCATAGCTATGGACTATCCTCAATCTCTGGTTCTCTTTCACCTTCAGACTTGATGCTGGGCAGATACAGCTGTTGGATCGTGGGCAGTTCCTGTGTGAGTGCACAAAGGGGCTCGGCAAAATTATTCTTTTCCATTTTGTTACTCTTAGATAGGCCCCACACACAATGCATCCTTTGCTCTACCCTGAGCATAAGGGCCATGTGAGACTAGTACTGCCAATACCATAAGTTCAGAAGAGTTGGAAGTGGGACTGGATGGCTTCACTCTGGCCCACAGACTTGTGCCTGTAAGACACAATCGTTATTATTTGTATTGCTGAAATGCCTAAGGGGCCTCAGTCATGGATCAGGGTCTCATTGTTGCAGGTGCTGTTCAGACAACTAAGGCTACATTATGAGTGTCTGTGTTTGCATTGTTTTGTTAAACAGTTAAATAAAAGTTAAAACACGCGTGGCAGAGGCGAACATGATGGCAAGAGGTTCAATAATTAGAAATATACAGTGCAATCCTGGCTTTATTGAAGTAAATGGCAGAATACCCATTGGCTTTAACAAAGCCAGTATTTTACCCAATGAGTAAGTAGCTATTTTTGTGAAGACGATGATAGCTCAGTGGTTTGAGAATTGGCCAGGGGTTGTGAGTTTAATCCTTGAGGGGGCCATTTAGGTATCTGGGGCAAAAATCTGTCTGGGGATTGGTCCTGCTTTGAGCAGGGGGTTGGACTAGATGACCTCCTGAGGTCCCTTCCAACCCTGATATTCTATGATTAATAAGTATTATTTTTGAATACACAGATATGTGCTAGGCATTCACACCAAGTAAAAATGAAATTCTGGCACCAAATAGTTTACAATCTAAATCTGCTTTTAGAGAACAAGTGAGGTTCATAGGTAGACAAAGAGAAATGGGAAGTGAAAATGTAAGTTCTATATGAGTAATGGGGTTCTTAGTTTTCTGTTGTCATTGACTCAGTTTGCCCACTTTTTCTTGCTAGATCACCATCTCCCTCAGTGATTGGATGACAATGGGATTTTAAATGACTCCCCACCTTTCAGGGATCAAAACAAAACAGTCCAAACAAAGACAGTCTCTCACTCTGCCTGTCCTCTTTGGGCTCTGTAGTCATGTAGCCCTGGTTGTGCTTAATCAACAAAATTAGGCCTGCTCCTGGGTTCTCCAGCCCAGTATTCTTTTCCTCTTCTAGCTTGCCTCTCTTCATGGCACTGCTGTGGTGTAGAGGAGACCCTCCTTAAACTGTGGGTTCCTGCCAAGAGACCCTAAAGAGTGAAGTGTTGTGTCCCCTTTGTTGACTGGTAGGCCAAGCTTATGTTAGGCCTAAGGCCTGCTGGAGAGCCAAACTCCCAAGATGCTTTGAGAATGCTGTTAAGTGATTGTAGGATGTGAAAAATACCAGTTTGCAAAATATGTTAAAAGTTATTTTATATTGTGTTCTGTTGTTTCTGTTGAATAGCGGATGTTAAGTTGACATGTTTAATGTATTTGTATACTCTATGTAAATGGCACAAACAATGAATATACAGCAGATGCTGATCTTGCAGTTGGACGTATATCGGATAGGAAGTTTGGAAATGTGTTAAAAATAAGGATAAGTATGTACATGAAAAGAGGAAAAGTGCAACTGTAAACAGAGTACCTATAATAAGGTCCGGTTATAGGCAATTAATCAGAGCCCAGACAGAATCAGAAGGCGATGTCATGCTGCCAGGACATGGCTCTCACAGAACTGCATGGTAACTATTGTACCTCTTTCTATTATGTGCTGTCTAATCTTCTAATAATTCAGTCACTCTGACTTGTCCAAGGTCTCTAATTGTTTGGTAAATGTAAACTGCTTAAACATCAGTTGGATAAATTAAAATATTAACTGAATAATTATTGGCTATTTATTAATGATCAATTATTGGAAACCCTGGTCTTCACCTTCATACCAAATCCCACTTCATTCTTCTGCGGGCCACCTCCTACTTGGCCTCACACTCCTAGGCCAGGTGCTATGGCTGGAGAACCTGCCTACTTCCTCCTGCTTTCTGTAGTTCCTCCTGGCTTTTCTGCATGGAATTTATCTGGCTCATCTGAGCTGGCTTTTCTACCAGCTCCACTCTGTTACTAATCTGAAGCAACTGTCATATGACCCTCAGACACATCTCCCACAATTCCTTTTCTTAGATGGCTGAACCTTAGGGTATGTCTACACTACGGGATTATTCCGATTTTACAGAAACCGATTTTTGGAAACAGATTGCATAAAGTCGAGTGCACGCGGCCACACTAAGCACATTAATTCAGCAGTGTGCGTCCATGTACCGAGGCTAGCGTCAACTTCTGGAGTGTTGCACTGTGGGTAGCTATCTCATAGCTATTCCATAGTTCCCACAGCCTCCCCCGCCCATTGGAATTCTGGGTTGAGATCCCAATGCCTGATGGGGCAAAAAACATTGTCGCTGGTGGTTCTGGGGACAGCCTCACCCCTCCCTCCATGAAAGCAACGGCAGACAACCGTTTCGCGCCTTTTTTCCTGGGTGAACACTGCACTGCGGACGCCATACCACGTCAAGCATGGAGCCCGCGCAGCTCAAGACAGCAGTCATGAACATTGTAAACACCTCGCGCATTCTCATGCAGTTTATGCTGAACCAGGACCAGAAAAACCAGGCGAGGAGGAGGTGGCGACTGCAGCGCGGCGACGAGAGTGATGAGGACATGCACATGGACACAGAATTCTCTCAAACCGCGGGCCCCGGCGCTTTGGAGATCATGTTGTTAATGGGGCAGGTTCTAGCCGTGGAATGCCGATTCTGGGCCTGGGAAACAAGCACAGACTGGTGGGAAAGCATAATGTTGCAGGTGTGGGATGATTCCCAGTGGCTGCGAAACTTTCGCATGCGTAAGGGCACTTTCATGGAACTTTGTGACTTGCTTTCCCCTGCCCTGACGCGCCAGAATACCAAGATGAGAGCAGTCCTCACAGTTCAGAAGCGAGTGGCAATAGCCCTGTGGAAGCTTGCAACGCCAGACAGCTACCGGTCAGTCGGGAATCAATTTGGAGTGGGCAAATCTACTGTGGGGGCTGCAGTGATGCAAGTAGCCAAAGCAATCACTGAGCTGCTGCTACGAATGGTAGTGACTCTGGGAAATGTGCAGGTCATAGTGGATGGCTTTGCTGCAATGGGATTCCCTAACTGTGGTGGGACGATAGATGGAACCCATATCCCTATCTTGGCACCGGAGCACCAGGGCAGCCAGTACATAAACCGCAAGGGGTACTTTTCAATGCTGCTGCAAGCACTGGTGGATCACAAGGGACGTTTCACCAACATCAACGTGGGCTGGCCGGGAAGGGTTCATGACGCTCGTGTCTTCAGGAACACTACTCTGTTTAAACGGCTGCAGCAAGGGATTTACTTCCCAGACCAGAAAATAACCGTTGGGGATGTTGAAATGCCTATAGTTATCCTTGGGGACCCAGCCTACCCCTTAACGCCATGGCTCATGAAGCCATACACAGGCAGCCTGGACAGTAGTCAGGAGCTTTTCAACTACAGGCTGAGCAAGTGCAGAATGGTGGTAGAATGTGCATTTGGATGTTTAAAGGGACGCTCAGACCTCAGCCAAACCTATATTCCCATTGTTATTGCTGCTTGCTGTGTGCTCCACAATCTCTGTGAGAGTAAGGGGGAGACCTTTATGGCGGGGTGGGAGACTGAGGCAAATCGCCTGGCCACTGACACCAGCCAGACACCAGGGCGATTAGAAGAGCACACCAGGAAGTGCTGCGCATCAGAGAAGCTTTGAAAACCAGTTTCATGACTGGCCAGGCTATGGTATGAAAATTCTGTTTGTTTCTCCTTGATGAAAACCCGCCCCCTTGACTCATTCTCTGTAAGCAACCCACCCTCCCTGCTAGCCAAACGCGAAAAGCTCAGCGCCAATGATCACCCTCCCCTCCCCCCCGCTTGGCTAACAGCAGGGAAGGATTTCTTTTCAGCCACAGGCAAACAGCCCAGTAGGAACGGTCACCTCTGTTCCCTTAATTAAATTCCCGTATTTCAACCAGGTTACCATGAACGATATCACTCTCCTGAGGATAACACAGCGAGATAAAGAACGGATGTTGCTTGAATGCCAGCAAACAGCGGGACCATACGCTGCCAGGCTTTGTCATGCAATGATACCAGATTACTTGCTACTAGCATGGTGTGGTCAAGTGTCCTACCATGGAGGATGGAATAAGGCTGCACTGCCCAGAAACCTTGTGAAAAGGCTTTTGGAGTACCTCCAGGAGAGCTTCATGGAGATGTTCCTGGAGGATTTCCACTCCATCCCCAGACATGTTAAGAGACTTTTCCAGTAGCTGTACTGGCCGCGAATGCATCCCAAGTCCTCAGGGCAAGTTAATCATTAAAAAACGCTTGCTTTTAAACCATGTTTTATATTTTTACAAAGGTACACTCACCGGAGGTCCCTTCCATGGCCTCAGTGTCTGGGGGTTGGGAGGGTACTTCTGTCAGGCTGAGAAAAAGATCCTGACTGTTGGGGAGAACGGAGTGCTGTGTGCTCTCCGTGAGCTCCTCCTCCTCCTCATCTTCCCCGTCCGCAGAATCCTCAGGCATGGCTGAGATTACCCCCATCTCGGAATTCACAGCCAGAGGTGGGGTAGTGGTGGTGGCCCCCCCGAGAATTGCATACAGCTCAGCGTAGAAGCGGCATGTCTGCGGCTCTGCCCCGGACCTTCCGTTTGCTTCTTTGGTTTTCTGGTAGGCTTGTCTGAGCTCCTTAACTTTCACGCGGCACTGTAGTGAGTCCCTATTGTGGCCTCTCTCCATCATGCCCTTGGAGATTTTTTCAAAAGTTTTGGCATTTCGTCTTTTGGAACGTAGTTCTGCTAGCACTGAATCCTCTCCCCATATAGCGATCAGATCCAGTACCTCCCGTACGGTCCATGCTGATGCTCTTTTTTGATTCTCGGACTGCATGGTTACCTGTGCTGATGAGCTCTGCGTGGTCACCTGTGCTCTCCACGCTGGGCAAACAGGAAATGAAATTCAAAAGTTCGCGGGGCTTTTCCTGTCTACCTGGCCAGTGCATCTGAGTTCAGATTGCTGTCCAGAGGGGTCACAATGGTGCACTGTGGGATAGCTCCCGGAGGCCAATACCTTCGAATTGTGGCCACACTAACCCTAATTCGAAATGGCAATACCGATTTCAGCGCTACTCCCCTCATCGGGGAGGAGTACAGATATCGATATTAAGAGCCCTTTATATAGATGTAAAGGGCTTCGTTGTGTGGACGGGTGCAGGGTTAATTCGGTTTAACGTTGCTAAATTCGAGATAAACTCCTAGTGTAGACCAGGCCTTAGTGATGCTATTGTCAGCAGCAACCCTTAAAGTTGCTTTATTACAATTAGATACAGACAGGGTTCTATGAATATTCACAGTTTTAGTTAAATGGAGCTAATGGCTAATAATATATTTGCCAAGTTCTTGAGGCCTTGTTCTCCCCTGACACTGCTGTAAATCTGGAATGACTGAGTTATACCACAGATTATAATCTGTGTAAAAGGAGAAGACAAAAGCCGTATTATGTTACTCATATTAACTCAAAACAAAAAAGGGTAAAATGGAAATGAAAATAACTGGTTTCGTAGGGGATGGTTCAATAAAAATCAATGGGATAGGACTATTTCTGACATGTTACACAGGAAGGACAGGCAAAGTAACAGGAAGGGGGAGGGATCATGTTATACATGATGAATGCCATTATTACTATAAACAGCTTATTCTAGGATAGGAATTGTCACAGGAGTAGAATCTGGTCCGTGCCTAACGTTTGTAAAAGTTCACTGGTCCTAAAGACATTTTGTATTGCCAGGGCATGAGATGTAGGACCTCCAAGCATAGGTGTCAGTTTATTCAATTATGTTCAATATTTCTTAGTGGCACCGTAAAACCTTTCAATAAATTTCAATAAAAGTTGATATTTGTGCCTACATTGTTGTTTCTGCCAATAAGTATGGCAGGCTATTTGAGGACCAAGCTATAGCTGATGTCACAAGCAGATCCCTTTTCCATATTCAAGAGAAGCTACAATTATTTAGTTAAGTCAGGTGGAGAAAAGATAGCTTGAGATCCTGTTTGACAAAGAATCATCTTGGAGGCTATTTAAAAATACCATATTAGAGTTCCATATGTTTTATGTATTTCTAAGCAAAATAAAACAAAAGGGTGTGAGAGCAGCAGCATGGAAATGTGTTGGGGCTTACAGCTGGACAAATACTACAAAATATTTTCTGCAAATGTTCACTCAGATTTTAAAAGAATTTACTTTGGTTGTGTGTACACACATGGGTGAAAGAACACTTGCCAAAGATAGTATCATCATGGCATTGCCCAAAAAGTTTGATCTTACTCAGTACACAAACTGAGAGATATTGTACTGCCATCAACCCGGGCAAAGTATGGGCTACTGTCATTCAGAATAGAATGAAGAAGGCAGTGGTTGAAATATTATGAGAACAGGCTGGGTTCCATTCTGGTAGGTTTTGTTGTGAACAGATATTCACTCTTCAACAGATCAACAAAAAAACTACTGCTTGGCAAAACCCCACCTTCAACAACTTGAAGAAAGTGTTTGATAGCATCCACAGATGGAATATTTCTAGAACTTGATCAACATGATGACTTTATATGATGGAAATAGATGGATCAGCATTCATGTTGCACTCCCCATCAGTACCTGGCTCAAGCCAGGGAAGATAATGATCCAACCAGCAGACCAAATTTGGTGATGAATCCTGGTCACGTGCCACTTGAGGCATGTTGCGCATATGCTAAGAAGATGTGCAGTAAGATCAGATATAGGGCCGAGTGAATGGTTCAATATTGTGACTGGTGTTAGAAATGCGTGTGTGTTATCACCAATCCTCTATGCGTTACCATCAGGCTGAGTGATAAAGCAAGAAACAAAAGGCATCATAGCCTGTGTAAAATGGGTTAGTATAGATGAGTTACACCTCAACTTTGCTGATTATACAGTATTGCTTTACTAAATATAATGTGGAAAGAAATGATTGCCCTACAACAGAGGTAGAACTGGAAGCAATAAAAATTGGATTGAAAGTAAATGCAGAAAAAAACAAGATTATGAAAGTGAGAAACTGGGCAACAGATGCAAAGGTTACATGGATGGAAGAGAAATCGAACAGGTAGAAGAGTTCTTCTATTTAGGAGTGATGACATTTGAAGGTGGTTGTAATAAAGATATTTATACAAGGTTAGGAAAAGCAATCATCAGTTTTGGAAGGACTAACATTGGTTCAAACAGATCTCCATACCAAACTAAAGGTCAGATTACACCATGTGATTGTACTGAACACATTATTGTACGGAGCAGAGATTTGGCTGATGACAGTGGCTAACAAAAAGAGATTGGAGGCTACCCATTACAGATGGCTGAGGAAGACACTACACCAGTGGTTCTCAACATGTTTATCATTGTGGGCTGCATATGCTGTTTCCCCCTCAGCCAACCCCACCCCATCAGACCAGAGCAGCAAAATTTGAATTTTTTTTAGCACATAGCTAACTTTACTTTACTTGAACTTTACTTGCATGAATGCTCCCAGAAAGCAAATTTTAAGCTTGCATACAAATGTCTCCATCCTCTGCTGCTATGAGTACTTCCCTACACTGTGTGCTGATGAGCAGTAGGGGTGGTTAGTGTATTTTATGTAGGATGCAGCTATCGAGAAATGAAGCCTCAGTAAGAACTTTGGGGCCTGGAAAGGAAATGTTTTAGGGCTATATTCTCTCTAGTGCCAGAACTCTGCTTGGTGCAGGAGAGAGTGGGGTGCACCAAATAATCAGTTATAGCTATCTGGTTTTCAGGACCAGCCTTATTCCTGATGATACTTAGAGCAGCAAATGGTTCAAAGTTGCACCACTGGAGTAGGGTCATTCATAGGCTACACCAGTGGTAGGCATAGCTCTGCTTTGCCATGCACACTCTCTGCCCGCTCAATAGCATGCTCCCTGTGACACCTGAGAAGGGCAGGAGGGTCGCTAGCCCAGGACTCAGCTGCAGTACACTTGTGCCAGCAGGATTTTCCCCTTTGACAAGGGAATTCTCTGCTGGGCAGCTGGTCCCAGCTTATGGCTCCCTTGCACCACCTGAGTTATACAAAGGGGATGTAAGTGTATAAAGAAACTGCCCCATAATAATTTCTAAAATTCCCTAATTTCCCTAATGCTGTTTATTTGCTGCTTCTCCCTAAACTGTTACTGCTCCCTGACTCAAATAAACAAAGCCAATTGGCTTTTTTAAACCTTCTACCTGATTACATATTATGCTTTTGCCAGTCCAATCAGGGAACAGAAGCAATATCATGTGACTTGTGTGGCTAATCATGACTAACTAGCAATGCCCATATTTTGAATATTGAGCATCAAACACTTCAGCAAACTGTTCACAATAAATCCATAAAGTTGTGGGCACAAAAGGAGCATTTGTGAATGAGATTGGTTGAAATAACTTGGCACACAACACCCTTCCACTTCCATAAAGTAAAAACTTACAAAAATATGTGATGGGTAAGTTAAAAATCTGCTCATGTATAGTATGTGAGCAGAATGAGAGGCTAGATATACTGAGTAAACTATTGTCTGCAAATTATTCTTTTAGCTCTATTTGGATTAACTAGAAAAAATCATTTAAAAGTGAAAAAAGTGGAAAGTGGAACAACATAAATAGAGTAGATCAAACCAGCAGCGGGGAACAGTGCTCCTCTACTTTGTTAGAATTTTTTGAAAAAAGTTAACAAAAATAGTAGATAAAGGTGACCCAATGGATATAATTTATTTGGATTTTCAAAAAAGCTTTTGATAGAATCTCTCAAAAGAGACTATAAAAGAAAATAAATAACCAGTAATAGGAAAAAAGGAGTCCTTGATTGGCTACTCCAGTTGTGAAAATGAGGTTGATAGCAGGATGCTCCATTGTTAGTTATTTGGACCAGTGTTATTTATGCATGGTTTGACGGAGGAATTGAGCAGTGAGTTAGTAAAGTTTGCTTATGACATTGAGCTGTTTCCACAGGTTAAGACTGTGGCAGATTGTAAAATATGACAGATTTCACTTGGATAAAGATTAAACAATACACATCTGCTAAAATTCAGACTTCTCTTGTGTGCTGTTGGGCTTTGAATTTGCAGAGAACTTTGAGGAAGACCTAGGAGTCATGGTGGATAGGTTAGTGAAAATGTCTTCCAAATGTGCAGTGGGAATATTCAATAAGAAAGAGGATACATGGTGACATTAATCTCTCTCCCCCCCGCCCCCCCCAAAAAATAGTATAGAGAGTATTGTAATAACTGCCTCATGTACAATGATAGTCTTTTCTTTATCTAAATTTTGGTCACATAACCTTAAAGATATTGTGGAAATTGAAGTAGTCTGTAAAAAGGCACCAAAGAAATGGTTAGAGGTGCAACAGGCCAAACATATAGTGAGAGATGGGAGCACTGGGATTAGTATTTCCTTCTTAGCTAAATAGAGCAGACGTGATTGATGTATTCAGAATTATGAGAGCACAATGAAAATCGATCAGTTTCTCCTTTTTAATTAGTCACATAATAGAAGACCACTGGGAAACCCAGTGAAATTAAAGGGCAGTACATTTAAACCAAATAAAAGAAAAAAAGGAAAACACAGCTTCACCTGAGCCTAAATTGTGCCACACTTACTCATGTTGGACAGCATCTACTCATATACATAGTATCACTGACATGAGAGAAGGCACTTCCTAATGTGAATACAGTTGGCTCATATTAGCCCAGAATGTATAATCCACCTGTAGAATTAAGATGCATTTCTGAAGAACTGTAGAAATGGCATGACATTAACAGACAGTTAGTCAAGCTGAGGTATTAAGCACTATCGATTCTCATACTTCAGGATACGTTAACGTCCTCCCCTTTACTCCTCTCCATTTGTCTGTGTTTTTCATCACTTTGCATCTTATCATAATCCTAGATTGTGAGCTCGCAGGGCCAAAGATTGCTTTATGTGGTGCCCATTTGTACAGCATTTAATACAATGAGGCCCTGATCCTTGACTGTGGTTTTTAGATGTTACTCTAATACAATAATATTAATAGTTATTAACAATAATGACACATTGATAAATGCAGCAGTCAGGGAAGATTTCCCCTCTATGTACAACGTTGCATAACTGGCCATGTGCGTTCTGGGCTTTTTTCACCAGTTTCTAAAGTATAAGTTACTGAGTGGTGTGGCAAATCCTATGTTTTGCAAAATCACAGATGTTAAAGATGGATAACTATTAAGTCATCTAGTCTATCACTCTGCCAGTGTAGATTGTTCCCTACAACACATTTTCTAATGTTTTGTTCAGTCTAGTTTCAAGTCTCCCTAGCAATGAAGATTCTACCACTTTTCTTGGGAGACTATTCCACAGTTTAATAGATTTCACTGTCAGGAAGAGTGAGATCTGTCCACAAGAGATTAGAATGACCACAAATCTTACTGCCTTCCAGATGAAATGTCAGACCCATAGGTCTGCTACATCTTTCCTGCAAATAACTACCACCTCTGACAAACTTTAACTAAATCAGCAGATGATAGTGGGAGAAAGAAGAAATCTACATACAAAAGACAGGGAGTGTAGAGAAACAAAACTTCAGCTGTATTCAGACTTTTGTGACTTGACCTATTTTTCCTCAAACCTTCAATTATTGTAGTTAAAATATCTAGATAGATTTGACATATAGACAGATAATGACTCTGGTTTCTATAACAACAGCTAGAGCATGAGCTATGAAAGGATCCAAGACAGGCCATCTGCAGAAAGAACCCTGCTTTTCTACTCTTTTTGAACTATCATTGCATTATACATCAGCAAGCACTAAGTGGAACACTTATAAAAGTAGTGGTAAAAACTAACTCATTTTAAAGCAGAATTTTTTAGGATTCTGTGTTTCAAAGCTTGCTTGATTATTGCTTTTTAAATTATTTTTATTGTGCTAGTGTACAGAGATCCCATTGTGGTAAGTCCTGTACAAACCTATAAAGGGGCTTAGAGACTAAAAAGAAAAGGAACAAAGAAACATGGAATGGAATGGAATATAAAAGGGCTGTCCATAAATTACATAACATCTTAGGGATTGGTTGGTAGCTGGGTCCTTAATTTTATGTGTTTGTTTCAGTGTTACAAAGTATTACAAGGATGGGTGGATCTTGGGAAAAAAATCACTACAGTGATATGGATGATAATAAGCATACATATTGTTGGTTCCAATTCTTTCCCTTTCTTGACCCCAAGACAAGCAACATATTTGGGTGAAGTAGAGGGGAATTATCAAAATATGTTCAGTTTTATGTACATTATGCATATATAACATATTTTATTACACTTGCTAATGATTATTTCTAATGAATACACATCAAGCATACATGAGAGACCTTCAAACTAATTACCATTAGTTGGTTTCTTATAGGTAACTCAGAAGAAATGAGTCTTGAGGAGGGATTTGAAAAAAGAGAAGGCAGAATTAAATTTCATATAGCCTATGGAGATCTGATTTCGCCCTTCAAGGTGAGCTTTGTAAACCTTTTACTGGAAATGAGAATATGCTTGGAATCAAGAGATGAGGAAGATAATGAGGTGACAAGGTGTAGGTGACATGGAGTTTGGAAACTGTCTATTCCTTCCTCTTCCTGTCACCCCTGAAATATATAATGGCCCAAATTTTTATAATTATATATGTTAAAATGCACCTGCAAAATATGTATCTACAGTTGACTAGGACAGAAGGGTTAGCACCTCTAACCATTGCTAAAATTGCTATAGAATCATTAATGACAAGTGTTCAGGGTCTTAGTTCTGTGACATCCTGCTGGGGTATTGGTTCAATACTGACTCTGAAGAAGGGTGCAGTCCATTCTATCACCAAGAGTTTTCCTTGGAGATCTCCCATCCAGGTATTGACCAGGCTTGACACTGCTTAGGTTTTGGGTTCCTATGACATCACAGCCTGAGCAGGCCTGGTTAACATTTCTGAATGTAATCATGGTATGAATAATGTAAAAATATTTACTCCACCATGACATTGTCAAGTAACTAAACTTATTGCTGTGATCCCTGACCTTCCTTCCCCAACACTTCCCCACTGTTTTATCACTTTTGTTGCATCAGATCATTAAATTAGACTGTAAGCTATTCAGAAACCGTGTGTCTTCTTACTTGTGCTGTGAGGCACTTAGAACATATTTCGGGGCCTGTAAAATAAATAATAATAGTTAACTATCATAATCATTTGAAACTTGGTAAAGGGCTTAAGAAGGATGCAGATGAAGCTATTCTGTGAGATCTCATATAGACAAAGGACAAGGTAAAAATCACTTTGCATGATAAAAATAGCTGATTCCTTTGGAGTATATTGCTTAGGTGCAATGAAGATGTGTCAATAATGCAGGAAGAAAATTTGGAGTTAAAATACTAATTTTGCTAACTACATTAAATGTAGTAAATGTTGTCTATAATTAACATAAATATTTGAAGTAATTGATCTGGGCCTGGTGGGTATTCTACACAGCCACCACTCAGCTGCAAATGATTTTATGCCCAGAAGTATCAGTACCATCTCTGGAAAGCAGAGGGATGACATTACAGTGACAGCAAATCAGTTTTTGGGTTCTATAACCATGAGATTCTGTTTTCTGGAGGTCATTACATTTAGGAATTATATAAGAAATCCTGATAATACCAGTGTGAGTATTTTTAATGAAATTTAATGTTGGGATATTTCAATACCCTTCCCACTTGAAGACTGGCTGTGCACTTACATTCCAATCCTTCCCTTAAAGTTGTCTTCAATACCTGTTAAAAATATAACAACTTTTAAAGAGGCTTGAGGACTGGCAAGTAAACTAGTGTGCAGACACATTCTACATGATGCTTTTTAAAGGTTTGAGTCTGTCAGCATAAAGAACAACTTTTCATTTCCAGGATTTCTCTCTCACCATATTATGTGTTTCTCTCTGTTACATTGATACTGAACAAACTGTAAATGGAATAGTGTGAAACAAGTGGGAGAAAAGCTGACAGTCTGGCCTCCTAATGACCTACTGAGTCTTCGCCTCTGCCAAGTCATCATTGGCATTGCTATAGATAGTCAAGGGTGCGCTCTTGGTAGTACTTTTGTCACAGCCATTGGTGCAATTAGTGCCATTCTAAAAAAATGCATGCTGTTAGCATTGCTACAACAATTTCCCAGCCTTAGGTAAACAAAGTACTTTCAACAGCTGTACAGGCCCATTTTTTTCTTCCTCTTGGAAGCAAATACTTTCCCTGCCAAATGAAAATGAAACAGTCCAGGCGTGCTATACAAGTAACAGATGAATCAAATAATTTGCTCATGTTACTCACATCAATATCAGATTTTTTGACACCTATTCTCCATTGGGAGGGGAAACGTAAGTATGATAAAATATGTACTAGAATAAGAAATAGGGTCAAATCCATTGAAGAGGGAAAATAATCAGTGATGGAGTTTAATGCAACTGAGAGTCCAATTTGGGGAAAACATGGGAAGACACAAATACAAGGGCCAAAGGTGTATGCAACAATACAAACAGAACTGCAAAATGATCTTTCTGACATATACATCAGCATAGCGACTCTCGACACTCAACATGCATCACACTGGCACTGTAACTGAAACGAGAATGCGAAGTGTCATTTTACATGCACAATTACTCATTTTGGTTTAACAGTTTGCACCTAGAAGTGGATGGTATACATACATTAAGAACAAAATTGCCCCTTTGAGTTTTGAAAATTTGGCCTGAAATGTCAACTTTCAATCTAAAATGTTAATTTATAATTGAGTGTTGCATTTTTTTTGTTTCAGTGATTCATGAAGATAGTCTGAATATTAGTTTTGATGAGCAGCTTTGATATATACACATGGAGCTTAGTATACAGTAAATGAAAGTCTTTTAAAAGAAGAACTAATAATAATTATCCACTAATAATTCATCATGATGACCTATAAGATTATGAATAAGAAGTTTTTTTGGTAGAGAGCTGCAAAAAGGCAAATTGAAGTTTGCAGTCTAAATTAAAGCTATGGTTGAAGAAATGCCCCGGATGGGTTGTCTGTGGAGACTGAACCTGGAGTCTCTGGGTCTAAAAGCATGAGCCTTTACCAGTTGACATAAGGGATCAAATCCTTTAACTTGGCAGCAGTCGCAGACTCAAACTTCCCTAAGCAATCAAGTGATTAGATGGGCAAAAAACCACATGATTTGTTAGCATATATTATTTTCAAAATGTGTTAGCTGATTGTATGGAGGATAGAATTTTAACTTTCCAAGTTTTAAAATATTTTATCTTGAAGGAACCCCCGCTAGATTTAATGAGATTCAATTGCAGTTTACACTTGAACTAATATCATCTTGTGTCCATTCTGGAGATGAGCCTGAACCAAAATCCTGGATTTGAACATTTGTGGGGGAGAGATGGGGGAATATGAGACAAGGGAGGGGGAGAGAGAGAGTGTTAAAAGGGGAATTAGGAATCTAAAATTGGATCTGGATGCATATGTGACAGTTGACCAATGCCAGTACGCCTAGCTAAGATCCAGGATCCAAACCTTCCCGAAATTTAAAGTGCTTGAAATTGCAATCAGGATCTGAATTATGAGGTTTGGTCCCATCGCTAGTATTTTTGTGACACACTGTATTGTGCTTGTGTAGATGTTGTATATTCATGAACTAGGTAATAAAGAATTATGATCTGTTTCTACAGTGATGGCCTGTCTATCTATTTTATTGATTCCATTTGTTTCATGCTTCTAGTAGTAACTCTATTTTGATGCAGTTCTTCTCCATACTTACTTTTGTCCTAGAACTATGTGCTACAGTTAGCTAAAACCTATTATGCATTAAAATAAAACAGTTCCTTTGCTAGTACTGAATGTGAAATATCTCCAGATATTTTAATTGCTTTGCAGTGTCAGAGAACGTAAACACTGTTCATGTCTCAGCAGAGACATGTATGTATGGACATATTTTAACATATAGTTAACCATTCCATGAAAACTATAAAGAACATTCTTATAGCTGTGTAGCTTCAGCTTTTTTGTTTGAAAATGTTTGTATGTGAATGTATTAGTTTTGGTAGCCAGAGACACATAGCCCTGGCTAAAGTGAAACAGATGTGTTTGGATACTGTGTAAACTTTCCAGCATAACTCTGCCATTATGAACCATAACCCTGATCTGCAAAATCCTGTGCTATTCAAGTCTCTTGGCTGGAGACTGGCAAAAAAGCTGAACTGAGGCAAACTGCAAATAGACAGATCAACCCTAAGGACTAGCATGAGATTCTCAAACTCATTAAAGCTTATGACTAGAGCTGGTTGGGAATTTTCTGACAAAACATTTTAACATTGGAATACGCTGATTCATTGAAACAAACTATTGGCGAGAAAAGTCAGTTTTGACAACTCTCCCAATTCAAAAAAATTGTGAAAAGAGTTTTGAAATTGTCAGATTGTTCTGTTTGGACATTTTTAAATCAAAAAGTGTCATTTTTTGGTTCAAGATAACTTTTCATTTTGAATTTTTAGTCAATTTATACTAAAAAAAAAATGAAAAAGAAGTCAAAATCAGAACACTTCAAAATAATTAGGATGAGGATTATTGGTTCACAAAAATGTTTGAGATTGACTATTCGTTCCGATTTGGGATGGGGACTTTTCCCCAAATTCTTAAAAATTCTCATGGGATGGGGAAATATTTTTCAAAACAGCTTTACTTATTTCTGAATTCAGGTTTTGGAGAAGCTATCGCCCTCAAACTGCACTCTCCCCTATTGGTAGCCTGGTAAACAGAGTTCTACAGCTGCTTCCCTTGCCCCTCACCATAGACCTTCACTGAGCCACCTGCAGACAGATCTTCAGCAGAAAGAAGCTGATGCTGATGGAACCAGATCTCAACATTCAGCACCCTTGCTAGCTTCCTTCTCATCCAATTTACCCCTGGTCCCTCACTATGCTCCCTTCTGTCATCCTCTATATTCCCATTGTGACTGGGTGCCTGGAATGGACCACACTGAAAATGCCACCTCAGGGCAGAGATACAAGAAACAGGGCAGACAATCCCCCAAAACTGGTGATTTATTCTATAATTAGATTTGCCAAAGCAGCAGCAAAAGAGCTTCTCTTGCACCACCCTGGTTAACCATAAACCTAACACAGTCCCCTTTAGGCATTCCAGCCCTTGGCTCCCATCCAGACAAACAGATCTAATATAGTGAGAAGTTACTGAAAACCCAATTCACCATATGTGAGGCTCTACAAATCTCAAAGGATCAGAGACCTACCACACGGTCAATATGTATCTCAGATCTTACCCAAATATCACTCTGTCAGCCAATTCTTAGTAAACTAACTAAAGATTTATTAATAAAAGAAAAGATTAGAGTTATAAATAGTTAAAAGATCATATGCATACAAATGTCTGCAAAGTCCTTAGAATCAGGTTTGTAGCAATGATGGAATAGACTGCTGGCTTGCAAAAGTCTCTGGTAACTTCCAAAAGATTGGAAGTTCCTCAATCCAATGTTCAAAGTACTCCTTTTAACTGTTAATCCACAGTCCAGAGAATTGAAGCAGGAATGAAGCAAAATGGAGATATCTTGGATGTCTTTTATATCCTCTGTCATGTGTACAGAACTTTACTGTCCCAAACAATGCCCATAGCACCTGTGTATGGAAAGTTACTGACAAAGGTGGAGTCCGAGGTCACATGTCCACATCACAGGGCTGGCCATTGACTCCTGTCTGTCTGAGGCATCCTCAGGAATTGCTATCTGGAGAGTTGAGTCTTCTTAATGGCCCATCAAGCTTGAATAGTCCATTCAGAATGGGCTGGCGAGACTGGATGTAAATTACCTTGTGGATGTCACCCCAAGAACAAACACATTTGAGATACAAATACATAGCCAATATTCATAACTTTAAATACAAAGATGATGCATGGATTTAACCAGGATATTCATACTTCATAGACTAACTTTTCCATTGACACCTTACATGATACACTTTGTAAAAGATTTGTTGTAATTGTACAACAGTGGTAGCAACAATGATATAAATGGTCATTTTCAATCATACAGCATCACACCCATACCCACCTCTCCATTCTCTCGCATTCCTTACAACCTCCTGTAAATTCCGTCACCCCAAAAACTCAA
Organism: Terrapene triunguis; assembly: GCF_002925995.2. NCBI lineage: Eukaryota > Metazoa > Chordata > Testudines > Emydidae > Terrapene > Terrapene triunguis. The sequence goes on from NW_020664420.1 coordinate 57,201,055, forward strand.
ACAACAGAAAACTTGGAATCATAAAGTTTCAGACAGAATGTCTCAGTCGTCCTTCAGCATTGCCCTTGTTTAGTTTTGTCATTCAACATGCCATAAGTTATGTTTAAGCTTGTATCATAAGTTCTGCAGTGCATAGCCTGCATCTTTTATTTTTCTGCAAAATACCTGTCATGCTTTGGGTGCTGTATACACAATAATAATATAACTAATTGATTTTTCTTTAAGGACTGCAAATGTTGGAGCCTAAACAGGTTTACATTATCTCTTTAATTCCCAGTTTAATCAGTTCTATTATCTATAAATAAATGCTGTAAGTGCTGCTGTACAACCACAACAACTTAATAGACAAGTTTTCTCTCTTCCTAGACCATGGTGTGATTGCTGAAAAGGTTACACTTCCATACACTCTCCTGTGATTTTTAATTAAAGTATTTAATTGTTGGCAGGTGTGTAAGAGTATTGTTAAATGCGTTGCCTAATTGTTTATTCTTACCTCTTTGTTATAAATGAATGGATTTGAGAATGCATTAGTCTGAAAATGAGACTCAAGAGGTCTGTTTGGTAAATGTGCTCATAGGCAATACTATTTCCCTTCTAGAGGGCAAAGTAAAGTGTTATTTTAAAGGCCTATTTTTGCTAGTATGGTATGTTGTCTTTACTAGAATGTGACAAAACCAAATACCGTCCTGGAACTTTAAAATCTCACCTGTCCTGGAGTGGATTTCCTGCCCTATGGGGTGAAATCTTTTCAGTTCCCTTAAAAAAAAAAAAGGCAGGTAGAAATTTAACACTACAGGTCTGTACATAGCCAACCAAATAACTCCAACTAATATGAGAGCCTCATAAAATAACAACTATGAGTAATAAAATAGCTGGATAACATCAAATAGAGCAAGGTATTAGAAAAGGATTAGCCAGGTAAATAGCCAAGTTAAACACAACCCAGCTGGTTATGCAAATAACTGCTCTTTGTGGGTTTACAAACATTAGGATGAGGGCCAATTTTAGCTTAAAGTGAGTCTTGTTTAACTTGGCTATCTACACGGCTAACCTGTTCTACCTTGGCTGTTTTCACAGAATCATAGACATTATATATGGAAAAAACTATTAGGTCATTGGGCCTGCCCCCTGCCAATGCAGGATAATACTCCACAGAATACTCTCAAACACCTCAACCAGTTCAGTTTTATATGGCTCAAGCGCTGATGCTTGTGCCTTGCAAGACTATGCCATGCTTTAACAGAACTCAGTGTTAGGGGTTTTAAATAATTTTCAGCATAATTTTTTCTTTGCTGAATTCTGTCCCCTTATTCCCAGTTAGACTACGTAGAACCATATTTTTTCCGGTACTGATACCCTCCCAGTACCTGTAAACTCTACTTTTTCTAGATTCATAGATTCATAGATTCTAGGACTGGAAGGGACCTCGAGAGGTCATCGAGTCCAGTCCCCTGCCCGCATGGCAGGACCAAATACTGTCTAGACCATCCCTGATAGACATTTATCTAACCTACTCTTAAATATCTCCAGAGATGGAGATTCCACAACCTCCCTAGGCAATTTATTCCAGTGTTTAACCACCCTGACAGTTAGGAACTTTTTCCTAATGTCCAACCTAGACCTCCCTTGCTGCAGTTTAAGCCCATTGCTTCTTGTTCTATCCTCAGAGGCTAAGGTGAACAAGTTTTCTCCCTCCTCCTTATGACACCCTTTTAGATACCTGAAAACTGCTATCATGTCCCCTCTCAGTCTTCTCTTTTCCAAACTAAACAAACCCAATTCTTTCAGCCTTGCTTCATAGGTCATGTTCTCAAGACCTTTAATCATTCTTGTTGCTCTTCTCTGGACCCTTTCCAATTTCTCCACATCTTTCTTGAAATGCGGTGCCCAGAACTGGACACAATACTCCAGCTGAGGCCTAACCAGAGCAGAGTAGAGCGGAAGAATGACTTCTCGTGTCTTGCTCACAACACACCTGTTAATACATCCCAGAATCACGTTTGCTTTTTTTGCAACAGCATCACACTGTTGACTCATATTTAGCTTGTGGTCCACTATAACCCCTAGATCCCTTTCTGCCGTACTCCTTCCTAGACAGTCTCTTCCCATTCTGTATGTGTGAAACTGATTTTTTCTTCCTAAGTGGAGCACTTTGCATTTGTCTTTGTTAAACTTCATCCTGTTTAACTCAGACCATTTCTCCAATTTGTCCAGATCATTTTGAATTATGACCCTGTCCTCCAAAGCAGTTGCAATCCCTCCTAGTTTGGTATCATCTGCAAATGTAATAAGCATACTTTCTATGCCAATATCTAAGTCGTTAATGAAGATATTGAACAGAGCCGGTCCCAAAACAGACCCCTGCGGAACCCCACTCGTTATGCCTTTCCAGCAGGATTGGGAACCATTAATAACAACTCTCTGAGTACGGTTATCCAGCCAGTTATGCACCCACCTTATAGTAGCCCCATCTAAATTGTATTTGCCTAGTTTGTCGATAAGAATATCATGCGAGACCGTATCAAATGCCTTACTAAAGTCTAGGTATACCACATCCACAGCTTCTCCCTTATCCACAAGACTCGTTATCCTATCGAAGAAAGCTATCAGATTGGTTTGACATGATTTGTTCTTTACAAATATTTCACCGTTTGTTGTAATAGGGTCTTTTTTGTACATACTAATGTTGTCCTTTCCACACAATGCCTTTAATGGTTGTCCAGAGAGGTATGGCCTGAGCAAAAGATTGGGATCCAGTAACTCTTGAATTCAATCCTTGCTCTGACACGATTTTTTTTTATGGCTTTTACTGAGTTATTTAGAAGTCTATGCTTTCCTTCCCTCTATAGCAGGGGTGGGCACACGGCCCGTCAGAGTAATCCACTGGCGGGCCACCAGACAGTTTGTTTACATTTGCACAGCTGCCCACAGCTCCTGGTGGCTGCGGTTTGCCATTCCCAGCCAATAGGAGCTGCGGGAAGCAGCAGCCAGCATGTCCCTGCAGCCCACGCCCCTTCCTGCAGCTCCCATTGGCCGGGAACGGTGAACAGCGGCCACTGGGAGCTGTTGGTGGCCGTGCCAGCGGATTACTGTGACGGGCTGCATGCGGCCCGCGGGCCACAGGTTGTGCACCACTGCTCTATAGTCAGGAAATGAGTGAATAAAAAGAGAGTAATAAAACCCCTAAAACAATATGTGGGGGTGGGGGAGGTGCAAAGAGGGCAGTTGCTATAGCAACTTCTTTGGGACTTGTGGAAGCCCCTGTGTCTAAACTCTAGCATGACAAGACTTTGGAGTTTAGAGTGGGGAGCAGCTGAAAAGCAGTTGCTCTGTGTATCATGCCTCACTCTGAACCTGCAGAAATTCTGTCAAAGAGTTATTGCTACTAGAAGTAACATTAATTTTCATTCTGCAGTCTTCATTCTTTGTGGAGGTAAAATTGGATGGCAGGCTCAGGAAGGGGCAGCCAGTGACAGCACTTTAAAGCATTAAAAGAAATCAGCATTAAGGAGACCTTTATTAAGTTACTTTGATCCAGGGATTGATTATTAGAGGTGCCTTTTATTACATACTGAGCCAAATTCTCATAATGAGAGACCTGGGGTCCATATAGAGAAAATGCATTTTCAGTTACAGCAATATGCACAATGTGCAGTTAAAGCAGTCTGGATGATTACATGCAGAAATAGCTGTTTACATGTCTAAATCTTGATCTGTGTACTCAGTCACACATAACTGTGGTATGGCCTCTTTTATCTTCATATGCTGGTATGCAATTGCATATGCATTTTTTGCATATTCTATTCTATTTGATTCATGTTCTTTTACCACCCTCATTGCTACAGTCTCTGAGAACCTTCCAGGAGTGCATTAAGTGACATAACTAGCATCTGTCCCATGTGGTTCTCTTCCTCCAAGGGAGGAGAATTATTGGAGTGGTGTTTTTGTGCAGCTCAGGCCCTTGCTTTGAAAACTTGGCCTATAATGTGCTAATGGATATGTCGTATCCAAAATACTGTGGTGCTGGCTCCTCTTTATACACCATGGTGAAACACTAATTAGTACTTTCATTTTTATATGGCTGAACATTTTGTAAAATATGCCCTTGTAAATCAAGATGACAGTTTTACTATTTAGATTTCTCACCTTAAAATCAATCATTGAAAACGCCCTTTATGATCCCCCTTTGCTATTCAGACTGTTTTGTAATGTATCAGCTTGCAAACGTAATCAATTTTCAGTCTGAAATACTTCTTGTAGATGAATCCCTATCAGCTAAATGCAGGTTTTTGTTTTGGACATATTGCACTGTGTATGGCTTTGCATGGCATCATCAACACAAATATGCCAATTTGTTCTGGCATATGTTTGGAGATTTTCACACATGAGAGTAGGTGGGAAATTTTCATGTCATCACAGCTTATCCACCAAAGAATGACTGTAGCACTGCCATTAGCAAACACTTTTAAATGCATTTTTTAACATGAGCATAAGACATGCATAATATGAGCTGGGTGTTTTAAATGAAAAAAAATCGTGTTGGATAATTAATACACTGAATTCTTCATGGGCACCAGGTGTTGTTTTTTAAAACTCTGGTGATGATACTTTATCAGACTTCCAATTTCTCTTCATTACACTTGGTATTTTTTGTCACTTGTTATACAGGATCACATTAACTGATAATGTAGGATCATGTAATCTGTTCTAAGAGACATCACTGCTTTTCAGACTGACGATGGGTTATCAGTTTCACTAGCGATGATTATATCCCAGCTAAAGTCTAAGGACATGAGAAGAGCTGATGTCAAAACATCCTCTGTATTCATGAAGTAGCACACATCACATTACACAACATTCACATAGGAACAGCTTTATGCTTGAACAATACAATGCATAGTAAACGGAATCTTTTAAGATGCTTGTAACCCGTCCCCAGATAAATCAATAGCAAATAGGACTTTCAAAGTTTGGTCTTTTGGGGAATCTTTAACAACAATATATAAACCCAGGTTTTGCCCTTTTTTCATGGAACAGTCTCCCACTTCTACCTCTCAATGAACCTATCTTCATTCAAACCGCTCCTGGGGACACACTGTGTCTGAAGTTCATCAATAATAATCCATGAAAGAAATAGAAATTATTTATTAAAAGAACAGAGGAGCGTAACAGCCTAGAAATTTGTGAAACCAAGCAATTTATGTGATCTACGTTCTGCAGAAAACATACTTTCACTCTCCCCAGAGCAGCATTCCTGCCTCATTTTCAGTTATCTCTCCTCCCACACTTAAGTAATCCCCTATGCATGTTGATATTTTGCCATTTGTATTATTGGTCTAATTTAGATAGCTCCTTGAGGCCAGGACTTTGTAAACCCAATTCCTAGGTGCTTTCTGCCACCCTTCTGCTAATCCTGGAGACTGCCAGAGGCTAACCCACTCCCTGGGGCAAGTTAGAGAAGCCCAGGGGATACTCTAACTTGCTTTAATGGATAATGACTCCCAAAGCAGTTACTCTGCTTGCCAGGGTCACTGGAACACATTGTCATTCCCTCCCCTCTCCCCCACACACATTGTGCTCCAGTCATACCCCTTTCTTATTCTTATTCCTTTTCCCCACTCCCAGCCTATTCCAGCATGCTCCCTACTCTGGCGAGGGGGATTTCCAGGTGCCTTTATGTGCTAGGGGTACTTAGGAGGGGCTGCAGATCTTTCCCTTCTAATTTGGGGAATCTCTCTCTGTGTAAATCTTATGAATTCTGACTGATTTTGTGAACTCTCTATATAGCTCTAACCCTCAATTTGCTATCTGCTAGCAAAGACTGCTCTCCTATCTCACAAACACTGTCTGGAAACTGCTACAGGACAGTCAAAAAGGCGTTAACATTGAATGACTCTGCCCTGGTAGAACAATGGGAATGCTAAAGAGAGTGGCCAAGCTACAGGAAGCTGGTTCTCCCAGGTTGTCTGCAACGGAAAACCCTAGCAGAAAAGAAGGAACTAAGAAAGGGATATTAGCAGGGCCGGCTCCAGGCACCAGCCTGGCAAGCAGGTGCTTGGTGCGGCCGCTGCGGAGAGGGGCGGCACGTCCAGGTATTCGGCGGCAATTCGGCGGACGGTCCCTCACTCCCGCTGGGAGCAAAGGACCTCCCGCCGAATTGCCGCCGCAGATCACGATCGTGGCTTTTTTTTTTTTTTTGGCTGCTTGGGGCGGCCAAAACCCTGGAGCCGGCCCTGGATATTAGAACGTGCTCTCTGAGTTTGGGGAACGTTTTGACTGCCAGATCTGAACAAGCTAAGGGGAGCCTGTTGCAGGGGAGACCCTGATCAAAAAGTGAAGGCTGAGCAGGAGGAGAGGGGTACATGAAGGACCTGGGACTCCTGAAAGGACTGACCAAACCCCAAAAGACTCTCAAGAGAGGTAAGGGTCTTGTGTGCAGGTGTTTATTTTTCTAAAGAGTAGTGTAGTGGTTGTGCTTTCTCTACAATAAATTGTGTGTGTGTTTAGAAATTCCTTCACAGAGGCTCTATGTTACCTGCTTACTCTGTCACATAGTCCCTCTAGAGGGAAGGAGTAAACCAGAGGGCTCACAGCTTTGGTGGAACTCTGGGAGCATGTAATAGCTATTGGGGAGGCTTGGATGAGTCAGGACAAGTTTCAGGGCCTAGGCATCTGTATTGCAGGTTCCCCAACTGCCAAGAAGGATGTCAGATGTGTGCGTGTGCGCATTTGAAGTGTGTACCCAGAGGCCCAGAGCCAGAGACACAGTGTCTAAACTCTGCTCAGGCCCACCAAGGTAAGAGCATATGGGACCCAAGGTTTGGTACCAGTACAGTAGCCTGGTGAGTATCCAGCTGGGGGAGTTCATCAGAGTTGTAACCCTTTGTATTTGTATGTGCCTATAAAGCACCATATACCGTGGTAATAAAATAAATAAGTAAGCGGTATCCAATATTTGAATTTTTACATCTGTTTTATAGTGCACAACAACACTGCACAACAGAGTTCAGGACCGGAAGTGAAAAAAAATACCACATCCAACTGAAGCTGCAGGAGGAATGTGGTTACTCCAGGAATGTAGAATGTAGTTACCTGAATTGGAATTTGGCAGAGGTGTCAGGATTACACTTATAAAAACTGTCATATGAGTTTTAATAACCACAAATAGTCAGGAGTTATGTTTTACATCCAGTCCTAAAGATTGCACCCTCTGCATCCTAGTATTTGATCTAAGCACTGTGCTGGGGCATTTGTTTAGCAAGGAATCAAAGGGATGACTGAATAGATATCAATCACCCTCCTGCAGCTGGGTTGTCTTGGAGGTCTATAATGCTGTTGGGATCAGGCAAAGAACAAATAACAGAAGTTTTATTAGAACCTGATCTGGTAAGTTGAAATAGATGAGATTATTATTAAAAAAACCCAACCCTTCTGTAGGAGATACAGCTTGAAGCCGCCCTTTCCCCCCCACACTAAGAGTGACCTTTCAAGTAAATGTGCACATCTTAGAAATGTTAAAAAAAATATTAGAAGTATTGAAGTATTAAAAGGCTGAAATGTCATTTCATACTATATTGGGCTAAATTCAGAAGTGATGCGTAAGTTTTAACTTACACATCCAGATACTTACTTAGATTCACTCTGCTAGAGTCTATGTTGGGGAAATTTACACCCTGAGATGAAGGGTAAGGTACAAGTTAAAGCAGGGTGAGGAATTCTGTAATTTACATCTTCTTTTGGCTCCTTGGAGTGCCAGCTCTACTGTTTTACACTCCTAGATATCTGGGGAATAGGCTGAAATATGTTTAAGTAGGTCTAAGGCTGCTTCTGGGTCTGTGAGCATAGATCCTTGTGCCCACGCTGTGTTCCACTGAAGTCAATGGGTTCAAGCAGGCGCAGGGAGTCATTTTACAGGGTCAGGGCCTAAATTAGTAAAAGGGACCTATATTATATCACACTATACATCCCATCTGAATGTTGCTTGCTGTGTTTTCCCTTGATATCATGGCATATAGAGTGCATGTAAGATCATATAGTACTCTGAAACCTCTTAATAAAGGACCATATTATCTTTTCTAAACGCTGATTGTTGACCTGGCAGACCATAACATTTAGAGAATCATGGACTTATTTATGTTCTGTAGTAAGCAGTTAGGGACTCTAACCACTGAGGTTTTTTTTAGTAATTATGTGTGGCAGCTGAGTTCATGTGCTAAACATCCTTACGAAATTTTCATTGAAAGAAAGAACTGGGGTTATCTTTTCAGCATGGTGTGGGGGAATTTAGCTGCACGACTCCCATTAATGCTAATAGGAGTAGTGCATCTAAATCTCTGTGCACTGCACTGAAAACGTACGCCTTAGTGTGCTTAGGCTAGAACCGTATGCATTTAAAATCATCCATCCCTGAAATACCCTGGAAATCTAACAGATATATAAGAAAAGGAAAAATGGGGAGGAATTGAGAGCGACCAAAACAAAAAAGGACTAGAAGGAACCACAGGGAAAACAAAAAGAGAGACAAAATAGATCAAACAATTATAAAATCAAACAGGACACATACTGGAAACAAATGATGGTGTTCAAAGCTTAACTAGTCACACTACAGAGGGTATGTGGGCGGAAGCACAGTTGTACCCCCTAACCACAAAACTCTGTTTCATTCCGGTCATTGTCAAACAAAAGCAATATATACCAAAGCAACTAATCAGCTCCTGCTGATGCACGCTAGGATAAAACAGTTTTCCTATAGGTGTTGATAGCCATAAATTGTAACGTTCAAAGAGATACATTGAAGGTCCTATATCCTTTGATAAAATGGCAAGAGTGAAGGCATTGGGTTTGTTTTCTAACCTTTCACTACAGGAGATCTCTGTTCAAATCTTTTAAGATCACAAAGGAAAATGAATTTGGTTATCCGAGGGCTCGTCTACACAGGGACACTCAGGAAAGTTAATCCAAGTTAAGTAAAATTGTGAATTAAATTGGATAAAATGGCATTAAACACCTGTGTGGATGCTCTTATTCAGAATTAAAGTGGCCTTAGGCCTGGTCTACACTACAATTTTAGGTCAAATTTAGCAGCATTACCTCGATTTAACCCTGGACCCGTCCACACGATGAAGCCCTTTTTTTCGACTTAAAGGGCTCTTTAAATCGATTTCTTTACTCCACCTCTGACAAGGGGATTAGTGCTGAAATCGGCCTTGCCGGGTTGAATTTGGGGTAGTGTGGACGCAATTTGACGGTATTGGTCTCCGGGAGCTATCCCAGAATGCTCCATTGTGACCGCTCTGGACAGCACTCTCAACTAAGATGCACTGGCCAGGTAGACAGGAAAAAGCCCACAAACTTTTGAATCTCATTTCCTGTTTGGCCAGTGTGGCAAGGTGCAGGTGAGTGCAGATCTCATCAGCAGAGGTGACCATGATGGAGTCCCAGGATTGCAAAAGAGCTCCAGCATGGACCGAACGGGAGGTACGGGATCTGATCGCTGTATGGGGAGACGAATCTGTGCTAGCTGAACTCCGTTCCAGTAAACAAAATGCCAAAACATTAGAAAAAGTCTCAAAGGGCATGAAGGACAGAGGCCATAACAGGGACGCAAAGCAGTGCCGCGTGAAAATTAAGGAGCTAAGGCAAGCCTACCAAAAAACCAGAGAGGCAAATGGCCGCTCCGAGTAAGAGCCCCGAACATGCCGCTTCTATAATGAGCTGCATGCCATGCTAGGGGGTGCAGCCACCACTACCCCAACCCTGTGCTTTGACTCCGTCAATGGAGAAGCACGCAACACGGAAGCAGGTTTTGGGGACGAGGAAGATGATGACAAAGAGATTGAAGATAGCTCACAGCAAGGAAGCGGAGAAACTGGTTTCCCCAACAGCCAGGATATGTTTTTCACTCTGGACCTGGAGCCAGTAACCCCCGAACCCACCCAAGGTGTGCTCCCGGACCCTGAAGGCGGAGAAGGGACCTCTGGTGAGTGTACTTTTGTAAATATTATACATGGTTTAAAAGCAAGCGTGTTTAATGATTAATTTGCTCTGGCATTCGCGGCCAGCTACTGGAAAAGTCTGTTAATGTGTCTGGGGATGGAGCGGAAATCCTCCAGGGACATCTCCATGAAGCTCTCTTGGATGTACTCCCAAAGCCTTTGCAAAAGGTTTCTGGGGAGGGCGGCCTTATTCCGTCCGCCATAGTAGGACACTTTACCACGCCAGACCAGTAGCACATAGTCTGGAATCATTGCATAACAAAGCATGGCAGCGTATGGTCCCAGTGTTTGCTGGCATTCAAACAACTTCCGTTCCTTATCTCTCTGTTATCCTCAGGAGAGTGATATCATTCATGGTCATCTGGTTGAAATAGGGTGATTTTATTAAGGGGACATTCAGAGGTGCCCGTTCCTGCTTGGCTGTTTGGCTGTGGCTGAACAGAAATGTTCCCCGCTGTTAGCCACATAGTGGGGGGAGGGGTGAAGCGATTATCCCAGAGAATTGGGTGTGTGGGGGGGTGTTATTTGGGTTTGTGCTGCATGCTAACCCGCAAACCACAGCCCCTCCTTTTAAATTGCCAACCCATTTTAAATGGCCAACCCAATGGCCGCTTGGTATGGGAAATGAGGGTGCTGCTGTTTGAAACCATTCCCACATGTTATGAAGGTTAAAGAAGCCAAAAGACTGTGGCTTACCATGGCTGTCTGCAAGCCGAATTCTGTTGCCTGGCACTGCGTGAGTGATCTCTCACACCAAACCGGCAGGCCCTCAATATATAAGAGGCAAAATGCGACCTTGTAACGAAAGCACATGTGCTATGTAAAGTGAACAGCAAGGTTTAACATGAAAGAGTATACCCATTGTTCTCTAAAATGTGTCTTTTTAACTACCACTCTCCCTTTTCCTCCACCAGCTGCAAATGTTTCTCCTTTGAAGAGGCTAGCAAAGATTAGAAGGCAAAAAAAGTGCACTCAGGATGAAATGTTCTCTGAGCTCCTGCTGTCCTCCCACACTGACAGAGCACAGCAGAATGCGTGGAGGCAGACAATGTCAGAGTGCAGGAAAGCACAATATGAACGCGAGGAGAGGTGGCGGGCTGAAGAGAGTAAGTGGCGGGCTGAAGATGATAGGTGGCGTCAGCTTGCTGATGGAAGGCAGGAGTCAATCATCAGGCTGCTGGAGGACCAAACTCATATGCTCCAGAGTATGGTTGAGCTGCAGGAAAGGCAGCAGGAGCACAGACCGCCGCTACAGCCCCTGTGTAACCAACAGCCTTCCTCCCCAAGTTCCATAGCCTCCTCACCCAGACGCCCAAGAACGTGGTGGGGGAGCCTCCGGCCACCCAGCCACTCCACCCCAGAGGATTGCACAAGCAACAGAAGGCTGGACTTAAATACGTTTTAAAGTTTTTTAAGTTTTAAAGTTTTAAAGTGCATTGTGGCCTTGTCCTTCTCTCCGCCCCCACCCCACCTGGTGCTTCCCTCCTCCCCCACCCCTCCTGGGCTACCTTGGCAGTTATCCCCCTATTTGTGTGATGAATTAATAAAGAATGCATGAATATGAAGCAAAAATGACTTTATTGTCTCTGCAAGTGGTGATTGAAGGGGGGAGGGGAGGGCGGTTGGCTTACAGGGAAGTAGAGTGAACCAAGGGGGGGAGCGGTTCATCAAGGAGAAACAAACAGAACTTTCACACCGTAGCCTGGCCAGTCTTGAAACTGGTTTTCAAAGCTTCTCTGATGCGCACCGCGCCCTCCTGTACTCTTCTAACCGCCCTGGTGTCTGGCTGTGCGTAATCAGCGGCCAGGTGATTTGCCTCAACCTCCCACCCCACCATAAATGTCTCCCCCTTACTCTCTTAGATATTGTGGAGCACACAGCAAGCAGTAATAACAACGAGAATATTGGTTTCGCTGAGGTCTATCCGAGTCAGTAAACTGCGCCAGCGCGCTTTTAAACGTCCAAATGCACATTCTACCACCATTCTGCACTTGCTCAGCCTATAGTTGAACTGCTTCTGACTACTGTCCAGGCTGTCTGTGTATGGCTTCATGAGCCATGGCATTAAGGGGTAGGCTGGGTCCCCAAAGATAACTATAGGCATTTCAACATCCCCAACGGTTATTTTCTGGTCTGGGAAGAAAGTCCCTTCCTGCAGCTTTTGAAACAGACCAGAGTTCCTGAAGACGTGAGCATCATGTACCTTTCCCAGCCATCCCACGTTGATGTTGGTGAAACATCCCTTGTGATCCACCAGTGCTTGCAGCAGCATTGAAAAGTACCCCTTTTGGTTTATGTACTCGCTGGCTTGGAGCTCCGGTGCCAAGATAGGGATATGGGTTCCGTCTATCGCCCCACCACAGTTAGGGAATCCCATTGCAGCAAAGCCATCCACTATGACCTGCACATTTCCCAGAGTCACTACCTTTGGTAGCAGCAGCTCAGTGATTGCTTTGGCTACTTGCATCACTGCAGCCCCCACAGTAGATTTGCCCACTCCAAATTGATGCCCGACTGACCAGTAGCTGTCTGGCGTTGCAAGCTTCTACAGGGCTATTGCCACTCGCTTCTCAACTGTGAGGGCTGCTCTCATCTTGGTATTCTCGCCCTTCAGGGCAGGAGAAAGCAAGTCATAAAGTTCCATGAAAGTGCCCTTACTCATGTGAAAGTTTCGCAGCCACTGGGAATCGTCCCACACCTGCAACACTATGCTTTCCCACCAGTCTGTGCTTGTTTCCCAGGCCCAGAATCGGCGTTCCATGGCATGAACCTGCCTCATTAACACCATGATGTGCACATTGTCGGGGCCCGTACTTTGTGAGAAGTCTATGTCCATGTCTATGTCCTCATCACTCTTGTCACCGGGCTGCTGTTGCCTCCTCGCCTGGTTTTGCTTTGGCAGGTTCTGGTTCTGCATATACTCCAGGATAATGCGCGTGGTGTTTATAGTGCTCATAATTGCCGCGGTGATCTGAGCGGGCTCCATGATCCCAGTGCTATGGCGTCTGGGCTGAAAAAAGGCGTGAAACGATTGTCTGCCGTTGCTCTGATGGAGGGAGGGGCGACTGATGACATGGCTTATAGGGAATTAAAATCAACAAAGGAGGTGGCTTTGCATCAAGGAGAAACACAAACAACTGTCACACAGAATGGCCCCCTCAAGGATTGAACTCAAATCCTTGGGTTTAGCAGGCCGTTGATTTCACGGAGGGAGGGAGGAAGCAAATGAATACAAAACAAATCGGGTCTATTTCTTGTTTTGATCCACTCCATCTATCTTTTACATCTTAGGCTGGCAGCAGACAGTGCATTATGATTGCTTGCCATCGTCATCTCCTGGGTGCTCGGCAGAAGATGGGAATGACCTGGCTGAGTCACTCCCATGTCTGCCCAGGCGCCCCTGACTGACCTCACCAAGTTCGGCTAAAAGAGCACCCAGGAATACAACGACGATGGCTACCAGTCGTAATGCACCATCTGCTGCCAAAAGGCAATGAGCTGCTGCTGTGTAGCAATGCAGTCCCACGTCTGCCAGCACCCAAGAGACGTACAATGACGGTGAGCTGAGTGGGCTCCATGCTTGCCGTGGTATGGCGTCTGCACAAGCAACCCAGGAAAAAAGGCACGAAACGATTGTCTGCCGTTGCTTTCATGGAGGGAGCGGGGGAGGGAGGGTGGGGGCCTGATGACATGTACCCAGAATCACCCGTGACACTGTTTTTGCCCCATTTAGGCATTGGGATCTCAACCCAGAATTCCAATGGGCGGCGGAGACTGCGGGAACTGTGGGATAGCTACTCACAGCTACCCACAGTGCAACGCTCCGGAAGTCGACGCTAGCCTCGATACTGTGGACGCAGTCCGCCGACTTAATGCACTTAGAGCATTTTCTGTGGGGACACACACAATTGACTGTATAAAAACGATTTCTAAGAAACCGACTTCTATAAATTAGACCTAATTTCGTAGTGTAGACATATCCTTAGTTTGGTTTAGTTTAATTTGCTTTGGAAGAGACTAGAAATTAGTGAATTTTTCATCATATCATAAAACCATCTCACTTGATGCAATAACAGCTCAAGAGACATCCAAGTCCCTGATACTCAGATCTGTCTGAGCTCTGCTCAGCCTAGGTCCTGAAGGGAAAGTGGGGGAGAGGAGAAAGTGAATGTATGACATTTCACAGATTCCCAGAACAGCAGGGATCTTCTGGCTTAGCTCCTAAAGTAGATAAGAGCAGATTCATAGTTGCTCTAATTTATATCAGCGTGTAAATAGCTCCCAAGGAGCCATTGTGCCAATTTGGGATCATGGAGAGCAGTGCACTCTAGCCACATCCTTCCTTCTCCTGGGGTCCTGCCTCCACAGGAAGAGTTGGGACTAAAAGAGACTGGTGTGAAATCAGCTGGGAATTCCCCATGTCAGGGAAATCCTTAATTGTCTGTTTAGGGCAGTATTATCGCTCCTTTGTGAAGCTGGAGTTGTGAAAAAGGACTGTAGCATAGGGCAGGATTTGGCCTCAGGATTGGAAGAGTGGGAACAGCAAATCAGAAATGAAAAGTGAAATTTCTATGAGATTTGCATGGAAAATCTAGCTCAGTTTCTGCCAATACAATTGCTCAGTTCTAGCTAGTTTTGCACTTTTATGAGCTCCAAACATTTCACACACTTCCACTGAAAAAAGTTGGCATAGATTATAGTCAAGGGGAGCTTGGGAGAGCAAGACCTTCTGTTATTAATATCTGGTATGCAATATTTCATTCAGAAAATAATTACTTTAGTTCCTTGGACCCTCCACAAGTATCTAAAACAAATATAGCTGCATTTTATAATAAGTGACAAATCACTCTTTGCTCCTTTAACGATATCGCAATGAATATCAATCAATGCTGAACTCCTGATAATAAATCTTGATGTTCCTATGTGTGCACAAAATGCATTATTCCACTGCTGTCCAGAATTCCGTGTATGGCTTTCTTTATAGAAATCAACCATAAGGTTCCCGGGAAGCAGCTTGACTTTAAATTCATCTATTCAACTGTTTTGTTTTTGAGCTCAAGAAAACTACCTTGGGATCTCATTAAGAAGTGTGAAAATTGCATTGTCATTTGTCTATTGTTCCTGGCAGGCAAACAGTACTTCATTATGATATTGAATCTCTATTCTAGGTATACTCTCTCTCTTCCTTCCTCCCTTGTGTGTTTATATATCTGTATCTATATCTATCTATAGATAGACAAGCTCTCTCTCTCTAGTGGCACCTCATAACTGCAAAATAACTAAACAGCACTGCAGTCTGCTACAGAGAGTTAATACTTCAAAGTGCAGTATCTAAGACATATACATGCCTTCTGAAGATGTACCATATATGGATAGACTACACTGTGTATAGTTAGGAGAGGAAAGTTGGATTTCAGACTTATTCGATCTACTTTGTGATGTGGAGTACTCTTTATTAAGGGTTTAACTAACAGAAACAGACTTCATTAGTTTGTGACCAAATTTAAATAAAAAAGGGTAAACAAGAAAAAAGAGACAACAAATCTAGGATTCTACAGAGATTATTCCATTGCTATGTAGTTTATCCTGCCCTGGAAAGTCAAAGTCAGCTGATCAGACACTTCTTTTAAGATGTATAATCAGTCCTTAATTTGTAATGAAAGCAATTAGGTGCTAGGCTGCAGAAGGGGTAACACTTCCATAATGCCTTCTGTTGTTTGATACTTCTACCAGAGGGGTAAATTTCTCCCTGACACCAGCTGGTGATTATCTTATACCCTGAAACATGCAGATTGATGGCCTTTGTAATTTTATTCTTGCTAGCCTAGTGTAGCTGCAGATATTATTCTTATTTAAAAATGTCAACTCTTTTTTGTATCTTACTAACCTCACTAATATCCTGTGGCACTGAACTCCACAGATTAATTGTATATTGTAAGAAACATTCTTTTATCCATTTAAATACGCCTCCTTTTTATCAGAGTTGGTCAAATGTTTAAAAAAATCAGGAATATTTTTGTGAATTAAAGTGCCGAGTTTGGTTCACTGTGGTTCTTGGAACCATTTTGCTCTTGGCCATTTGGCTAACAATGAATACTCATAAGTGTCAAGAGTGTTAGCAGGATACCAGAAAGTGTGTTATTAATACCTATTCGCCGTTAAATATTCTGCTGCTGTAAAAGTTTCAGTCATCCAATCAGGGAACAGAAACATGACCACATGACTAATAATTCAACGTGAATAGTAAATAGTCAAAATGAACAGCTCACAGCCAACCTACCGGCTAAAAATTGTTCATCCCAACTATTCAGCCATTATCTCTGAATAACACATATATTTGAAGAAAAGCAGGATAAATTAATGAAATATGTCAATGAGAAATGGAGCTAAATTCATAGGTCTAAATTGTGGCTTGCGTAGGATGGCAACATAGAGACATAAGCAGGGGCAGGGTAATGGAGCTATGCTAATTTATATCAGCTGGTCCATTATCTGAGATGAACAGTTTGACAAGCTCTTCTTTCTGTCCTTGTGGTTTTTTATTATGCAAGAGGATAAATATGCCTTCATTTTTCCCCTTATGTCCCAGAGCTAGAATCCCATTTCCAGGCATTCCACTCATTTTTTTCAAATCTTTTAGTATAGCAGGAGTATTCATGAAAAATGGATTTTAAATTCTTAAATATGAATGTGCACTCCAGAAACATAGTTTTCAGAGTTATGCTTATCCAATCAGGAAGCAAAAACAAACCATCTGACCAATCAGAAGAGCACATGTTTAGAAAATCAAATACTTGCAGTGAACATCTGGCAAACAAGTTACCAGCCCTTCCCCCCACTGAAAACTGCTAGCAGAAATTCTTGTGCTAATAACAATTAAAATAACTCATTTACTTTGTCAGTCCAAAAAAATTCCAGTCTGCTTGCAGGCAATTCAAGAACAGAAAAGAGATGAATTTTTTCAAATGAATTATTATCAGTTCTCATTTTGAGTTTGAACTGGGATCAGTGAAACAGGTCATACAGGACAAATCACATAGTGGAAGACAGGGTAATTCTGTCGGGTCTCTTATTTAATGAGCCTATGTCATTAGATCAAGAAGGTCTATTCATCTTAGCTAAGGCCATTTCCACTTGGCTTCTCAGAGAAAGAAGAGAAAGGTTGCATTTTAATTGAACTTTTTGATTAGATGGAAAAATAAGAACAAAATTTCTCCTTTGCCCAGTGCCTGACTTTGATGCAATTATTAATTTCAATAACTCCCCGTGTTATTGAGAACTCTCATTATTAACTGAAATTTTATAATTATATCTCAATTTTAGAAAGGAAAATTCCCTGAGATCAGAGTTCTCTTGTTAGTCCTGGTGATTTATTGCCACTTAATTTCTTGAGCTGTTTTGAGATTTCTGTAGAAACTAATGAAAGATTGCCATGCTAATGACAAATGCAAATTAATATGAGTAAAATCAGCTACCGTACTGGAGTTCTGGAAGGTGACCATTGCTGTACCCATCTTAGAAAGATTTTAGGAGAGGCTCAGTCTAGGTGTATTCATGTAAAAGACCTGTAGAATCCTGGAATTCTCCCATTTGTGGGAACTGTCACATTATTAGTTAATATTCTGGATGATACTTCTAAAAGTATAGCCAATTGTTGACTACACTTGTGATTTGATATTTAAAATGTTTAAGAGACCAAATAACCAACCTTAGCCAACTTTCTATAATTAAAGACAAAGCAGTACAATACAGAAAGAAAAGAGTTAATACTTGACCAATCCTTCTGGGAAGCCTGTTCCTCATAGCGTGCAGTTCACCTTACACAGGTGTGCGCCGAAGTATGACCCCAAAACTACATATATTTATATCATAGTTGTTTATGAGCTAAAGCACTCTGGTAAATTTTAGTCTTGGGTGATGCTGTGACACTATGCCCCATATTCTTCATAGAGATATTGTTATGATATGATTATGGCATAACTATGATGTATTTTATGCAAGATAGGTCATGTAAGATATCATTGAAAATGTTATGATTCCATGAATATGACTGTCCTATTTGTATGCATATATCATTTTGGTATCTGAAGCTGGAATATTGTCTATGCCTCTATTACAAATGTGTTCACACCTGGGGAACACCCACTAGAATGCAATCAGTCTAGATGGCTGGCTGGAAAGGGCCATTAGGGAGAACAATAAGTCTTAGAAGAAGCTAATCTCCCACCGGGGAGCCTTCCTGAGGATGCTACAAACAGCCTCCGAGGCATAGCTGCTGTGGCTCTACAGGGACATGTGACCAAGTCACCTGATACTGGACTCCATCTTGGAATACTAGTATTTTTCCATTGAAAGGTGTGGGAACCAAGCTTGGAGACAAAGGGTTCCTGCCATATGCAAAAGCTATGTTAGGCAGGGGAGTGACATCATCATGATTCTTCATTGACTCCCCACCCAAAGAGACTCCTGGAAACACCTGAGTAACAAGGACAGAACTGGGGGCAAGGGCTGAACCCAGGCAAGAGGGATTTCTAGCCTGCAAAAGGAATACCTGGGGGTTTTAAGATGCAAGCAAGTGCAGTTGGCCCTCAAGAATCTCTGCAATCTGCCTAAATCAACAATTAGGGTGAGAATTTGCTACTTATATCCAGTCTCTTTAGTATATTAAGCTTAGATTGCATTTTTGTTTATTTACTAGCCCTTATAATCACTTAAAATCTATCTTTTGTAGTTAATAAACTTGTTTTTGTTTTGTCTAAAACCAGTGTGTGGAAATCATACTTGGGGCAGAAAGCTGTTGCATATCTCTCTCCACATTGAGGGAGAGGGTGAATTTTATGAGCGTACACTGTACAGTTCTCTGTGCAGCACAAGACGGTATAATTTTGGATTCTCCGTCCAGAGGGTATGTGCGCCTGAGAAGCTGGTAAGTGCCCTAGCTGTATAGCCTTCCCATGCAGGGGCTGGTCAGAAAGCCTGTCTGTATGTTTCTACAACTGGGTGTGTCCCTACCTGTATACTGGTGAAAGTGTCAGACCAGGAGTGTGTCTGCAACTTCTCACAGCATTACAGGGTGAGTGGGAGCCCAGGCTGATGGGTCGGAGGGCTCAGTGGTACCCAGTTCCAGGCAGCACCTCAGGGGAAACCGGTCACAGATGTACAATCAGCTTTTTACCTTGTTTTTTTGGTATCATGATGTACCTTTCCTTATCTCTGTTTTGGACACTACATTCCAAACCAGTTGTCCAAGATACCACCCAACTGGTATTGAGACTTACAATGATTGTGTCATGTCTTTGACTGGTTTTGTATTTCCCAAGGCCAAACATTGGTGGCACGTGAACCACCTGCCGGGGGAGGCTATGCCCCAACCCCGCCCCTTCTGAACCCTCTCCAAAGCCCAGAGCCTACCCCCGCCCCCCGGCTAGCTCCCCTCAGCCCCGGAGCACCGGGAGGGTGGATGCATGGCCGCAGACCCCCCAGCTCTGGAGCGACAGGAGGGTGGGCAGCATTGCTGCAGCTCCCCCAGCCCCGGGAGGGCGGGTGGCACAGCCTGAGCCAGGGCCACTCCACAGGGAGACTGGACTCCAACTGCATGGAGCGGGAAGCAGGAGGGGGAGCCTGGTGACAGAGTGTGGGAGGGGCCACGCCTGTCTGTTTGAGGAGGCACAGCCTCCCCCAGCCTATGATATCTGCTGCCCATGGGGCCAAAGCTGATTGCAGCTTTGTAGAATATTGTGGGATATATATCTTGACATGTGGAAAAGACATAATATAATTCGGTTAACATAACTGCCCACATGCAGGGTATAAAAAAATATTAATGTGGTGTGCACAAAGCCTAATATATACGTATTGGCTAACAAAGATGTAATAATGTGCATGGGGAAATTTGTTTCTACCACATCTGATTTCTATTGTTATATCAGAACTTGGCCTTACTGTGGGGCTTTGATTACCATGCTGGAGAAGACCAGTCATTCTTGTCTGCTGGGCTGTACCAGATGTTTCAGAGAAAAGCATCCGAGAACTGGCAGGTTGTGTTCACTAACATTTAATTCTCTGGGGAATAACTACCTTGATTGTTAATTAGTTTCATAGTATGCAAAGCAGTCAGAAGCTGCTGCTGAGATTGATTCAGTGCTGAAAGGAAGCAGGGACCTTTCTTGTGATATTTACACCTCTGGTGTGAGGCAAAACTAGGAAATACAAAGGCAAACAAAATTAGAACAATCCCACCCTCCCGCAGCGTGTATGCATGCCCCCTTTCTCCCAACACACACACAGAATTTACTGAAACTTTTCCAAACATCTAAAAAGATTCCCTTCGTGGGGAAATAATTTTGGGGCAGTTTTTGTTGTCTCTGATTCAGTTCATATATTTCTACAGTAAATAGCTTGTCATTCAAAACAGGAGTCAGTGAAACAGTGAGGAATGTATTCAGAGAGAAACAATTGCTCACAAACACCAATAATTAAATGTTTCATATTTTTACTTTGTGTTACTTCCTGAGTTTCCATCACTTTTGAAGTATTTAATCCTCCCTAGAGATTATATTTAAAACTCCTGTAGGCTGGAGAGTGGGGTAACCTTTCAGAATTCTTCCATTGTAGGAGCTAACCCCTTTCATGGCCAGGCTTCCCCTGTCCAACTGCACTGGGGCTCTGATCAGGTACTGGGGCAGAATTCTACTTCTCACCATCATCAAGAGCTGCAGTAACCACCTCAACAGCAACATGGGCAGGTGAAGGAGGGCTAGCAGGAGAAGCTGCAGCAGTATTCACCTCATCTGTCCAACCACCACACTGATGTTCTAGATGGGACTCTCCTGGGCTGTATGTTAAAATTCTTCCACCAAACAAAGGCAAGGTGGAGATGGTGGAGTGTCTCTAGGGAAGAAACATTCCTGCTGTTTGAGTATCCTCTTCTCCTTGTTGCTGCTCATGCAAAGTGATCACTCTGGTGTTTGTTTAAAAATCACTAGTCTTCTTGCCCTTCTATTCTGTTCCTGTCTTACTTCAAAACAGAAAAGCCAGTATGTACAGGGATGGATGGGCGAGCTCTTTTGTTGCAAATATTCTCTTTGAATACTCATATCTGGGTGAATAAAAGCTCCTTCCCAAATGTGCATGTGAACAAAAACTGCTTGCTCATGTGTTAATAGAAAAGCAAACAAAGGGTATGAACATTAGTCTGTGTTTATGGTTTGGTTTTCAATGGAGTTACAGTCCTGGAGCCATCCATTTCAGCTGTCCTGCAAGGTGAATTTTATTGAATGACAGAATTCACCACTTTCTGTTAAGGTTCCATGACACTGGCAGATCAAAATCGGTCTCATTGTTAGATTGAATCACAAATTAGATTTAGCAAATATTTGGTGAAATTCACCTCCAAACAGAGGAACAGCACAAGGTCTAGACATAATTTAAGTCCCACTTTAACCCGCAAAACTGGCCTCAAAGGTGCATATGACTTGTGCTTAAGGGTGAATTGCATACATTCCCATTAGTCATCCATTACTCTCCCAACACATTATGGGCAGGTTAGGAACCAAGTTTTGGACTATTGCACAGATCTTTAAGGCTCACTGTTTTCCAGATTTTCCAAAATATGTAGCACCCTACTAAGGGTTAAGGACCAAAATTTTGTAAACTTGATCATTTTGATGAATGGATTTGGACTCTCTGCCTGGTTAGAATGAGTTGAGTGTCTCTTTGGGGTATTACAGCAGAGACCTGACCTTTGCAAGCAGAGAAGTAACACTGACATTAGCTCTAAAAAGGAGCCAGTCTTCTATGCTGGAGTGAAGTCACCAACTAGTGTCTGTCCGGAAGGCAAATTACAATGAAAGATGATACACAGAAGAATTAAAGTAGCTGTTAATTTTAGATGTCTACAAGTTTTAGTTATGAGAAATAACTTAATTAACTTCAATAGGGTTACAAAATAGGAGAGAACAGCTGTTATCCTGGTCTGGAGGGATTCAAAACTATACTTCTATAATGCTAGAACAGAAGCTTTGGGAACTTTAGACAGGAGATACTATAATGACTATTACTTCTCAAGGTATATGGCACTCTGCTGGTTATTATTAATGTTATGTGAGAGGGAGATAGGAACCACAAAAAGGGGTGTGTTTTTAAATAGAGGCCCAAATCCTTGGTAGTGGCTGATATGTACTGTACTCCATTTTTGCATTCTCCCATTCCTGAGGGCTTTCAGGGCTGGTTCAGCCTCTGGCATAAACTAGAGCAGCTTTGGAGCTGTTCTAATTTACACTGATTGGTAACAGCTCCCTAGGATTGGTCTTTAGTGACCTGGGGGAGAACATATTGATGTCTTGGAGGTGACGCATATTCTACATGGGAAGAGGATCAACAGCATTTGGAGGCTTTCCTGCACATGCAAATCTAGGGTCCAGCAGTCACCCACACTGGCGACTCTGTTACCTGCAGTTCTGTGGTTTAGTTTCCATTTTCCAAACTGACTGCAGCAACAGTGATCTGAGAGAGAATGAGGTCAGAATAGCAATGAAAAACAGAAACATATTTGTCCTCAGTCTAAACACAGTACATATGAGATACCCCTGTGAAAGCCAGTTCAGAAAAAAGTAGTGTTTATGGCTCACTAAATGAATTATGGTTTTATAATACAGCAATAAAAACACCATTAGCACCTGGTAGTGGAGATGCTAAGATGGAGTGCATTGAGATGCCAGCTTAATATTTGTGATTTTGATACACAAGATTTAATCCTTTACAAACCCTTTCATGTTTCAACAATGAACACGAGAAACTCAGTGCATATAACTAAGGTCTCTGAAGTCACACATTAACATAAATACCATGTTGTATTTCCTAAAATTTCTGCCATAAAATATGTTGGAGTGTTATTGTAGCTGTGTGGGTCCCAGGATATTAGAGAGACAAGGTCCAACTTCTGTTGTTGAGCGAGACAAGCTTTTGAGCCACACAGAGCTCTTCTTCGGCTCTTTCTCTTCGGACCTGAAGAAGAGCTCTGTGTAAGCTCGAAAGCTCATCTCTTTCACCAACAGAAGTTGGTCCGATGTAGGGTGACCAGATAGCAAGTGTGAAAAATCGGGACAACGGGTGGGGGGTAACAGGTGCCTATATAAGACAAAGTCCCAAATATTGGGATTGTCCCTATAAAATTGGGACATCTTGTCACTCTAGTCCAATGAAGGATATTAACTCAACCACCTTGTCTTTGTCATAAAATATGTAAATTAGCAACTTGTAAGGAAGAGAACCAGGCATCTTAAAAATAAAGGGTCAAATTCTATGGTTTAGATCAGCTCTGCTTGTTGCAGGGTGGGGAGTACCATTGGCTTTGTGGTCCTGATAGCTGGTTATAAAGTAGTCCAGTCCCCAAGCAACCCCTGCTTGAGGGGATTAAATGAGTTGGTGGGGATTACTGCGTGCAGGAAAATCCTCCACTGACCAGTTTTCAGGGTGCCCTGCACACCTGAAGGGATGCAAAGTAGCCTTATCAGATGAGGGAATCAGGCCCAAAGAGTCTGAATGTATCAGGCCAGTGTCTCAGCTGATCTTCCATTTGCTTCAGTGGAACTATGTCACTTTACAGCAGCTGGGGCCCTCAATCTGTTATTTTAAAATAACTTTTTATGGAGCTTTGGTATGTTTATTGGTAGCTACTCATTTAATTTAATTTTGCCAGCCTTACTTGGATTTACTCATGGAGCAAGGTGTGCAACATAAAAACAAAGGCAGAATTGGGCCCTCAGACGTGAAAGATGCAACTGTATCCCGGACTGTGACAATTTAAAATGTCCTAATCCTTTTTAACAAACTAATACAAAAGTCAAATAAATTACGATGATGGATTTTTAAAAAGAGCCTTCAGTTCACCAATCTAGCTGTGAGACTACAGAGTCAAATTCTGCCCTCAGCTTTCTTTGAAATACACTTGGAATAACACTGTTTTCTTCAGTGGATTCAATCCAGATTTGCATCACTATAAATGAGAAGAGACTTTGATCCACAATCCCCATCTTCCTGCCTAGGATCTAATTCAGGATTCAGCTTCTAGTACTGAATAGGATGTTGTTGTGAGATGCTGCTAGTACTGCACAAAGATTTTTTTTTTTAAAAGAGAACCCATGAAAACTTTTAATAATTTGATAGCCTTGTAAAAGCTTTCTATAAAAATTAACTTTTAGGACTTTAGCATTTATTTTCTCATAACAAGGGTGAATCGATTATTGAATGGTCGAATGCACACAATGCATATTGATCTGTTCATGCGTAGCAGCTTCTCCCAGCAGGCACCTTGCTGCCTGTAACATATTTTAAATAGGATTACTACTCATTAAATTACAATGACCTGGAGCAATGGTCAACTAAAAGAAAATTGCCTCAGTTCATCATGGTTTGGATCACTGCCATTGAATTTCAGTGGCTGTGTTTCCCTAGAGTAAATAGACTTGAAGAACATATATGGTTGAATGCTTCAACTTCTTGGATTTAATCAAGTAAAACTAAACATTTCATACCTATATCTGAAAGTGAAAGAAGTGCAAAGTTTTTTTGTACTGTAGTTTTATGGCATTTTAAAACTTGGATGAAATTAAAAAACGGTTGATGCCATGTGTCAGGACAATACAACACACTAGGGTGTTGGCTCCTGCACTCAAGGGACCACACTTTGATTTCAGGCACTGCTGATTTGGTAGTTAGGCCAGGGCAGTAACCTTCAACTGTGCTGTTAAACTATATTTGTGTATCTGAAATACAGAAACAGGAAGAGGTTATGGGAACCTAATCAGTTATACTGGTATATGTCCTACTGGATCAAAAAATTGGCAATGGTATTGCTACTTGGGGATCAGAGATTGAAATACCAAGGATAAGCAAGATTGTTAGAAAAAACAATAGCATTTGTAAACTTCAAAATAAAGTTCAGGACAATTGCTTTGATTTAGAAGGTGTTAATTCATAGAATCATAGAATCATAGAATATCAGGGTTGGAAGGGACCTCAGAAGGTCATCTAGTCCAACCCCCTGCTCAAAGCAGGACCAATTCCCAACTAATCATCCCAGTCAGGGCTGTCAAGCTGGGCCTTAAAAACCTCCAAAGAAGGAGACTCCACCACCTCCCTAGGTAATGCATTCCAGTGCTTCACCACCCTCCTGTGAAAAAGTTTTTCCTAATATCCAACCTAGACCTCCCCCACTGCAACTTGAGACCATTGCTCCTTGTTCTGTCATCTGCCACCACTGAGAACAGCCGAGCTCCATCCTCTTTGGAACCCCCCCTCAGGTAGTTGAAAGCAGCTATCAAATCCCCCCTCATTCTTCTCTTCTGGAGACTAAACAATCCCAGTTCCCCAGCCTCTCCTCATAAGTCATGTGCTCCAGACCCCTAATCATTTTTGTTGCCCTCCGCTGGACTTTTTCCAATTTTTCCACATCCTTCTTGTAGTGTGGGGCCCAAAACTGGACACAGTATTCCAGATGAGGTCTCACCAATGTCGAATAAAGGGGAACGATCACGTTCCTCGATCTTCTGGCAATGCCCCTACTTATACAACCCAAAATGCCGTTAGCCTTCTTGGCAACAAGAGCACACTATTGACTCATATCCAGCTTCTCATCCACTGTGACCCCTAGGTCCTTTTCTGCAGAACTGCTACCCAGCCATTCGGTCCCTATTCTGTAGCAGTGCATGGGATTCTTCCGTCCTAAGTGCAGGACTCTGCAGTTGTCCTTGTTGAACCTCATCAGGTTTTTTTTGGCCCAATCCTCTAATTTGTCTAGGTCCCTCTGTATCCGATCCCTACCCTCTAGTGTATCTACCACACCTCCCAGTTTAGTGTCATCTGCAAACTTGCTGAGAGTGCAGTCCACACCATCCTCCAGATCATTAATAAAGATATTAAACAAAACCGGCCCCAGGACCGACCCTTGGGGCACTCCGCTTGAAACCGGCTGCCAACTAGACATGGAGCCATTGATCACTACCCGTTGAGCCCGACGATCTAGCCAGCTTTCTATCCACCTTACAGTCCATTCATCCAGCCCATACTTCTTTAACTTGGCGGCAAGAATACTGTGGGAGACCGTATCAAAAGCTTTGCTAAAGTCAAGGAATAACACATCCACTGCTTTCCCCTCATTCACAGAGCCAGTTATCTCATCATAGAAGGCAATTAGGTTAGTCAGGCATGACTTGCCCTTGGTGAATCCATGCTGACTGTTCCTGATCACTTTCCTCTCCTCTAAGTGTTTCATAATTGATTCCTTGAGGACCTGCTCCATGATTTTTCCAGGGACTGAGGTGAGGCTGACTGGCCTGTAGTTCCCCGGATCCTCCTTCTTCCCTTTTTTAAAGATGGGCACTACATTAGCCTTTTTCCAGTCATCCGGGACCTCCCCCGATCGCCATGAGTTTTCAAAAATAATGGCTAATGGCTCTGCAATCTCATCCGCCAACTCCTTTAGCATCCTCGGATGCAGCGCATCCGGTCCCATGGACTTGTGCACGTCCAGTTTTTCTAAATAGTC
Source organism: Terrapene triunguis (assembly GCF_002925995.2). NCBI lineage: Eukaryota > Metazoa > Chordata > Testudines > Emydidae > Terrapene > Terrapene triunguis. The sequence continues at coordinate 57,227,596 of NW_020664420.1, forward strand.
CCGAACCACTTCTTTCTCCACAGAGGGCTGGTCACCTTCTCCCCATACTCTGCTGCTCAGTGCAGTAGTCTGGGAGCTGACCTTGTTCGTGAAGACAGAGGCAAAAAAATCATTGAGTACATTAGCTTTTTCCACATCCTCGGTCACTAGGTTGCCTCCCTCATTCAGTAATTGCTGGAATACAAGGGCCAAATTCTACTCTCAGTTACACTGATACTGATGTAAGTCTGACTTCAATAGATTTAACATGGGTTTACATTGGGATAACAAAAGAATTTGGCCCCAAATGAAAAAGCCAACAGCAGGGCAATGACAGTATTGCTTTGGTTTGGCGCACTACTCTAGTTTTTGACATTCTATTACCAACAAGTATGACTATTTATTGGCTGGACGGAGTTCATGAATAACTTTCAACTGTATGAAGCTTTTGCTAATGCAGTGTTGAGAGGACTTAGTTTTTCATTTACCATAGATTATAGTTTATGTTTTGTAGAAACCCAGTGCAGGGTGTAGTGCCCCAAGGAGTCTGCTTTCTGTTGAGGAAATAAATAACATGGTCATTTAAGAGCAAGAGTAACATTGCATAGGGGAGAACATTCTGATTTGGATGGATTGAAGAATGTAATTCTGATACACAATAGATAGTGTCTGTGTTTGGAAATGGCTGGCAACATTTAATCTTTGCTGAACAATATTAGATTGTAAGTCATAATTTAATCTTAACAGAAGTCAGCATTTATTATCAGCTTCTGCAATTTGAAAAATGCCTGATGTATTGTATATTTTAGACAGGACACATAGGGGAAAACCACAGCTGAGCATGAAATAAGAATTATATTTTAGTAGTGGAAAATACACACAGATTTAAATAGCTATATATATATATATTGGGCTTTAATTAGCTATATGTCTACATGTAAATGTTTCACATACATAGTATTTTCAATTATTTTTGTCACAGCTTTTCAGTAACACTGTACCTGATCCATTGAACTGAAGTTAGTGTAAAGACTCCTCTTGATTTCAATGACAGCGGGTTAAGGCTCAGTCTGTCCTCTCACTTTACTTCACTTCCTGCTGCTTTCACTAAACTTTTCCCGCTTAAAACTAGTATTCTTCCCTCTAGGCTTTGCCACAGATATCTTTCAAAGTAATCATAGAATATCAGAGTTGGAAGGGACCTCAGGAGGTCATCTAGTCCAACTCCCTGCTCAAAGCAGGACCAATCCCCAGACAGATTTTTGCCCCAGATCCCTAAATGGCCCCCTCAAGGATTGAACTCACAACCCTGGGTTTAGCAGGCCAATGCTCAAACCACTGAGCTATCCCTCCCCCCTTCTGATGGATCAGTCTATCAGAAGGGGGTCATTATAGGGTTTCCTTTTTTATTGTGCTTCCCTCTCTATTCTGTTTATAACTTTTCAGGGCAGAGTGAGCTCCCTGATATCCTTATTGTGCCACTGTTTTAACTGACTGTGTCTAAAGATCAGACCAAAATAGAATTTGTATCCTCTTTCAGACTCTTTGGGTAGGTCTACACTGCAATGAGACACCTGCGGTTGGCCTGTGCAAGTTGACTCGTGCTCAGGGAGCTTGGGCTAAGTGGCTGTTTAATTGCAGTGTAAACATTTGGGCTCAGTCTGGAGCCAGAGCTTTGAGAGCTTCCCACCTCGCAGGGTCCTAGAGCCTTGGTTACAGCCCAAGTTCTAATGTTTACATTGCAGTTAAATAGCCCCTTAGTCCGAGCCCAAGTCAACTGTCACTGGCTAGCCACGGGTTTTTAATTGCAGTGTAGACATATCCTTTATCTACAAGCAACAAACACTCCAATTGGGTACTATTAAACAAAAGATGGATTTTTATGCACACACTATCCAAGGAACAAGAATAATAGAGAATGAAAACAAAATACAATATCAGATCAACCAAATATGCATACTTTATCCTATGACTTACTAAGGGTCTGACAGGTCCTGTGAACAGCAACAGAAGTTCTGGATGATCAATATCTCTAAAAAATTAAGACTAGGGTGTCTCAAATCAGGCATCCCAAAATGGACTCTCCTCATTTAGAGGGCACTTCTGAAATTTGGTCTAAATCTCTCTTTACCTTGGATTGAGTATAATTATAGTTGTGGTGTATGCTGATACTGAACTAGTATGATTTTATTGTATCTGTACTGCATTACATTTCTAAGAGTCTGCTGTTTGCAGCTGCTCTTTTGTGAGGCAGAATTGCTGCACTCTGTTACAGAGGAAACACTCACTGTGGTCTTCTGGAGACTTTAGTTTTGTACTTGAAGGCAATGTTCCCCTTAATCTAAACAGAAAGTCATTGAATCAAAGTAAATGACTGCATTTTATGCTGCAGCTGAAATAAACGTCCTTGCTCTGTACAAATTATCTCCCATCCTTATTCTAACGCATCCAATGGCTCCTAACTTTCTTTCACACTGTCTTCAAATTCCTTCTCCTTACCTCCAGGGCTTTCCATCCCGACACACACTTACAACTGTGCTTTTATACTCTATATCACTTTGCATACACTAAGCTCTGCCAACTCCCTTTTGTGTCCTCCCACTCATATCTCTGGGCCTTTTAACATGCTGATCCTCATGTCTGGAACAGCCCCCACGAATTAGTACATGTAGCCACCTCATTCTCCTTCAACTTCTATCTACAACTAATTTCACTTGGCTAATATAAGGGTATATCTACACTACAAACAGCACAGCTGCAGCACTGCAGCTATGCTGCTGTAGTGCAGACACTTACCAAAGCAAGGGAAGGGGTTTTTCCATCCCTGTAGTAAATCCACTTCCTCAAGAGGTGGTAGCTAGGTTGATGGTAGCTGTGTCTGTAGTAGGGGTTAGGTTAGATTGACTTAACTATGTCACTCAGGGCGTGAAAGTTTTCACAGCCCTGAACAATATAGCTAGGTTGATTCAAGTGTTAGGTGTAGACCAGGCCTAACATACAAAAAAAAAAAATAAAAAGTCCTGGAACTACAAACTTCAACGAGCCAATTCTCCATCTCCTTTGACTTTACATTTTCTAACGTTTGGCCTAATCTCTCAAACCTTTATTCATGCCAAGTTGAAATGCTTCACTCATTGAAGTCAATGGGACTATTTGCAGGATTAAGGATTTTGCAATATTGAAGCCTTAGACTGAAAGGTCTTTGGGACAGTGACTTCATCTTCCTGTATATACCTGTAAAGTGTCATGCACACCTGTGCCACTGCATAGCAATAATAACCACACTCTTTCTAACAGGTATGCTTTTTCTTTTATCTATTCTTAATACTGGATTTATTTTCATATGAGTATCAAACCTACAATGGTTTGTAGGTGAAAGAGAGGAAAAAACAGGCCTAGTGGCCAATACAGCTGTTTGATAAATGGGACACCTTTCTTATAATTATTTTTTCTTCCATATAAATATCATGCTTATTATTATGAAACACCACAGAAGTGGATGGTATTAACATATTGAATATGTTAATTTTGAATGTGTTTTCTAAAACAGGATTGAAAGTTCAAACTCAAACCAAAAAAACTTGTTCCCAGCTCCAGCTGAAATAATTTTGAATCTGGACCAATAGATATTCCAAGCCGGCTTTTTTCTGTGTGTGAGAGATGCAGTGACTTGCTTTGGAATGACTGTATTGTGAACAGAGAGCTAACATTACTCTCCTGCTCACAATCAGATTTTCACCTGCTCATATGGTGTACACCTGTGCCTTGATGGCAATACAGTTGGTTGTTTGCCACACTTCCAATTACCCCTGCACCTGATGAAGTATGTTTATTTTAGTTTTGCCTTTTCAGACTATGCTGGGTATTTCCTAATGGATTCTTTTAAAATTGGCACTTAAAAATTGCCCATGCTTTCACTGTCATAATATTTTGGCTTGACTAGTATACATTCTCATGACATGGGTGATGCCAACTTAAGTCGTTAGTAGAATCTCACAAAACTATTTATGGAAATTGAATAGTTTTACCAGGGGAGAATGAATTTAAACTAAATACATACAGGTACTCCACTCTAAACATGCAATCAGTAGCATAGTTTGGAGAAACAACAGGATGAAGCAGTACTATTATTTCCAATATGCATTGCTCTTATTCCACCATGATGGGTTCTTGCTAGCTCCCAGGCCATTACAGTGATACAGCAATTTTCTGAGGTAAGTGTGACAGTCTGTACCTCAAAGCAGGACCCTCGAACTCTCATATTCACCACTGTCATATAATTATGATATGTTTTGTACAACATGTTTTGTACAAAGTGGTGTAGAGAGGAGGGGTTTAGATTTATTAGGAACGGGGGAAACTTTTGAGATAGGGGGTGCCTATACAGGAAACCAAAGTGGATCCAGACTGCTGGCACTTAACATTAAAAAAGTTGCAGAGCAGTTTTTAAACTAAGAGATGGGGGAAAGCCGATTGCTGCAGAGGAGCACATGGATTGGACAGAGACTTCTCTGAGAGGAGAGTCTATTGATAGAGATTCTCTAGGTTCTAGTCAGGAGGAGAGGATGGAAGAGGATAAAGTATGGGCCAGATCAGATGAGAAACATTCACATAAAAAAGAATCTGACACATCCGAAAAGGGTAGACAAATAAACAGTGACAAGTTTTTACAAGTTTTTGTACACAAATGCTAGAAGTCTAAATAATAAGATGGGTGAACTAGAGTGCCTTGCCTCATGTTAAAGGAGGATATTGATATAATAGGCATAATAAAAACCTGGTGGACTGGGGACAATCAATGGGACACAATCATTCCGGGGTACAAAATATATCGGAAGGACAGAACAGGTCGTGCGGGGGGGAGGAGGGGTGGCACTATATGTGAAAGAAAATGTAGAATCAAATGAAGTAAAAATCTTAAATGAATCCACATGTTCCATAGAATCTCTATGGATAGTAATTCCATGCTCTAATAAGAATATAACAGTAGGGATATATTATCGACCACCTGATAGATATTATCAGGACAGTGATAGTAATGATGAAATGCTAAGGGAGATTAGAGAGGCTACCAAAATAAACTCGATAATAGTGGGGGATTTCAATTATCCCCATATTGTCTTGGTACATGTCACCTCAGGACGAAATGCAGAGACAAAATTCCTCGATACTTTAAATTACTGCTTCTTGGAGCAGGTGGTACAGGAACCCAGAAGGGGAGAGGCAATTCTCGATTTAGTCCTGAGTGGAGTGCAGGATCTGGTCCAAGAGGTAACTATAACAGGACAGCTTGGAAATAGTGACCATAATATAATAACATTTAACATTCCTGTGTTGGAAAGCCCAACTGGCATTTAATTTCAGAAAGGGGAACTATGCAAAAATGAGGAGGCTAGTTAAACAGAAATTAAAAGGTACAGTGATTAGAGTGAAATCCCTGCAAGCTGCATGGACACTTTTCAAAGACACCATAATAGAGTCCCAACTTAAATATATACCCCAAATTAAAAAACACAGTAAAAGAACTAAAAAAGAGCCACCCTGGCTTAACAACCATGTAAAAGAAGCAGTGAGAGATAAAAAGGCATCTTTTAAAAAGTGGAAGTCAAATCCTAGTGAGGTAAATAGAAAGGAGCATAAACACTGCCAAATTAAGTGTAAAAATGTAATAAGAAATGTCAAAAAGGAGTTTGAAGAACAGCTAGCCAGAAATTCAAAAGGTAATAACAAAATGTTTTTTAAGTACATCAGAAGCAGGAAGCTTGCTAAACAACCAGTGGGGCCCCTGGACGACCAAGATACAAAAGGAGCACTTAAAAGACGATAAAGTCATTGCGGAGAAACTACATGAATTCTTTGCTTCAGTCTTCACGGCTGAGGATGTTAGGGAGATTCCCAAACCTGAGCTGTCCTTTGTAGGTGACAAATCTGAGGAATTGTCACAGATTGAAGTGTCACCTGAGGAGGTTTTGGAATTAATTGAAAAACTTAACAGTAACAAGTCACCGGGACCAGATGGCATTCACCCAAGAGTTCTGAAAGAACTCAAATGTGAAATTGTGGAACTATGAACTATGGTTTGTAACCTGTCCTTTAAATCCACTTCTGTACCCAATGACCGGAAGAATAAAATTGTCAGACACATAGAAGAACATAACTTGTTTGGCAAAAATCAACATGGTTTCTGTAAAGGGAAATCATGTCTTGCTAATCTATTAGAGATCTTTGAAGGGGTCAACAAACATGTGGACAAGGGGGTTCCAGTGGACATAATGTACTTAGATTCCCATAAAGCCTTTAACAAGGTCCCTCACCAAAGGCTCTTACGTAAATTAAGTTGTCATGGGATAAGAGGGAAGATCCTTTCATGGATTGAGAACTGGTTAAAAGACAGGGAACAAAGGGTAGGAATAAATGGTAAATTTTCGGAATGGAGAGTGGTAACTAGTGGTGTTCCCCAAGGGTCAGTCCTACGAAACAATCCTATTCAACTTATTCATAAATGATCTGGAGAAAGGGATAAACAGTGAGGTGGCAAAGTTTGCAGATGATACTAAACTGGTCAAGATAGTTAAGACCAAAGCAGACTGTGAAGAACTTCAAAAAGATCTCACAAAACTAAGTGATTGGGCAACAAAATGGCAAATGAAATTTAATGTGGATAAATGTAAAGTAATGCATATTGGAAAAAATAACCCCAACTATACATACAATATGATGGGGGCTAATTTAGCTACAACTAATTGGGAAAGAGATCTTGGAGTCATCGTGGATAGTTCTCTGAAGATGTCCATGCAGTGTTCAGCGGCAGTCAAAAAAGCAAACAGGATGTTAGGAATCATTAAAAAAGGGATAGAGAATAAGATGGAGACTGTCTTATTGCCCTTATATAAATCCATGGTATGCTCACATCTTGAATACTGCGTACAGATGTGGTCTCCTCATCTCAAAAAAGATATACTGGCATTAGAAAAAGTTCAGAAAATGGCAACTAAAATGATTAGGGGTTTGGAATAGGTCCCATATAAGGAGAGATTAAAGAGGCTAGGACTTTTCAGCTTGGAAAAGAGGAGACTAAGGGGGGATATGATAGAGGTATATAAAATCATGAGTGGTGTGGAGAAAGTAAATAAGGAAAAGTTATTTACTTGTTCCCATAATATAAGAACTAGGGGGCACCAAATGAAATTAATGGGCAGCAGGTTTAAAACAAATAAAAGGAAGTTCTTCTTCACACAGCGCACAGTCAACTTGTGGAACTCCTTGCCTGATGAGGTTGTGAAGGCTAGGACAATAACAGGGTTTAAAAGAGAACTAGATAAATTCATGGAGGTTAAGACCATTAATGGCTATTAGCCAGGATGGGTAAGGAATGGTGTCCCTAGTCTCTGTTTGTCAGAGGATGGAGATGGATGGCAAGAGAGATCACTTGATCATTACCTGTTGGGTTCACTCCCTCTTGGGCACCTGGCATTGGCCACTGTCGGTAGACAGGATACTGAGCTGGATGGACCTTTGGTCTGACCCAGGATGGCCATTCTTATGTTCTTATGCCTTGTGAGGTATCATTTTAAAAATATGATCTGTTGAACATTAATATCCTGTTTGATTGTATGTGCTATCATTATATGTGAGATTATGAAGTATTGCTGTATATGTTACTGAAAGATATTGTGAGGTTGGGAACACACACAACCAGTCTTTCAGGTACAACAATGGAGTAGCCAGATGGCATTAATGGCTCAGCAACACTCATCAAGAAAAGAATCCACTATCCGAGATTTCTCGGAGGAGGCATGTATGCCATGGGGGTGGACTAACCCACTTCACAGCAAAGATCTTTCCAGCAAGCTGGAAGAAAGTATAAAAGAGGGGAAGTGACATCATCACTTGGCCTCTCTCTCCCCCCCACAACATCTGGAGGAGCATCTGGAGGACATCTGGATGGAAACTCAATATCTAGAGGAACATCTGGAGGACAAAGACTTTGAACTGGGGAGGGTGGCCCCAAGCTGAAAAAGAGTCCAGCCTGTGTATTGAGGATCTGTGACCTGTTTGTACCATCTGTCAAGGTGAGACAGTGTTTGATTCAAATCCTGTTTAGTTTGTAGAACTCAGACTGTGAAATTATTTTTATTTCTCAGGTAAGCAATTTTAATCTCTATGCCTGCTACTTAGATTTATTAACTACAGAAATATAGATTTTAAGTGATTATGTTTTATATTTTACCTAAATCAGTGTGTTTTGATTGAAGTGCTTGGGAAATCTCAGCTCAGTTTACAAAGGCTAGTGTGTGTCCTCTCCATTCTGAGGAAGCGGCAAACTTAATGAATGTCCACTGGCCAGGCTTCTGAACAGTGCAAGATGGTACAGTTCTGGGGTGCAAGGCTGAGCTGGAGGAACTGGCAGAAACCTCTTTATTGTTGGTTCATAAGTGGCTGGGAGATCATTCATGTAACACATTTCACTGTGTTCCTGCCTGTGGATGACTGTGTAAATGCAGAGCCTGCCAGAAGTTTGTATCTTGCCAACAGCATCAGTGTGAGAGGCAGCCAGGTTGATGGGACAGAGGGCTCAGTGGTCCCATGGTCCAGCTTTCACCCCGGGGACTCCATCACAGTAAGATATTGTCTTAAAAACATAAGAATAGCCATGCTGGATCAGACCAGTGGTCCATCTAGACCAGTGGTTCCCAAACTGGGGTTCGTGAACCCCTGGGGGTTCGCAGAACGTTACAGGGGGTTCACCAGAAAAATTTCACTAATGGCGGACAGAGGACCCCGGGCATTGGAGACAGCAGGTGGGACCCGGGTTGCAGGGCAGACACCCCGAGCCCCAGGGAGAGCAGGGACGGGCAGTTGGGGCTGGCAGCCCGAGTCCTGGCGGTCAGCGGGGGAGCCGGCAGCCCAAACCCCAGCGCTCTGCGCGGGGCTGGCAGCCCGAGCCCCAGGGAGAGCAGGGCTGGGCAGTTGGGGCTGGCAGCCCGAGCTCCGTCCCCATCAGTGGGGGAGCCGGCAGCCCGAGCCCCAGGAAGAGAGGGGTGGGCGGTTGGGGCATCCATCACACTGAAGAAATTTAAACTTAAATCCCTGAAAATATTCATTTTTAGGAGGGGGTTCACGAGATTTCATAATTTAGTGAAAGGGGTTCGCGGGCTGTTAAAGTTTGGGAACCACTGATCTAGACCAGTATCCTGTCTTCCGACAATGGCTGGTGCAAGATGCTTCAGAGGGAATGAACAGAACCAGGGTATTTTATCAAGTGATCCAGTTTCAGCTGGATCCAACAACCCCTGTTGTCCAGTTCCAGCTTGTGGCTGTCAGAGGTTTAGGGACACCCAGAGCATGGGGTTGCATCCCTGACCATCTTGGCTAATAGATGTTAGATTTTTTGACTGCACATTGAGCAGATGTTTTCAGAGCACTATCTGTGATGACTCCATGCTCTCTTTTTTGAGAGGTAACAGCTAACTTGGACCCCATTATTTTATATGTATAGCTGGGATTATGTTTTCCAATGTGCATTACTTTGCATATATCAACACTGAATTTCATTTGCCATTTTGTTGCCCAGTCACCCAGTTTTGTGAGATCCCTTTGTAACTCTTCATAGTCTGCTTGGACCTAACTATTTTGAGTAATTTAGTCTCATCTGCAAACTCTGCCAAATCACTGTTTACCCTTTCCCCCAGATCATTTATGAATGTGTTGAACAGCACTGGTTCCAGTATAGATTCTTGGGGGACCCCACTATTTACCTCTCTCTACTTTTGAAACTGACCATTTATTCCTATCCTTTGTTTCCTATCTTTTAACCAGTTTTAACCAGTCTTTTAACTGATCCATGATAGGACCTTCCCTCTTATCTCATGACTGCTTACTTTGCTTAAGAGCCTATGGTGAGGGACCTTGTCAAAGGCCTTCTGAAAGTCCAACTACACTATATCCACTGGATTACCCTTGTGCACATGTTGATGACATTTTTGTTGACCACTTAAAAGAATTCTAATCGATTGGTGAGGCATGATTTCCCTTTAAAAAAAATGTGTTGACTTTTCCCCAATGAATCGTGTTCATCTTTGTGTCTGATAATTCTATTCTTCACTATAATTTCAACCAATTTGCCTGGTACTGAAGTTAGGCTTACTGGTCTGTAATTACCAGAATCACCTCTGGAGCCTTTCTTAAAAATCAGTGTCACATTAGATATCCACCAGTCATCTGATACAGAGGCTGATTTAAGCAATAGGTTACATACCACAGTGAGTAGTTCTGTAATTTCATATTTGAGTTCCTTCAGAATTCTTGGGGAAAATTCATCTGGTCGTGGTGACTTATTACTCTTTACTCTATCATTTTGTTTCAAAGGCTCCTTTATTGACACTTCAGTCTGGGACAGTTCATCAGATTTGTCAGCTAAAGAGAATGGCTCAGGTGTGGAAATCTCCCTCACATCCTCTGCAGTGAAGATCAGTGCAAAGAATTCAGTTAGCTTGTCTGTAATGGCCTTGTCTTCTTTGAGTTCTTGTTTAGCATCTTGCTTATGCTGTGGCTCACTGATTGTTTGACAAGCTTCATGGTTCTGATGTGCTTAAAAAAATGTTGCTGTTAGTTATTGTGCCTTTTGCTAGTTGCTCTTCAAATTCTTTTTTGGCTAGCCTAATTATACTTTTACACTTGACTTGCCATAATTTATGTTCCTTTCTATTTTCCTTAGTAGGATTTGACTTCCAATTTTGAAAAGATTTCTTTTTGTCTCTAACCATCTCTTTTACTCTGTCTTGATTTATTTTAAAAATTCAGTTCTATTGCAGTTGCTAGAAGGCTTTGTTTTACATGGGCATTCTTTAACACAACAATTGTTTAATGTTTTGGTTTTAATAACTGCAATCAGTTAATCTAATTTCTATACTCAGTGGCTGCTTTCTGCTTTTGGAGTGCTTTTTCCTTAGGTTACAGTGAAGCCTGAGGTTTATTCTAAAAAGCAGGCTTTGAATGTGTTGCTCCCTGTGTCCTGTTATCTCCTAATTGTTCAACAACATTGCCTCAAGTACAAATTAGTAATTGGACCTTTATAAGGAGCTTTGAGATCTACAGATGAAAAGTGCTAAGTACAAAGCAAAGTATTATTCCATACTTTTAAATGTAAATGAATATAAAAAGGTAAAACAAAAGGTGACTGCTTTAATAGATAAGAATGTATTAGTTTTTTCAAAATATCATTTTTATGCCCTGTGAGTCTAATAATTTCCAGTTCCTTCCTGCTACTTATTTACATATTCATATGTATCACAGATAATTGGTAGCTAATTTTTTATAGTACTTAAGAGAACATGAAAGAAAATGTTTCAGATACTAAGTTACCTGTGCTCCTTAAGTTAAAAATAAAAATCCTAGCTGAGAACTTGGATATGGCTTGGACTGTGTGTGTCATTGGGGAAAACTATGGAACTCAGGAAATTCTAAATGGATCAACTGATCTGAATATACTTATATCCTTTCCTCTCTCCCCTCTCTACCCCAATCTGCCTTTAAAAAAAGTAAATACATGAAAAAGGCTGAGCATTGCAGCACCTAACATTTAGGTGCTCAGCCACCCAGTAGAATCCACAAACTCTGGGTCAGGTGCCTAGGCTCCCTGTAGAACACATGGGGAGACATAGGTTCCTAAGAATGGGATCCACAAAAGCCAGCAAGTTCTTAGCCCCACCCCTCTCTGGGAGTTGGCTGCACACACACAAAGAATTAAAGATAATCCAATGTAGTATTGATGACTGCTCCCAACTATGTAACCTTTCAGGTTTTGTGTCCAACATAAGAATTCTGGTAAGAATTTTGAAAAACCCTAATAATAAGGTTAGGCCAAGAGCATGTGCTGTCAGTTATCTCTGGAATGCCATTTATGACTTATCACCAGTGTCTTTTTTTTTTCTGTTTGCAAAATATTGCTAAGCTGAAGAGGCCTTTGTCACTTCCAATATTGATTACTGGGATTCTTTTTTGTTACTAGGCCAACAAACTGTTTCATAGGCTCCAATTAGTGTGAAACATTGCAAAGAGTACAAAAAATCAAATCTACACTTCCCTTTACCCCTCCATTTTGTGCAGTGGCTGACAGTTCAGCAACTCTTTGATTTCAAGGTTTTGTGCTTTATGTAAAACTTCACAGCCTGCTATAAATTGGTGCTTTTCTTCTGCCTGAGGATCAGGAGATGCTGCACAGCTTGTTGTTTTACCTAAACAGAATTCCTGGGACCCGCTGTATTCTTTGTCATCCTGGAAAAACTCTTTCTGATCAAGTTTTAAATTTAGAGTTCCTGTTTTCTTATTTAAACAGATTTTATAGTATTCAGATTGGATATTAACTTGTTACTAGGAAATGCTTTCCCGTTTCCTATTGTTGAAACATCATACAATATGACATGGAGTGTGTCTTACTATTGTAGCAATTACCAAATTGTTATACTTTCCTACATGCAGCTGATCTTTTTAGTAGAGGATGGTGGTAAGGTAGATATTCTGTTCTTTCTTCCTTTCAGTTTGAGATGATAGGGAATTTTTTGACAATTTTTTTGGTCAGAAAATGCTAATTTGTCAAAATGCAACATTTTGTGGGATAAAATTTGATGGATTTTCCATTTTGAATTTTTTTTGAAAAATAAAGTTCCAGAATTTTCAAAATGAAACAAAACAAAAAAATTGACATTTTCAAAACCACAAGTTCCATTTTTTGGTTCAAAGTGATTTTTTATATAGAAATTTAAGTTAATTTCTAGTAAAAATGTTTGAAAATCCAAAAAAACCCAAATCAGATCAGGTCAACTGAAATGTTGTTTTGATTATTTCAAAACATTTCATTTCAATTTTGACTATTTTTAGTTTGTGAACATTTTTGAGATTTTGACTTTTCATCCTGATTCGGGATAGGAAAATCTTTTAAATCTTGAAAATTGTCATGGGATGGGAAAGCCATTTCCTGCCCAGCTCTAATAGCCTCCAACTTAAAAATAATTTCCAATCTCCTCCTGTGGTATAGGGCATGGATGCTCCTTAGGCAGCAGAACTGGCATGTTTCTACTACACAAGGCAGTTGAGAGGCTGGGCACAAGGGGACTGTATTTTGGAAGTGAATTAAGCTAAATTGAATTAAGGCCATTTTAAAATTTAAGAACATCCACACAGGGGCTTAATGTGGTTTAACTAATCCACTTTTTATTCACAACTTTAGTTAATTCAAATTAATTTTTCTGAGTGTCCCCACAAAGACAAGCCCCAAGTACTGAGGAGCCAGAGAGTGTGTTTCTCCCATCTAGTCCATGTCATGTATGTGACTAAAACTGTGCAAGTTATACTAAGTTCTTGCAAAGAGAACATAAGTTATATTCCCAAAGATACTACCATATGCTCTGTCATGAATTAGGTGGGGGGTGGGAAGGGAGGTTGAGCAAAATATGGTACATGTGATTTGCCTACCTCTTGGGTACAAATTAAAAATTGGTATGACCAGGGATAAATCCCCTGCAAAGCAGCCTATAAAAAGGGATTAAGGTAAGGCTGTCCAAAGCAGAGACTAATGCTCCATCTGTGGGAGATAAAGATGAATAATCAACCAGTTGGAACACTGGTATTGTGATCTGTATTCCAAGTGTTTTTAATAATCAACCAATCTATTTATATCTAGATAGATAAATATAGTTATATACACATGATGAGTGCTTGAGTATAAATTGTTTCAGGGTTTACTAGCTATACAATAATCAATTACTTAAAAATAGCTGCTTTGTTAAAGTAATGTGAGGTGACAATCTGCATTATTTAACCCTGCATATGTTATTTCTATCCTTGTCCAATATCTTTAAGAAGCTCAGACACTGTTCTACTACTGCTTCCACAGTGTTATACAGTGGTAATTCCAAGTGATTTATACCTTAAGGGAAAAAACATTCCAAATAATTTATTTTAGTATAGGTCAGAAATTATATAAACAGAGCTTGACAGGAAAGGGTGAGGATTTTGGCTGCCACTTTGTTCTGTGCATAGCAGACAGGATGTGTGTATGTGGGTGTGGGTGTGTGAGAGAGAGAGAACATGCCAATTCCCTGTCTTTCAGTAAAGACATTTCAAATAAAAACAAACTCTTGATTTTTGTGAACTAGCTTACCAAACACTGCCATCTATAATGTCCACTAGGTTGTCCTTAGACTAGTAGCTTGAGGAAATACAGAAGTGGGAGCCAGGAGATTTGAATCAATTCCAGGCTCTCTCACAGACTTACTTTGTAACCTAGGGTAAAGTCACTTAACTGGTGCAGTGTCTCCCTGATCCCTCTGATGCTGTAATAGTATTTTTAAGGTTAGTTACACTAGACTGCTTCACCTCCCTATTTAAGGTATTAGTCCAAACTGAAAAACTTTGTAAAACAAAGAAAAACTAAAATATTGTACAAATGTCATTGTAAAGTCTATTATTCATCATGTCATATTGATTTGGATATCAAACTTTCTTAGTCTATTATTAAAGGATGGTTCATATACACTCACCCAGGACTCTGACAGTGAAGCTTACAAATCAGCACTTGTAACAGAAGTTCTTTGGCCAAATTATACCCCTGGATATATCTGTGCAACCTTATTGCCACCAGCAGATTTACACTGGTGTAAATGAAGACAATATGATTCACATTGTACAATGAATGACAATAACTAATCTTCCATGTCAGCTTTCAGCTCCAGTATGAACTGGGAACAGACAGACAGATAAATGAAATCTGCACCTGTGATCTGTGGCAGAGTTGGACATCTTTTCAGGTTCTACATGTGGCGACGACACAGGAAAGGAAATAGAACACCAGGTTTGTGGTAGCCAGAGAGCTTTAAAAGCCTCAAGCAAAAAGCCTCCCAGGAAAACTTTTCCTGGGGTTTTTATTTCCTGTGCTTACTCTGTTTACAACACTTCTCAGTGGTCAAATTCTTGCGCATAGAAAAGGCATGCAGTGTACATCAACATGAGATAACAAACCCATCTCTTGTGCACGTGAACACCAGCTGCGAGAGTGATGATCAAATCAGCCAAGAAGTTTTCCCAAACACAGACGTGGGGGTGTAAACAGCTCCGGCCTTGTAGTTCCAGGGCAGTGTGCCGCACCTGTGAGCTGACAATTTGGGAGCCATACATTCCTGCATCTACACTCCTGATTGGATAACTCTTATGTCAGGATCATGTTATTGCTAGGACACACTATCATATCTGGTGATGTCAAAGTTATATTTGTGATAAAAAGAGATTTGTACATATTTTTAAACTCTTTAATCAGGCAGCAACCAAATTGAGAAAGAATGCTGATAGAATTCTATTCATGCTAATTTAAATTGATCACTGATTGATTAACCTAGTTTCTGCATGAAACCTAGTCTCTCTATCGAAAACTGTTTAGTTTTAATTACTAAGTGGAAAAAATGTATTTGCATGTGGACTGAATGACCTTATACGACAAAACTGAATCTTTGTACACTTTTTGTCAAAGCAAGTAATGGAATTAGTTCACAGAATGAACTAATTAATGACTAGTCACATTTAGCTTTCATAAGGGAAATAGTTTTGAGTTTTAGAAACACAGAAAAATCTGCAATATATTTTAGAGGGCCCTCAATTAAAATAATCCACAAATTAGTTTTTCAAAATGCTAAAAAAACTCAAGGGCTTGTGACCTAGGGACTCTTAGTGCCAACTGGCAGAGGGCACATGAGTGCATAAGGGCTACAGGGTTCCCCTGGATCTGGGATCTACATACTAGTTCATCAAAGCATGTCATGTAAGGTCTCTAATGAAAGCTTGTGTAAGACTGGTCATCATAATCATGCAAGATTAATATATAGAAAATATGCAAGGAATTCTGTATATATATTGAAAATTATATTCTCTAGGTCTACGAGTTAAGGTGATCCACATACTCCTGTCAGTCAGGGGAGAATAGATGCTTTTCTCTCACTGGTTGTTCATGTGCAAATTTAATTTTGTATGAGTTCACAATAGACTCCCATTTATAGGCTGAGCCAAATGCTAATCAATAGATAGCAGGGGCTGCAAGGAGAATAAACAGCAGGGCTCTCCTGTTTAGAAGCAAAGACAATGAACTTTTGGGACTCTGTTTGGGGTGCACATGAATCCTTAGTTATGCATCATTGGGGTAGCAGGCTGCCAGCAGGAGTGGCCTTAGGAAAGAAGGCTTTCAGCCATCCTCATTGGAAAAATGCTGTGAGAAGGACTTTGGGGTAAGCAGGACCTTATTAGACAAGAAGGTAATTTGTTAGCTGAGGTTAGGCTCTAGAATGTGTCTTATAACTCTCTTTTATATGTGTTACTTTGCTTCCAATATTTCTGTTTGTTGTAATATGAGTCTCTATTCTTTGTTAAATAAAGTTTTTGGTTCTCCTGTAAACAAATGTAAGTGCTGGTGTGCTAAGTGGAAGCTGTGTTCCAAGGTGTATCTAGTAAGTTGTGGTGCACTATTCCTTTGGGAACAGCGGGCCTGGTTATTCTGTGAGTGTCCAGTGGAGCAGGCTCTGGGCACAACAGGGGACGCTTGGAGGACTCGGAGGTTGGAACATGCCTGTTGCTAGCCTGCATGAGGGACAGCAGAGCCTGTGTGGACTGAAAGGAGTTGTGTTGCTATGTGTTGCTATGGCCAGTGGAGTCATGGAGGTGATTCCTGGCAGGCACAGACAAGACTTCCTCATGCTAAGGGCAGGTTGTAGCAGGGTGCCTCACAACCTGGGGAGTGTCACATTCTTTTAACAAGATTTACACTGTATTGTCCCCCAAACTTGAGCTTTCTAAGTGATAGAATCTCAGCTATACTTGTCTGGAAGTGACCTATAGCAAAGGCCAGGAAAGCTTTTGAATATTCCCTGATGTTAGGCATAGTGTAAAGCAGCTTCTGCTCTAATAGAACAGTGAGGCTATTGCTACCGTGATGCAAACAGCATATTCTCAGGGGACTAAATAGCTCATCTCTGTGTCATTATTTCAAATCCAGCCCAGGTCAGCAGTGCCTGAAGATTTTTACCATAGGATGGCTGTTCAGCGACCTAAGTGATGTGAGTTGCCTGTGGATAGGTGACTCCATCACCTCTACAATTGGCACTAATAGGTCTCTTTGCTGACAATCTTAGCAGAGAATGGGCAATGGATAGTGATTTACCCACTCACCTCTGAGTAGGTCAGTAGGTTCAGTGTAGAGAAATGGTGGGGTAAGGAGAGGCAGTGGCCGTGCAAGCTTCTCATGCTGCACCTTTTCTGAAGAGACTTCAATCTCCAGGGCTTTCAATATGGCAACCTTCACAAGTGCCAAAATCACATGAATAAAAAGAAAATCCTTCCCCTTTATATTCCCTGATTACTTCCCATTATACAATGCTGATAAATTAATAATATTAACTGGCTGCCCCATCAGATACGATTACCTGTGTGAGAAACATATAGTTCTACTATTAGATTAGCTATCCAAGGCTGACATAACATCACCTACAACCTTTAGCCATGCTGCTGTGATAAAGCAGGGAATATAGATAAAACAGATTGGCAATTAATTACTCTATTGGAGATATTTACAGAGTAACTCTGTGCAATACTTTCAAGCAATTTTGATGCTATGGACAGTAAAGGTATCAACATTTATTTAAGGTATTAGAAATGTTTGCAGAGTAACTGTGCAATCCTTTCAAGCAATTTTGATGCTATGGACAGTAAAGATATTGGAAAGTAATTTGTAAGTGATGATTTGTCACCACTTTTGTGGAGAAGAGTAATATTAGCTGGTTCCCAGAACATAAGGTGCCATAGCCGAGGTGAATAATAAATCAAATTTGTATTTGTGAATCTACAGACTTCGGAGGATATTATAACTTACAAGTTAACATTTGTTTCTTCATTCTGCATTCCAGGGAGTTGAATTCCAAATGTAGAACTTCGCAAATTTTTCCAATCACTTTCTTTAGCACAACAATTACAAGACATTTATAATAAAGCTGTCAAACACAGTTCAATTCAAAGCATATCCAGGGTAAGTAAAACATTTTCTGAAGTGGGAAAAGTATGTAGTTCATGATGAAAAACTGGAAATAGGCTCACAGACTAGTTCAAAGCAAAGCTTTAATTTACTTGCAAACTACACATTTTGCCCTTGATTTCACAAAATTGAAGAGTAAGAGGGATATCATTTGTATCCTAATATCCCTTCCCTTTTGTCATGGCTTAGGATACATGACAAAATGTCACTGATATGATTTAGACACTTTTATTTCTCACAAGGCTACCTAGAAAAGTATGGAATCATTTCTAGTATAAGAGCAGTCTTTATCCAAATGAATCAACATGGACAAAGCTAATTCATTTACAAATCTGAATGAATATTCACAGAAAATCTTTTGTAGTATTTCCTCAGTTCTACAATTCATCCTATTAGATCCTCTGCAAAATATTCAGAGTTAAGCAAATGACACTATGCTTGTTGTGCAAACAATATAATTGCTCACAACATGTCAGCTTATATTTGCTAGTCTACTGGCAATCCCACAGCCATAAATATAGCTGTGGATGGGGAAAAGGTGTGAGAACTGGGGAAAGAGAAGGAGAGAAGAAAAAACCCAGTGGAATTAATGTTATTATCGTCACTGCCACCCCCATTAGGCCTAATTTTCTGAGCTATAAATTAGAAGAAGAAAGTAATATCTGGAAAGTTTTCCAGACTATCTTTAAAAGAAGTGAGGTACTTGATATCAGATGCATAAATAGAATTCCTATCTGAAATAATGGCACTGTGAACACTGAGAAAATAGTAATTTTTGCTGGTGCTGGCCTCAGTTGAATTCTCAGTTTCCAGTTCAGTAAGAGCATTTGCTACTTGTACACCTTTCATTAAGGAAATAGTGTCTAATTAATCTGGAGGAAAATTAAGCTATATCTTTAATTTACATTTAGGTGATCTACAAAGACCCAGTATCTGCATGCCATTCTCTACAGCCCTCAGAAATCCGTTTAACTCTGTATCCAAGTTGAGGTTCTATTTCCTGTTCTCTTAGCCTTTCCTCTGTGACTGAGTACACCTTGCTTTACAAGCATGCTCCAACTGGACTCAGTGGGGTAGAACACCTTTCCACAGGAAATCAAGATAACCCCACACCTGATTGCCCTCAGGATGCAATTCAAAATGCTCCCCCCCAAAAAAGTCTTAGCTTTGTGAGGATGCTGGGATAATGGAAGAATGGGCCACTGGCAATTCTCCTACAGATTGGAGGAAAAAACCTAACTCCTAAAAAGTTATAGGTAACAGAAGTAATACTGATTAGAGCTGATGTAGCTCAGGTCTCTTGTTTGGCAGTTTATCATTCCATTGCATCCTGTACTTGGCATTAAGTTACCATGGTGCTGGACAGTTTACAAATGAATAAGAACAGATAGAACAATGAAGGTGCCATGTAATCTGTTTGGTATTAATAATCAGATCATTTTTACCAGTCTCTTTTACATGCTTTGTATTTCTGGAGGGTATACCTATCTATCTCATAGAGCTGGAAGGGACCCCGAAAGATCATCGAGTCCAGCCTCCTGCCTTCACTATCAGGACCAAGTACTGATTTTTGCCCCACATCCCTAAGTGGCCCCCTCAAGGATTGAACTCACAACCCTGGGTTTAGCAGGCCAATGCTCAAACCACTGAGCTTGTCTGTTTCAGATGCACTTAGTTTGGAGGATGGGGAAAAGCAGAAGAGGACAATGCATTAGCCCCAAACAGTTTGCATACAAGAACATCCTTCCAGTACTCTATATTACTAAGGGGTGGAAATATGAGGTCAGATTTGCAGCTGATGTAATTTGATACTATTCCACAAAATACACCCATTTGCCCCCGCTGAGCATCTGGGCAATGGTATCAATTCTGAATCTGAGACATAAATCAAGAAATGTTACCAACACATGATCTGATCTGTGAAATAATTGTACGATTCTGGAACCTGAAAACGTCTGAAAACGAAGGCAGATGTAAAGCTGTACCAATACGAATATGTGAAGTTTTAAATATCTCATTCAAATACTCAGCAGAATTCTTCATCATAAGAATAAGATACTTTAAGAACAGATTTAACATTAATCCAAAATAACAGAGCCTCCCTCCAATTGACTTGGCAGATATGGGCAAGGTTTTTTTTTTAACCCTCCCTTGGTTTCAAATTTCCTAATTCCCTTTCTCTTTTCATCCCATTAATTATGCAGATGCCAGATTAGTAACAACACAGGGTTATATTCAAATTACTATTGCTGATTTCCCAAATGGATGGGAGGAATGTTAACAATATTGGCATCTAGTAGGTGGAGTTGAGTACAACCATGCCTTTCTGATCATGTGATTGCCAGCACAGGCATCTGTGATTTGTTTTGCTGTCCTTTAAATTCTCAAGCACTTCTTTCCCTTTTCTTTTCTCTCTGCTTTTTCCACACCACCCATTACCACAGTATCTAAGCCAGACCAGGAAAATTACATTGCAAAATCTCTAGCAGATGTCACAAAGTACTCTGCTTTTTCCTCTTTTTTAAATCTGAGTATCTTTTTGGGTGTTCCAATGAATTGTACTTTTTTTTCTGATACTTCAGCAGTTTGTTTTCAGGTTCTCTCTTTCAGGTCTTGACTGAGTGGGAGAAGTTGCTATTAAATCTATGCCACTCATAACAGACATGTTGCAGTTATCAGGCTTGAAGATTTTAGTGAGCAAAAAGCAAACATGCAACCCTTCTTTGAGGCAACAATTATCACCGCAACATGATCTGGTAAAGTGAACCTGGGGACTCTGAGATGTTGGAACTTCTAGAGCTGACTGACAACTCCATTAATTTTTTTTAATCTTTGATTCACAGTGCTCTATTTCTGCATTATTTGACTTTTATAAGGTCAGGGTAGGGAAAAGCTAATAGACTGAGGGATTGCCCATTGTACTAGGAATGACAGAAAACCACCATCTGACTGGTGCAAACATTGTTAGTGATGTGACGATGGCTCCACTTCAGCTTGCTTTAGACCAGACATTATTAATCAATGCAAGGCTTTGTAAATGTGTGGAAAGGGCTTTATTGACAAGGAGATTGAAAGCAGCAATGAAGGTCAATATGAGCTGTTGACTTTCTTTACTTGGGGATCGATTCTGGCCTTAGATATGCATGACTGAAATCTCTGACATTTGCAATACTGCATACAGTATACGTCTCTATGCTAAGCTTTTGATGCACCTATAGATGAACAAGCTCCAGAAAGGTCACATCAAAAGACTGAGATATCTGGTCACTTACTGATGGCAGAGTTCCTAAAAGTGACCTGGAAAGTGGATTTACCAAATGGTTATACTATTCATATGCTACCATCTGAAAGAGATGGATTGGGACAGATATAGTTAATTATATTTAAGCTGTTATATCAACGTTTAGCACAATTCATCATATCACCAGTGATTATAGCTAGCCCCTAGTATTAGCAATATTTTCTTCTGCTCAGTGCAGAAACAGATGAGCATGTCATGGAAACAGGTTCTATGACATGCTCATCAGTAGCAATGTGGGGAGAATAGCCTCTGTCTAGATCAATATCGGGAGGACCTCCTCCAAACACCTACCTCATTCTCATGCTCTCTTCACAGCTCTATCCTTCCCTGTCTTGGATACTTAAGAGCTTCTGAGTATGAGGTCTACATAAGTGGGGAGAAGAACAGGAAAAAGTGAGCTGGGGACAGGCTGGGGAATGCACATCTCTCCATACCAATCTCATGGAAAAGGCCCAGGAAAAGATGAGGAGTTCACACCTCTAAGAAGTGGGTCTCATAAGCACTCACTGGTTGAAGAATCCCTGACTAATATTAGTGCCTTAGAGAGTAAAGGGCCAGTTCAGAGGGTTTGTAAGGAAGACTATGCTGCTGGAGCCCCAGCATTTTGAGGCAGACACTTTGCTGTTTATATCCATCCATACAGGTTCTCCCAGCAGGACTGCTCAAGCATTTTTGCATTGTGGACCATGTCTGAATAGAAAATTAGCTCATGGACACCTCCTCTCTCATTTGAATTTGCATAACATCCTCGGGGCAGCTAGAACAATGAATGGCATGGAAAATTAATATTAGGAAAGGGCTGTACTTATTATGTATTTTAGCTGTCTTTAATATGATGGGTGTTTCAGCCTGCTTGAAAAAATATAATCATATTGCCTACCTTTGTGCTTCATTTCATCTGCCCCTCCCATCTGTTTGCTGTTACGCAGTTGGAACAAAGGGGAGAGCCTGTTGCATGTGAGCAGCCAGGCTTCCATGTATTCTGTGGGCTATCTGTAGGCTAAGGAGTACAGTCAGGCAACCTTGGTACTAGAAAAAAAAATACCTCTTAGGGCTAAATTTAACCTTGCTGTAGAGCAAGTGCAACTCCCATTGATTGCAGTGTGGGTTACTGAATTTGTCCTCAGCATTTTTATTCAGGAAGACCTTGGACAACTAAGAGACTTTTCTGTGTGTTCAACTAATTTATCTGCTATTTCTGCATATTTACAAAATGGCAGCGCTCTCTGCCTGTGTGGATCTCTTTCCTTCTAGGAACATCCAAGACACCAGTTCTTTAGGTTTATATGAATAATAGTTCTCCCTTTCTGCTCAAAGGGCAAGGGGAGTCATATTTCAGATGTTAATCCAATAGCAAAGACATTACTTCATATCCTTGGATATGAGCATGTTTCCCCATAGAGTCATCTTCTCTGAGGTGTGACAGAGAATGATTAGAAAATCTGGGATTTAGAATCAGTCATAGTGAGTTGATTCATGGCCTGTTCAAGCTATTTTTTAGATCTACTTCCTCCTCCAAAATAGTCAGGGGTTGCAGTAGATAACTACTATGGATCATTTCCAGCTCTTAATATTCAGTAAGGCTAATAATAAAAACATGACATTTAGGAAAATACAGATGGTAGGAAAATGGAGATGGAGATACAATTGATGCATAGCTAGTGTGTTGCAAAAATATATGTTATTAAAATAAAGAGTCGACTTGCACTAATATCACAAAGGCAAAATAATTTTCTATGATATCTATTTAGTTGGTATTCTTTTTCCCTTAAAAAGAATGTGATTCCTTGTCAGAGGATGCCAGGTAGATATTATGGCCTGTATAGTAATTTGTGCAACAGTCCCATTTATTATGCTGTCAACGAATTATGCAAGCACACATCAAAGTCCACAGGCAGTGTGTATAGTAGTTAAAAATATTTTTCTTGTTGGAAATCATATCTGCTTCATTATCTGATGTCTTTTGATCCAGCCAAAGTATTTAAAATAGTAGTTCCTTCATTAAAAAATAAAACAAAAATGAACACAATATTGTGGAAATGACAATAATTATGACCTGATACTGTAACGTGTCCCACTGAATTACAGCTATCATCTAGACTTCAGGCATTTATATCTGTACCATGTGATGCCTCTAAGCTACAATGCAAGCTACCAACATTCTGTTTTTTGTTTTTTTTTTAAAGGCTACTGCTCCTCAAAGGACTTAACTAGCTCCAGAACCCTGTCCTGCCACTACCTTTTGAATTTCATTCTATTGCTAATTGGGTCCCAAGACTGCATCAACCACTGAAAGTAACAGCATGTCTGGGAATCAGACTGCAGAAGTGGCTTGACCTTCACAAAGTAATATGGCAGTGGAGTTTTTCTGGAGAGCAAAGGAGGATACCAGGAGGTGGACTGAAAAATAGCCCTTAAGATGCCATGTGAATATCAGAGCCTCTTGATACATACAGGGTGGATTTGTTTTTGCCTTTGCACTATTTTTATTTACTTAAACTAAGTCATATTAAACAATGGTGAATTTTAATAAAAATAGCACTTTGTCAGCAAATGGTTTTTGGCATTTTTCTGTGATTCAGTGAGAACATATTGCATTTAACATTTTTGTAATAAAGCACCTAGGGTCAAATTTGTAAAGGTATTGACATGCCTAAACATGCAGAAAAGCGCATCGTGTGATTTTCAAAAGTACATATGCACCTAACTCCCATTGATTTCAATGGGAGATAGGCACTTAGGTGCTTCTGAATATCCCACTTGGCACTTCTCTGCATCTCTAGGAACATAAATATCTTTACAAATCTGGTCCCTAGAGCATAGGATTGACACTTTTATAAACTGAAATAAATAAATAAACTGGGGGAACAAATGGTAGGGTGGGGGAATTGCTCCTGAGAAATATGGCTGTATTACTGTATTTACATAGATCCACAAGTAAGCCCTTGTTCTGAACGGCATATATTATAAAGAAATCAGCCATCACAATACAGGACAGAAAAAAATGCCTTATGGCTAGAAAGCTTCATTGACTAGATGCACCTTCACAACTTTTTGAAGGAATAGCACTTGGTGAATGGTACTTGGGTGCCATTCAGTAGCAAACCAACTACATTCTCATGCTATTATAGAACACCAGGGGAGACCACAGCCTCCATGAGTAGGGACAGATGGTATTTAGAAACCTGTCAGCAGCTATTACAAAACTAATGGAAATGGAAAAAGAATCATCAGAGGATGATGATTTGGTAAATGAGCAAGACATTCAAGCAAGGATGACCTAAACAGCAATAAGAAATCCCAGCAGAAATCCAAGCATTCTAGAACCAGAAAAAATGAGCTCAGTGTAGACAGAGGAATTGTTCTCAGGGGAGAGAAAGTAATAATCCGCAAAAGCCAAAGATTGAATTTTGTACGGAAGATATATGAGGGCCATTTGTGTATGGTGTTGTATAAATGTCAAACTAGAGACACTATACAGCCTATCAGGAGCTGACATATTTATGAAATGATCCAGAACTGTACCACCTATGATGCACATCAGTGACAAAATTAAAAAAGCCATTGAGGAAAAGGCCTGGCATAAAATTAGCAATCAGAGATGGCCTGGATATTTTTTTGGGATTCACAGTGTATAGAAATATGGAATATTTTACCTTTTCAAGTTTCCCCTGTTCATTTACGACTAACCCTGAAAACATAATCTATTCTTTCCCTTTACATCTTGCGCTGTTTCTATGACTACCAGGAAAATGATTCCCAAATTAGTCCTGCTAAAATATATACACGAGCATATAGAAGCCTATGGTCAACATTTTAAAAATACATGCATAAACAGCAAATTGTGAAGGTACAACTTAAAATCAGTGATGTCGATCCAAATTTTCAGAGCTTGGGGTCGGATAAGCATTGAAGAGTTTTGCTCAATTGTCCCAGTGATTTTAGTTCATTTCCATTTTATATTTGGGTCCCACTTATTTAAATCAGCATTTTTTGGATTGTTTATGATGAATACTTCTGGTTCTGATCTACATTAGTAAGAGGTCATCCTCTGTCCTATCCATGACTCTTTCTCCTGGTTGCACATCAAGCAGATGAGAAGCACTCAGATACCATACAGACATTCAGATTAGGGCTGTCAAACGATTAAAAAAATTAATCGCGATTAATCGTGCGATTAATTGCACTGTTAAACAATAATAGAATAGCATTTATTTAAATATTTTTGATGTTTTCTACATTTTCAAATATATTGATTTCAATTACAACACAGAATACAAAGTGTACAACACTCACTTTATATTTATTTTTGATTACACATATTTGCACTGTAAAAACCAAAAGAAATAGTATTTTTCAGTTCACCTAATACAAGTACTATAGTCAGGGGCGGCTCTAGCTTTTTTGCCACCCCAAGCATGGCAGGCAGGCTGCCTTCTGCAGCATGCCTGTGGAAGGTCCCTGGTCCTGTGGATTCGGTGGCATGCCTGCAGGAGGTCCGCCATTCCCACGGCTTCGGCGTACCTGCCGTTGAATTGCCGCCAAATCTGCGGGACCGGTGGACCTTCTGCAGGCATGCCGCCAAAGGCTGCCTGACTGCCGCCCTCGCAGGGACTGGCAGGGCGCCCCCCCGCGGCTTTTCTCCCCAGGCACGCACTTGGAGCACTGGTGCCTGGAGCCGCCGCTGACTATAGTATAATCTCTTTATCATGGAAGTTGAACTTACACATGTAGAATTATGTACCAAAAAAACCCTGCATTCAAAAATAAAACAATGTAAAACTTTAGATCCTACAAGTCCACTCAGTCCTACTTCTTGTTCAGCCAATCGCTCAGACAAATAAGTTTGTTTACATTTTCAGGAGATAATGTTGGCGGCTTCTAGTTTACAATGTCACCTGAAAGTGAGAACAGGCGTTCGTTGTAGCTGGTGTCGCAAGATATTTAGGTGCCAGATGCGGTAAAGATTCATATGTCCCTTCATGCTTTGACCACCATTCCAGAGGACATGCATCCATGCTGATGACAGGTTCTGCTCAATAATGATCCAAAGCAGTGCAGACTGATGCATGTTCATTTTCATCATCAGAGTCAGATGCCACAAGCAGATGGTTGATTTTCTTTTTTGGTGGTTTGAGTTCTGTAGTTTCCGCATCGGAGTGTTGCTCTTTTAAGACTTCTGAAAGCATGCTCCACATCTCATCCCTCTCAGATTTTGGAAGGTACTTCAGTTTCTTAAACCTTGGGTCAAGTGCTGTAGCTATCTTTAGAAATCTTACATTGGTACTTTCTGTGCGTTTTGTTAAATCTGCAGTGAAAGTGTTCTTAAAACAAACAACGTGCTGGTTCATCATCAGAGTCTGCTATAACATGAAATATATGGCAGAATGCGGGTAAAACAGAGCAGGAGACATACAATTCTCCCCCAAGGAGTTCAGTCACAAATTTAATTGATGCAATTTTTTTTTTAACAAGCATCATCAGCATAGAAGCATGTCCTCTGGAATGATGGCCGAAGCACAAAGGAGCATACGAATGTTTAGCAGATCTGGCATGTAAATACCTTGCAATTCCGGCTACAAAAGTGCCATGCGGACACCTGTTCTCACTGTCACGTGACATTGTAAATAAGAAATGGGGAGCATTATCTCCCGTAAATGTAAATAAACTTTTTTGTCATAGTGATTAGCTGAACAAGAAGTAGGACTGAGTGGACTTGTAGGCTCTAAATTTTTATATTATTTTATTTTTCAGTATTTTTATGTAGCAAAAAAAATCTATATTTGTAAATTGCACTTTCATGATAGAGATTGCATTATTGTATTGTATGAGCTGAATTGAAAAAAAATATTTTTTATTTATCATTCTTATATTCCAAATATTTGTAATAAAAATGATAATATAAAGTGAGCACTGTATACTTTGTATCGTGTGTTAGTAATTGAAATAAACATATTTGAAAATGTAGACAAATATCCACAAATATTTAATACATTTCAATTGGCATTCTATTGTTTAGCACTGGGATTAAAACTGAGATTAATCGCAATTAATTTTTTTAATCACGATTAATTTTTCTGAGTTAATCGCATGAGTTAACTGTGATTAATCGACAGCCCTAATTCAGATACGACAATGACCTTGTCAAAAATAGAATGAGAATGGACTAGTCAGCAGTAGATAGCTTCCCCTTCCAGCAGTGGGACTGTGTATCTTCTGTTGTCATACCAAGACTAGTACACGCCCTCTTGTGGGACTTTGGAGACATCAATCATTAATAGCTGTGTTACATTTGTTTCAGAATGGAGATGTGTGCAAGTACAATTTAGAGATGAATTCACAACATCAGGGATGAGTGAAGGATGCTTTAAGAGAGAAACAGGAAGTTGTAACCTGAATCCTGCAGTGAGGCAGCAAATAAACATGTATTGTTGTAAATTACATAGGTGCCCAGACATTTAAATCATCCATTTGGTGATGGAGACTTGAAGTATTTGTTTTTGAAGTTTAACATTTTACAATGTACTTTGTCATTTTTAGTATTTAACATAATGGTAATCACATAATAATAAAATGGTATAAGATCTTCTCTACCATTAATGACTTATATTCCTATTTCCTATAAAGATAACATTACCATTTTCTAAAAACATTTTACAGTGAATGTTCTAGAAGTGTCAGTTTCTCATGTGAGTTCTCTATGCTCTTAATATTTCTTAGTACTGAAGTGACATAACAGATGTCACTTTCTGAGCCTGGGGGTGGGATCCAAATATACTTTATTCATTGTTTCAGGCTGATGGACAGAATCAGTTTCCTTGTTGTTTGGAAATATCTATCATAAAATATGAGCCTACTTTTTGAAGGATCAAAGTTAATGTATTCAATTCTCCAGTCAAATCAGATCTTATTATTTCATTCTGGCCACCCATGGTGTTTAGGTCTACTCTATAAAATGAGTGTTTCAAAAAGATCAACAACTAACATGAAAAACAACGAATGAAAAAGCAAAATTGAAGAGGCTTGGATCCAAATTGGAATATACTTCTTGGCATTATTTTCAAGGCATTTGGAAGAAGAAAATAAATACAAAGGTACCCAGTTTCATACCAGACACTGAATAGTACAGCAGTGTGAATGTAAAGAAATATACCTCCAATGGACCTATGGCAAAAGAGAACACAGAGTATGGTATCTCTCTCTCACACAGATATAGTGTTTTATGCGGGCAGGAGACATATGTAAATAGTTAGTTAATAGATAAGGTGCTAGTAGATGGCCTTGAAGTCCATGTAGGATAGTTCTTTGGTTTTGGAGGAAAAGTAAAATTGATGCGGTGCATCAAAAATGGCTTCCTCTGGCTGCTCTTTACATCAGCTCTGAACCAAAAGAAGGGTATGGATGGTGGAAGACAGAAGGAAAGAATATATAGAGTTTGGTGATATTTAATCTTTGATGAGAATGGGGCTTGTGGTGTTATTCTAGTAAATGCACAAAGTTAGCTGTAGTCCTGTGCCACACATAGGGAACACGGTGATGAGGAATCATTCACAAGGAGGTGTACTCAGATCTGCTCCTGAGAGCCCAACTCCATGTTACAGAAAAAAAGAGAGGTGGGCACCAATCCAGATGACAGAAAACTGCTCTGATAGAGGTGGCAGCAACAGCAGCATGGATAGAGTTTAAAGACCTTTTGATGTTGTCTCCAATCAGGATAATTTCCCATTATTCTTAATGTGTAACCAAAGTATTATGAATGTGACCTGTGCAGTTGGGGAGTGATCCAAAGACCACTGAAGTCAGTGGAAAAACTCCAGATGAGAATGGTAGGATTAAGGCTTAATTACACCATATTAGGCAAAAAGCATCTGCAGAAGACTTTGAGCACATGAGTTGGATCAGGCAACCAGGGAATCTGCGGAAAACATGTAACTTCAATAATGTGATGATACACAAACAGTCCAGCTTGTGTCTTGAAAAGCATGTAAAATTTTCACTGAAATCTAGATAGTGAAAAATATGTACCCATCTGTGATGACATTTGCAGATGTGAAAAATGTTCCTGGAAACACTTAATTGATGTAGACGAGGTGGTGAATAAGGAGAAATATAGGGATGCATTTTAAGGTGCTGGCTGCAGCTTTATTCAAATGTACTGGAAGGGCACTGCCTGCCTTGTTACCCAGACTCTCACTTACCAGGCATTTTAAGTAGTTCCAATGCATTGGTTACAGGACCTCTACCATAGAACCCATAATTCAAGGTAGACTCTCCTCAGCCTACTCCTAGAAATCAGTTTGTTCATCTGAGTTCAACAGTCCCCCACCCACAAGGGGTGGGGAGGGACAGAGGGAACTACAAGTGGGAATGTTGGCTTATGAAGACCAAAAGATCTATCCCATTAGCACAAGGCCCATCAGTAGAATCCCACATCTTTTACTTCTGGTAACCTTTCCTTGTAACCTTTCAACTGCACTGGAGACTGGCTGCAAGTAGTGTCGAACTAACTTCGCTACCAAGTACTATCACAAATTATTAAATCCGAATCCTATTTAACCTAACTGCACTTCCAAAATGCTATGAGGAAGGTGAAAAACTCCCCAGGCCTATGCCAGTTTGGCCCGGTGGGAAGAAATAATTCCTTTCAGATCCCAAAAGAGGTGATTGGTCAGATTCACAGCCTCTGCAAAATAGCTCTGAGGCTACTAGTACAGGGTGGGAAGGGTGGGGCTGCTGGAATGGAGCAAAAAGAGGATTCACATGGTCTGGGCTAGGGTTTAAATTAATGAACCGGGAGGGCAAGGGACCAAGCAACTCCCTTCTTTCCCAAGCTAGCTAATGAATGGCTAAAGACTCTGAAAAAGAGGGGCACACCTGCATCTCCTCAGCTGTTTTCTCCTCGTCTGTTCAACTGGTGATGCCCCAAATGCCGCTGGTCCCACCAGGCTTTCCACCTATTGAGACAGGTAGGTGGCATTTTCATAGAAGGGTGCAAATATAGAAGTGTTGCTTGCAGTTTTACAGTGAATATTTCCTTGACTAGGAAACACACTGTATTTCATAAGCGATAGACTGCAGCACAGTGTGCCTTAGAATGCTACTTTTGTTCTGTTGTTAAGAGTTGTGTCTTTGCTGGGCTGTTCCAAGAAATATTATTTTCCAGGGTTGCCTTTGTACAGCTGAACCTGTTAAATTAGCACATTTTCTTACTGCCATGCAGCTCATAGAATAAAATAGATTGTTCAGTACATATACTTAATGTCATACCTTTTCATGATTATTTATTTTTTTTCAAATACAGAAGCCAACATAATTGACACAAAATCCCAGCAATTAATATTTCCAGTATTTTCTCTTGTTTTGTCACATACAGTATGTCGTAAGTCAATCTCTATTGTATTTTGCCTTAGTTCTGATCCTCTGTCCCCTATGCATGAATGTCAAAAGTACCATTTTTTGTTACACAGCCTGTTCAGGAAAAAGCACACCTCCAAATTACTAATTAAAAACAGAAGCGAAAGGAGCTGTGCATATAAATAAATGCTTTCTCAAAGACATTAAAGAGGAGCCAGAAAAAATAAATGCTTTATAGCAGCAAGGCAAAACCTTCCAACAAAGCTGTAGTATTTAAGAAGCAAAAAAGCAAAATAACCTCAAGATACTGGCCACTGTCCCAAATTATGATTCAATCATTGAAAAGTAACAAGAACTCTGTGAATACCACCTTTATACGAGGTTGTTTTTAAATAGAACAGTGTGATCTTGGAAAATTCCCGGGTCAATATTGATGTCTGCATTTCAAATGTGAAGTCCTCATCTATTATTATCTAAGCCAACACATGCATTTGAAACCATTTTCTTCAAATTACATATTATGGTCCCTGCCATCTCAGAAACAATGGCATATAGAGCATGCCGTGAAAACATATATTATGTATACTTTCTTATGGTATATTTTTATATGTCATTACCTTCCCAAGGTAGCATGCATTTCTCAGGACAACAATATTCAGTGATATTGTCAGGAGTAGAATACAGGTGATGTTTTTAATTTAAACGTTACTTATTGGAGAGATGTGGGTTGGGAGATGGAAAAAGACAGTAAATTGAGCCTACTGTAATCTTTCTTGGAATTCTTTTTATAAACAGGAAAATGAATTAGTTATTTAGCTGGGACTGTATTAAAATGGAAGTTTGAAATTAGTTATGTAAAGATTCTTGGCAACCTAGGAGTCCTTGTGGGGTTTCCTGGGACGCGCTGAGCCTATTTCAAATCAAGACACGTTGTAGTTGAAGGACATCTTCCTGTGATGATTTCTTCTTTTCACATTAAGAATACTGTCCCATTTCACTCTGCTTTGAGATTGTGAAATTTTAAGACTTTCAAAAAGATTTCATTTAGCTTTGCAGAAAAAAAAAGTTTGACTGAACCTAAAATTTAATACAAAACAAGCTTTATAAAGCATACCTAGGAGTGCTTTGTGGTGTTGAACTTGCCTTTTAAAAAATACAAAATGAAAGCAATGGGAGAGAATCATTAAGGGGCATAGGCATGTGTTCTGATGGAGTGTTGATAAGATGGAATATGATAGAAAGGTATTCAGGATGGCAGGAGCCTACAGTGGAGACTCTCTCACCAGCAGTAGTCAGGCTGTGTAAAAGACCCGAGAGGAACAGAGGAAGTGGGAGGGAATTAGAGAGAAATAGAGAGGAAAATGGTGATCCCATTTCACAGAGGATTTTGAGATTTTGTTTCATTCTGATTAAGTACAAGAACAAAAAAACCCTGAAATTCTCTGCAAGAGAGAAAGCCAGCTGGCCCAGGAGTTGGGAGCCTGGGGTCACCAATTCTTTGGCATCTCACTTGGTGGGCTGCCCCAGAGTAGGGGACCCTGTTAGTTTGGAAAGCCTGGACTGGCAAGGAGCTATGGGTCTGGAAGCCCAGGTTCTCCAGCAGTCTGCCATGGGGGCTGCCAAGGAGCTGGGCCAGTGATCAATCAGGAAACCAGAGGTTCCATCAGAATTTTGTCAACATCAAACTGTCCCTGCAAACTGTTTTGATTTGATGAATCAGGAAATTCAGATGAAACATTTTTCAGTGAAATTTTGCTTTTCTCTTCCATTGAAACATTTTTTTCATTGGAATTTTCTGATTCTTTGTGCAAAAGAGGATAGGAAAAGATGTTAAAAGCTCTAAAATTTCTTAGGCCAGCTCATTTCTTGCTCTCCCTAAAGTGCTCCTCAACATCTTCCACAGATGTCTCAATGATTTCTTCAAGTATTGCTCTTGTTCATAAAGGTTAGGGTCATCCGGTGAAGGAATAGAAACCATACCATCCTGGCAGGCCCAAATATGTGTATTAAAATATTTGTAGAACATGAATAAAGAACTAATTAACAGAAAGCCATAAATGGTTGGTGGACAATTTGCAAAGAGAAAAAACCCGACCTCCCACAGGGTCCTAGAGCCTGGGTGCCCGCCTGAGCCCAGAAATCTACATAGCATTGAAACAGCCCTGCAGCTCGAGCCACACAAGGCTGAGTTGGCTGGCACGGGGCAGCCACAGGTTTTTCTTTGCTTAGACACACCCAAGGTGACTAACCAGGGTTTTGAGTACAGAATATATTCTACAGAGAGCCTATGGTATTTCTTTGCATAAAAAAACTAAGGACTTAATATTAATCTCAGTATTGCATCACAGTTTGTCTAATCCTCTTCTCCTGCACTTGTGTATTCTGCATGTTAGATGAGATTAGACGGTAAGTGGTGATGCAAGCCTGCTTTTTTGAAACAGGATCATTCGCTAATTACAGAAAGTCCCATAAAGCAGAAAGAACCTTTTCTAAGTGAGTCCTGATCTAGCCTCACTCCTCCATTTCTCTTAACAGTAACCGTTAAGTTTGAGTGCTTAAAAGAGAAATAATCCAAAAAAGAATGATTCCAGAATGAAACGTGATGTCATTTCACAAATATGTAGAATAGTGGTATAAAATATAAGGTCACATTCTGAAAAAGGGGAAAATGAGAAAATAATAACTCAAACTAATTTGCCAAAACCACAGTAATCCTTGAGCATCACATCCTTAAATACATATGACTACATCAACCTTAAAAGAACATCTTTCATCACTTCAGTGCTTTGCCCTGGGAACTTGACATGTCTTATATTAAAAGATCATCTTTTCTCATATGAATTTCACTTGCGACAAATACACTGTAGACAGTACATTGTTCACATAGAGTTGGTTAATGAAGCCTTATTATAGACATTGTTTTGATATTCTTTTTTCATGGCTTGAAATTCAAATTCTATTATCATCTACCTGTTGACAGGATTTAGTGCCTGCAGCAATGACAAAAGAAGAGCATGTCAAACGGCAATATTACATGGTATGCTGCTGTGTTTGTCTGTCTGATCACTGTGGCAGTACAGAACTCCTTAAGGTAATCAACAGACTCATAACAATAAGGTTCTGTGCTTTACATAAATATGACAGCTTAAAAATTGAGAGTGTAAAAATATGATTAAAATAGTATGTATTCCAGGCTTTGGGGCATTTTCACAGTCAATGGAAGGTGATTTTCTGATGTAAAAAAGACCAAATGATTCCATTATAGTCCAGTGGATATTCACTGTATGTTTCTGTAAAATGCTTTTTAAAATGATCATAAAGAATTTTTTTTACTGAGAATTTAAAAATAAAGCAAGTGAATGAACTTATTCTGTGCGTTCAAAAATATTGGCTTTCTTACCAGGAGTTAGTAAGCCTCTTTAATAGATACATGCTTATTTCCAAGTTGATCTATGTCAGCAGCGCTGGATTTACCATACCTGATCAATAGCTTATCAAATCTGGTATCCTGCCTCCCTCAGTGGTCTTCACCTCGTGTTTCAGAGAATGGCAAAACCTCACAAATAAACTAGTCAGTTGAGCACTATAGTGTATGTGAGGGAAAAATACTTCCTGATTCCTGGGATGATTTCCAGTTTAAACACTGGAGCATGAGATTTCAGTTTTCTCTTCTTGGCACGTATATGTACATGTGTTAATATTGGTCCATGTCTTTTGAAAATCTGACACAGTATTTGACTCTGTGACATTTAAACTATAGGCTAAATAGGCTTAAAGGAACATAAGAACTCAAAAAGTTAATTCTGATTGTTGCTCACAGCTTTCAGGCAAAAACGGATACATAAATTGGCAATTCTTATAGCTGTCAAATAGAATTCAGAATGCTCTTTGTAACAAAAGGGGGGGGGAGGCTGAGGGCTACTTAATGACAGTTAAATGGAACATGACTGACAGTCTGTATCTGCATGAATGAAAAATAAAAAATATAAAACAAAAAAAGGGGACTCCCCAATGCTAGGCCCTTTCCTACTCTACTCCAAACCCCGCCCCCCAAAAAATAAATGTACCCAGCTTGAGCAGCTGGATTGCTCATTCTGCCTGACCCATTCTTTGATGTCACAATTCAGAGTTTGCGCCCACTGCAAAATGTGGCTACAGGTGTAGAGAATTTCAACTCAGAAGTAAAATGTACAGTAACTCCTCACTTAACATTGTAGTTATGTTCCTGAAAAATGTGACTTTAAGTGAAATGATGTTAAGCGAATCCAATTTCCCCATAAGAATTAATGTAAATGGGGGGGGTTAGGTTCCAAGGCAGCTTCCTCTACTCTGCAAGCACCAGAGGTGGGGGGTTCAACCTTCAGCCCGCCCACTCCACTCCTTCCCCCAAGCCCTCACCCTTGACCCGCCTCTTCTCCCCACCACCTCCTCTCCCTTTACTTCTCTTGCTGCGTCCTGGTTCCTCCCCCCTCCCTCCCCTCCCTTCTAAATGCCACAAGCCAGCTGATTGCCGAGTAGGGGAGGGAGGGGGGAGGTGCGCCGAGTCCTCGCTCCTCCCCCCTCCCTTCTGCCCGAGGCAATCAGCTGGCTTGCCGCGTTCGGGAGGCAGGGGAGGGAGGGGGAGCCTGCACGCCCAGTCTTCGCTCCTCCCCCCTCCCTTCTGCTGGGGCAATCGGCTGGCTTGTCGCGTTCGGGAGGCAGGGGGAGCCTGCGTGCTGAGTCCTTGCTCCTCCCCCCTCCCTCCTGCCTCCAGAATGCCGCAAGCCAGCTGATTGCCGCCGGCAGGAGGCAGGGGAGGGAGTGGAGGTGCGCTGAGTCCTCGCTCCTCCCATCTCCCTGGCGAGCCGCGTACCAAAGGTTGCCGATCCCTGATCTAATGAATCCTGGGGCCTGCAATCTAGCTAGGCAAAATGGAAATAGATGAAAAGATGTACACCAGTTTAAAGATCAGTGTACTGAAAGAACAGTTACTACTGTTACAGTAAATCTGATCCAGAACATTTGAATTTGAACTTGGGGACTTCATTTATAACTTCTGTCCTAAAGAAATCGATATATAGTTTCCCTTACTGTTCTGGGAATAGATTTACAAATAGGTCTTTTCTGCTGATGGCCAAATTCAGCTGCCTTTCTTTTTAAGATACAACTTCCACTGACTTCAACAGCAAGCATATTTGTACTGAAATGTAGATGCTTTCACAGAAAACTGCCTTCCAATAACTTCATGCATCCTGAGTAATTAAGGGCACAGTCCTACCAATGTAGAAACTTCCCATTGGCTTCAATGAGAGGTTTCCCTGAGTAATAACTGCTGACTCTGGCCCACAGTTATTAAGAGATCTGGTTAATGATGGTTTCCTCTGCATCTGAAAAAAAAATCACTCATTACAGATACCCAGGGTGAATTTGAGTTTTATATTGTTATCATTATTTGTTTATTTCTGGTAGTATCCACAATGTAGTAGGTGCTGTACAAAACACAAAAGAATACCTGCCCTGAGGAACTGCCCCAACAAACTCAGACTTCCCAAAAGAAAGACAAACAGGAAGATAAATAAAGTGTGGAACCTTCAAACAAAGAGGACAAATAATGCTTGGCCGTGTCCTTATAATTTAAATAGAACGATATATAGACCATTCCCAAGAACCCACAATCTGGTTCCTTGCAGCATCATTGTAGAAAAGGGTCTTTGAAATGCAGAGAAGATAGTGGTCTTTCACACCACTATCACACCAGCTCAGGAAGGGTGCTCCATTTGTAGGCGGCACTATAAAAGAAAACATGGAAATGCTTGTTGAAGAAGCAGAGGAATGGGGCATTGCTGGTGGCACTGGTTTGAAACAGAGGAGAATGGGGAAAAGCAGAAAGTGACAAGAATGGATAACTAGGTTGGGTTAGTGATATAACCTTGAAAGCATGGACAAGAAGCCAGAACTTGATGCAGTGGAAGGGGGTGCCAAAGAGGAGGGAACATGGTAATATCAGTGTGCAATAAAGATTACCTTAGGCTGGGAGCCTCTGACTATCTAACTATTAGTAGGGGACTGGCCTTGCAAACAGTGGCCCCAGACCTGGTGGAGTGAAAAAGTAAGATTTATGCCATCTTTATGTCCCTTCAACTTTATTTGTAAAATTAATATCCTTAGGGATCATCAACCATACTTCCATTACCTCCAGCACACCTTCATAGATGAAGCCTTACAATTATTATATATTGGAAAAGCAAATAAAAGTAACTATGTCTCTCTGGACAGCTAATAATCTTGTGACTTCTGAAGGAACAGAACACACCAACAGACAAGCACAAAAGAAGGTGTTTTTCCCATTTAGCCAGAAAACGACATGATATTCCAAAAAGAAGATGTTTATCCTATTTTTGAAGCAGCAAAGCAATAAAAACCACTACAACCCAATGAGACAACTATAAGTGTCACAAGATAAATGAAAGCAGTCTCAGCTTGTATGCTGGTATACAAGATTACACATCCCAAAATTGCAGTAAATTGGCACTAATTTGGCAATCTAAGCTTTGATATGCTCCTAGTCTAAAGGGTCTAGAGAATAGAAACATAAAGGGGGATATTCACACCAGGTTTGAATGAAATGTATTTACAGCACAGTGGGAGAAATTTTTTATACTATTTTTGATGTCTTTTGGTTTCCTATAAGGTGCCTGGTTCAGAATGGAGGAAATAAAATAAATATTATTAATCTTTAGCAGCTTTTCTTCAATGTGATAAGATTAACAATGGCAATTCTATATTAATGAAAAATAACAATGGCCAGATCTTTCCAAGTCTGTTTTATGTGTTATTGGGGGAATAAAAAATAATATTCCTAAAAAAACCCATGATATGAATGTCAGGCAACTATTTTTCTTATAAGGCTTAGACTTTATAAATAATAACTAATACTGTGTTAGGGCAACAGAGGATTTGCTCAGACTCCTCTGGGTGCCAGGCAGAATGCTTGCTGTTATGTTGCATTTATGAAAAAGTATTACTTTCCTGCTAAAACAGATGGAATTTAAATTGACATTTTGACATCCCCAGAAAATTCATACTGTCCTTTCAAAAACTCTTCTAGAGTACACAGGGAAACTACAATTAAGAGAAATGCAAGACATCAAGATTTCTTTCTGTTTTTCTTATCTGGGTGTTTGTTTGAATTGGCCAGAGATAGATTTCCAAGAATTTGAACTGTGACAAACATGATTTGATACAATCATAGCTTGTCACAGCCCAAAGTCCTCTTGGTACTATGGATGAAATAAGAACCAAGCTGAACTCCCGTGCCGTCCTCACACCAAACCTTTCAAGGCTTGGAAAATTTTCCTTCTTTTATAGAACAATGATCTTTAAAAATCTACCTTTCCTAGTTTAAGCTATAATACCAGGAGAAATGCTGTTTTCATAGTATAACGCCGACAGGCACCAGCAGGCAGGATTGAACCTGGGACCTCTGGAGCTTAGTGCATGAGCTTCTACTGCATAAGCTAAAAGCCATATGCCTCATAGCTAAGGCTGTAGAGCAGACTCATTAATATCTCTCTCTCTTTCTCTAAGTGGTTTCAGTGCCATTAATCTCTCCCTCTAGGTGGTCTCAGTACTACATGGGACAGAACACCACATCCAGGAGGTGTGTAGGTTACATACTTCCCCTCACTGAGGAAGCATGTCCTGAGCTTCAGAGACTTCCCAGTTGGAATCCTGGACGAGCCCCCACTTGTAACACTGACAGACCTTGGTCGTCAGCGGACAAAATTGAACCTGGGACCTATGGAGCATAGTGCATGAGCCTCTACTGCATGAGTTAAAAGTCATGTGGCTTTTAGCTAAGGCCTGTAGAGCAGACTCATTAATCTCTCTCTCCTCTCCCCCCACCCCCAGTGCCACTACATGGCACAGAACACCACACCCAGGAGGTGTGTGAGTTACAATAGCAATTCCTAACCTGGCTGCAGTCAGGAACTCACAAGAAAGTCTATTCTCAAGACAGGATTGGACAGGATTTCTCAAACTATTGTGGTTCACCTGTACCTGATGCTAATAAAAATATGAAATTATTATAACAACATGTTTCCAATAGTTCCTATAAAATAGTACTTGCCATACAAACACAACGGAAAGTATGGACCTCTTCCTGAAGAGCTCACACTCTGAAAAGATGAGACAAGCTGACGGGGAAAGATGGGGAGGGGAAGAAGTGCAACATAGAAGTAGAGTGACCCGGGGTGAAACACATCCTGATAATAATGAGGATGTAACAATATAGGGCCAGATGTTCAAAAGATCTCGGGGACAGAGTTCCAAGGGCTCAACATCCACAATCAGGGCCTGATTTTTAACAAAGCTCATTGTCAATTTAATAAGGCATGTAAGGCTCAGCACCCAGCAATTTCTATTCTATATAGGTTTTTATTCTACCCGTAATGCTATATTGTATATGACAAGATTTTCAAAAGAACTCAGCACCCAAATCCAGACACTTATTTGGGTGTCTAAATGGGAGCTGACTGATTCTGAAAATCTGGGCTGAGTTATGAATACCGTACCTTCTGAAAATACTGGCCATATAAACAACCTTTACCCAACAATCTGGCCATATTTGGCCAGTTAGTTTTGGGTCAGTCTGGTTAATGGGAAACCTGGATTTCTTTGTTTCGTCCCCATTACACCCTTGTCAAGTGTAACAAAGTAAGTAAGTTACAGTAAGAGATTCCGTAAATTTAGCAGTGTGCTTGTGGAGACATCTCATTTGAGGCTGCTGTGAGAATAAATTAGATTATGTAAATTTTTTCTAGTTGAAAAGTGATAGACAGTTAATGGTGATTATTCTTTAAACATTTTTTGCCAAAATCAATTTCCAAGTTTGCTCTTGTAGAGGCTCTTTTGATATTATCTTTCAGAATGACATAAATTAGTTAAAAATATTTGCATTCTGAAGTGTTTATTTACTTCTAAAACATTAAGTATGCTACAAAGATACTTTGGTGAATGATGATTTATTTAACTACAGTCAATGATACTGAAGACAAAATTTGATTCACCTTTTGCTTGAACTTTGCAAAAAAGTAAATTAGAAAGCTACAGGGAAGCTTTTCAAAGGATTTTTATAATCAATTAAAAAGCCTTGTTTTGAAAGAAAATCTCATTTAGCTACCATATGAGTGGCATTTCCTCTTTTTCTTCATATTTTCCATAGCTTGCTCTTAATGGTCTTCTATTTTCCTCCCCTGCAGCTTCAATAATCACGTTGGTTCAATGGTCCTCACTTCTGCATAAAGCTGTTTAATCAGCAAGACAAAAATTATTAGTCATCCTTGACCTTTCCTTGATCTTTGTCCCATTTGTTGAACCCAGTTTCAGCCCTTCTTTCCTTGCAAACACTGCAAATGATTCAGAAAATTACTAGCACTGGCAGTGCAGCCATCTCAACATTTACAGGGCAAATCTGAAAAGTTTGGTTTCAGAGGCTTAGTTATTATCCAAATTATGCAAATGTCTTAGGCCTAAATGCATAAAGGACCATCTCCTCAATCCTGAGAAGAAATGCAATCAAACCTCAGTTATCTGAACCCCAGTTAAGTCAAACTCAATTTTTAGGAGAGGAATATGTCCCATGAGGTTTGATTCTAGGCCCAGCCCTGTGGAGGACAAGAGTTTAGGAACTTCACATCACTGGAGCTTGTGGACAACTCATTCCTGTAGCACTTATAATTTGAAACCTTGATTAGCAAAGGTTTCTGAGTGTCCCCTTAACTTCTTGTGTTAGTTGAGCTTCTGTTGTACTTCTATGTTAAAAAAGAAACAGCCTGGCACTGGACAATAGAAAGGGAAATGGTGAATGAATTATCAGCTTGGCATTTAATTAGAATAAATGAAAATGCCAGAACGACTGAAGTATTTGAATGGAAAAATCAAGGCGCAAGATTGATATAGGGTTTTTCAACTAGGACACCTTTTGTAGTATTTTAAAAGGAAAACTCCATTGTATAGGCAAATAAACATGTATTTTAAAAGAACATATTCTTAAACTTCAAATATTGCTTAAGAAATACCCATGAAAATGTCACCCTTTTCTATGGCTGTGGATAACTCTGATCCTGGCATTTTCCATTTGCAGGACAGAGGGCAAAGTTGGCTGTGGCTTATTGTCCCTCTACTCCCTTGTGTACCCCCTCATAGTGGGAGGGAAACATGGTTGGATGTGTAGAATATGAGTTGCTGAGGAGTTCTGGTGTGTGTGTGTGTGTGTGTGTGTGTGTAGCCAAAAACTGCAAACGGGCGGGGAGCAGAAACAATACAGCTCACTTTGTTTTCATTCCTACATGGTGTTAGCTGCAACCTAGTAGGACTACCCAGGCCCAATAAGCATTAGGAATTTGTGGATGGCATAGTAGGGTACAGCTGAGACAGGGACTCTCTCCTGATGAAGGTGGTAGTGATCTCACAGCCAATAAAAGGGCTGGTTTGATGGCTAACTCTAGTAACTCCCTCAGAAGTGGCCAAATCCAGCCTTTAGTTAGCAAAGCACAGGCCTTACAAGCTTCTCCTGCTCCTTCCACAAAGAAGCAGTTTTTTTTTTCCTTCTGAAAGTGTCACTAACTTGCATTCGGCTTGGGCACTGGTACTTTGTTGTTAATTTTTCTTGTTTGTTGTGATTAAAGAGGATCTGTCTCAAACAAACAAGAAATCCCTGGGGTGCTATGTTGCATGTGCATGTGTATTTCCTTTTTGGCCTCAGCTGTGGCCAGGTGACATTCTACTGACATGACACCCACAGAGGGATATTTCCAGCCAGAAAGGAAAGAAGCAATCCAAACTCAAATGAGTCAGCCTGTTTTTGGATACTTCCGGCTCACATTGGCAGTCCAAGATGGTTCAGATAGTTTAGCTGAAGTCCAAAAAAACTAAGGGTAACTATCTGTGCATGAACTATGCTCCTTTGGGGCTGAAC
This sequence comes from Terrapene triunguis, assembly GCF_002925995.2. Lineage (NCBI taxonomy): Eukaryota > Metazoa > Chordata > Testudines > Emydidae > Terrapene > Terrapene triunguis. The sequence continues at coordinate 57,269,257 of NW_020664420.1, forward strand.
ATACCACATTTATCTGAGAGCAAAAGGGTATGATAGCAGAAATAGACACATTTTCACTGTCCTCTGTTTTTGTTGTTCTTGTCCATCCTCTGTCAGAGCTGATTGATGAGACTATATTCAGGCAAGCATATAGTCATTTTAAACTACTTACTGTATGTTCCAAACATCCACATTTGGGTAATCAGCCTTCCTGCTAGCAGTGATTATGGTACCCTGTACATGGGTATCCATGGCTATTGGATATTTAGATTCCATCCCATTCCTTACTTCGTTTCTAACACTGAAACTCACCACTTCACTGGAATAATTCATTTCAGAAAGATAGCTGGTTGAGTGATTTTTTTTTGGTCCTAAGTTATTTATTAATGATTTTTTTAAAAAAAGGAAACTATATTCCTAACTGCATCTAAAGATGTGCCTGTAGAAATTACAGGTCTAAGTTACTCTATTGTTCCTTGAAAACATTAGTGCATCTAGTTCAATACTGATTGAAAATGTATGCATGAAGCACTGCAAGAGATTACTTAATAGTTCTCTTGGGAGACTATACTCAGTGAAACATGGTGAGGCATGCATTTTTGCATTGATTTTAATACACATATATAACACAGATACCAACTTTGCTACTTAAACATGTAAAGAATAAGAATATAGAAAAGTGCAATTCATTGTTAAGTACTTGTTAAAGTGGGCTAAATTACCTTCAAGTAACTGGCTGTCAGTAATGCAGTGTGATTTAATGTTCTTCCTCCAGAACCATTCTTTTCTATGTGACAGAAATTTCCAAGGAAGGTCAATGATATCCCTAAGAGATTATGACAGCTGAATTATGGATTCAAACAGCTCTGGCTTTTACACTACCACAGAAAATGAAATAGCTTTTGATTTATAACCATTTTATTCTAATATATAGTTCATCTTAAATTAGGCAAGCCAGGTGTATACACTCCACATTACTTCTTGACTCATCCACTGAATTACATATTTTAAATGATATGGTGCTAGCACATAGAAAATATCAGCTGCACGGAAGAAGTAGGAGGACCTGGAATAGTAATTGCTAATTCAATAAAGTGGTGCCCACAAAAGAAGGGATGTGATTGAGGAGAGTGCCTTTCTGATTACAGCTGGAAGCTTGGATCCTCTTCTTTTTGAGATCTGCTTCATTTAGAGTTTAGGTCTTGTTTACAATGGAATTTTTGGACCTGTAATTTACAAGATATGCAGCTAGATTCTGTTGTGTACACAGGGCCTGATGGTTAGATGACTGCATGGTAAAAATGCTTGTGGCTTGTCCGCACTACAGCTTCCATTGATGCTACCAGCAGTGTAGACACAACCTGTGCTTGTTTTCAACAATTGGCCTCTGCTATTGAGAAGATATTGTTTTGTTATTTAACTTCTTTAGGTTGGGGGCCACAAAGAACATGGGTTTTTCCTTCCCATTCCTGGTCACAATCTAAAGATTCTTTTAGATGCAACCCTTCTGTATTTCTTCTGTTTATAATTTTAGGACCATCATTTATATTTAATTCTCTCTTCCCTGTCTCATACTATTTTTGTTTTCTTACCTCTGGCAAATATTGTAGACCAGGCTTGATAACTCCCTTTTGGATCACTGTCCTTCCAGTGCACTATATATCAGCTGTTAGAGGCTGCTGATTGACATCCTCGGCATGATATGTTCTACTCCTATGACAAGACTTGACTGTATCAGCTTGAGAGTGAGGGATTCTCAATATCACTCCCAATCTTAACTCTCCCAGATGGCAACCCAGTGCTTGGCTGTTATGCCATCGGGCTATTCTATGACTAAGGATGAGCAAAACAGCTGGGTAAAACAGGATGCCACCCTAAACCTTTTCACACATTTTTCTCAACCATACCTTTATTGTGATAGGCTGTGGGGAAAATTGTAGAATTTTATAGACATATTTGTATTTATATACCAAAATATTTAGCCCCTGTAGGGCTAAAATTTAGGCTGGGATTTTCAAGAGCCTAGGGATTTTAGGGACCCTAGGCTTCATCCTGCTCCATTGAGGTCAATGGGAGCTTTACCTTTGACTTCAATTCAATGGTAACAGGATCAAAGTCTTCTTGCCCTGTGTCTAGTGCTATAGGCAGTCACCATAGAATCATAGAACCGCAGGTCTGGAAGGGACCTTGAGAGGTCATCTAGTCCAGTCTCCTGAAAGGTGTCTGTCTAATCTGTTCTTTAAAATCTCCAGGGATGGGGATTCCACAACATCCATTGGAAGCTTATTCTAGAGTTTAACTACCCTCACAGTCAGACCATTTTTCCTATTGTATAACCTAAATCTTCAGATTAACTCCATTACTTCTTGTCCTACCTTCAGTGGACATGGAGAACAATCGATCATTGTCTTCTTTATAACAGGTCTTAATGGATTTGAAGGCTATCAGGTCCGTCCCCCCCACCCGTCTTCTTTTTGCAATACTAGACATGCCCAGGTTTTTTTTTTTTAGCCTTTCTTCATAAATCATGTTTTCTAAACCTTTTATTATTTCTGTAGTTCTTCTCTGGATTCTCCGATCCACATCTTGTGATGCCCAGAACTGGACACAGTAGTCTAGCTGAGGCATCAGCAGTGCCAAGTAGAGTGGGACAGTTACCATGGTCTATCTCTTCAGTAATGGCCTTTTTAAATTGACATGACCTCATAGAGATTAAAAAGAAAGGTTGTCTACAGACCCATACAAAACATTTTTGCACCTAAAATGAAACAATTACTTTTTGGCTTTGGGTTATTTTTTGGGGGGAAAGGACAAGGGCCAGATCCTCAGCTCTCATGAATTGATTTGCCCTATTGACTTCCATGGAGGTATGTCAATGTATATTAGCTGAGGATCTGGCACTTGTTTTTCTTGGTGACTTGTCAAAAACTACTGGCAATTTTTGAGATTGGAAATTTAAAAATGGGACACTTTATATTTAGAAAATGGCCTTAGAGAAAAATGATTATGAAATTTGTGAAATGAAGACAAATTCCTGATTTTTGACAATACATATCAAATTGCATGCAGTAAGAATGTTCACAATATATTCCACTGTTCCTGAAAAAAGATCAGTAAGCAAAATCCACAGCTTTCTCTTATTTCCAGTTTACAGCATTTTGTCTTATGTTAATACTGAGACTCAGATCCTTAAATGAGCCTTATCCTGGCCTCCAATATAACAGATCCAATTAACTGTGCCTGAAATTAGCCATTTTTAAATCAGTCTAACTACCAGATTTGTGGATGTAGATCTGTGAGTTCAGCTGTGGGCACAAGTAACTGCATTTCCATTTTTTCAGCTGCATTTTTTAGATGTTCCTGCAACGTGGGAGGCTTTTCTGATGCTATGGCCCTAAGATTTAGTCTTACAAATTCCCCAGATATGATACAAAAATTCGTAGTGGTCAGTAGGTGTGGAGACGAGCCACTAATGTACTGGCAAAGAGGCCAGTAAGCAGTTTATTTATGGCAAGATGGGTAGCCTGTGTGACCATATGTACTTCACAGGACTAAGAGCAGCTATTAGCAGTATTTTCTACCTGAACGATGACAATTAGCTCATTCCATAACTGGGTTGGTTTACAAACTCCTATCAATTAACGGACACGTTTCTTGTATCTTTGTAATCTTAAAAAAAACTTTTCTTTTACTACATTGACCTTCACAAATGAACAATTTAGAACAAATGCCAAAAGATATTGATCATGAAACTATCTCTTTTCATTTATTTTAGCTGAATCCAAAGAATATTTTTAAATAGTATTATTATTATTATTATTTGTAACCTGATATACTGATCTTTAAATTTGTGTGATTTTTATGCAGGAGCTGTCAGTGTGCATTAGAGACTACTCAGTAAATCTTTACAGAGAATAGAAATTGAAAGATATTCTTCTGATTATCCATTTCCCTCTGGAGCCCAGATGTGCACTACACATGACATACAATGTCTTAACTGAAACAGCGGAGGTTAGTTAATTCTATTTGCTGGACTTCAGTCCTTTATTTTATAGTTTCTTTTCATCAGTGTTAAAAAGAAACTCTAATAGTTAGATCCAAAAATGACTAGCAGTAATAGAGGGCAAAATTTTGTCCTGTTAACTGGAGTGGGTGCGGAAGGTCTGTGTTGTAGCTGAAGCTCTCAGGAAGAATACATGCTGTAGCTCCTGGGGTGCATACACCAAAACTGTAATTCTGCCATTCTTGGAGAGGGGGTGCAATCTTCTTTGTTCTATATTTCACCAGCTCTATTGACCAGGGGCAGGAGGGTTTGTCTCACCTTCCCTGGAATTTGTCATATGGTACCCCTTCAGAAACCTCTCTAACTTGGTTCTCCCATTACTCTCTCCCTACTTCCCAGACCTCCTCTTTCTGCTGGCTAGAGCAGCTTCCTCTAGTTACCTATGCTAACACTGTAGGCAGTTCAGTGTCTTCCCATGCTAACTGTCCATATAGGCTCCTAAGCATGGGAGGAGCCAGCCTTTTCTTCTCTTCTTGCTTGTGTCCATGTCTTGTGACTCCTACATGCCACTGTGATGGAATCCTGGACACAGGATCTTTCGGGTCAAACCTTTGGTTCCATCATCCCACTCTGCCTGTACGCAAGGATGGGATCCTGGAACTGGGAATGCCTGGACCCCCTTACTGCCCTTCTGAGTACACAAGAAATGGTGTTGAGCATGAGATTTTTTTACTCTCCACTACTTCCTTCTCCTCACTGCTGCCCATATGCTGGGATCAGATCTGAGATCTTTTCAGTTTTCAGTTAGGTCTCCTCTCCAGCTTCTTAGAGGGTGCTTATCTCTACTCTGTCACTGGCTGGGGCCCTCTAGGGCAGGGTTTCACAAACTTTTGAAAGCCGAGCTCTCTTTCAGGAAAAGGAAAGCAATCATGTTTCCCTACAGCCAATCAAGTGCTGTTAATGGTCTATGCATCTTAATGTATACATCTTCTGTGTATCTCTAGTTAATCCTTCATGTCCCTCTGCCCCATTTTGGGAAACACTGGCATAAATCTTCATAATCATACTTCTCTTCCTTAAGGAGCAGTTAAATAGTGACATCTAAAGTATCACAGTTGATATCTGAGTTACTACCCCTAGAAATGAATGGGGGCAATTAATGTCCCAGAGTTATTGTTTCAGGCTTTCTTCAAATTCAGGCAGATGTGTGTGCATTGTTACACTCATTTCACGATTGGAAGTTTTCTTTCACAATCTTAGCAGCTAAAAATCTATGTTTTGTTTTAAATAAATGAAACCTGAGGCTCTGGAGAATAATTGACAACGTATCCAGGACCCCCACATGTAGTTCCTAATCTCTCTCTCCCCCAGGAATGATGCACCCCACACTTTAGGAAACAGTGCCCTAGGAAATTAGAGCTAGAGAAGCCATTATTGCCAGTATTGACAAAAGTGCTGGTAGGTTATAACAGCACTACCAAATCAATTCAACCCCTGCCTGGCTGTATGCTCTTCTTCCCTGATTTGAACTGTCAAAACCTCTTCCAGCATTTTTAGCTCTGGGAAATCATAAAAACCTGATTCATATATCCTTAATCCTTCTCTTTGCTGGACAAAATGAAATGGGCTTACTCTGAAATCATGAATTGTTAATCCTGTTTCCTGTAGTTGTTAACAGTGACTCACTGTTTACAATTGGATTATCCCCTGGTGTAAGCACCACATGTCAGGTGTTATGAAAATCTAAGGTCTTGTGATCAGCTGTCACTGAGTTTTATGGTGCTGTACAATGTCTTAATGTAAAAAAATAATTTGTGTAGTACCCTAACACATGGATATCTCATGATACATTGCAATAAAACTAGCATCATCTTATGAAATTACATATGTCATGCTAGCAGAGCACCTCACCCTCCCTGATTGAACTAACCTCGTTATCTCCATACTGATTTATACCTGCCTCTGGAGATTTCCATTACTTGCATCTGAAGAAGTGAGGTTCTTACCCACGAAAGCTTATGCTCCCAATACTTCTGTTAGTCTTAAAGGTGCCACAGGACCCTCTATATGTCATGAAGTAAATTAAAAAGAAAATTTTTGACTCTGGTAAATAGATGACATAGCTGCCAGTAATAGCTTTTACTTTACAATATGTCTTATTTTTAACTGAGATAAAATACTGACAAGCAATCTGGCTTTCAGTCAGTGAGTTGCTAAGTGAATGAGGACTGAGCCAGATACATTAATGAAAGAATAGTCCAGACCTTTGCCCACATAAAGAAACCCCAAACCTTTTTAGAAGTTTGAGAAAATTCTGTTAATGGGGTTTATTTTAAAAAATATTCCCCAGCTCTGTGCTTTGTTGAAGTCATTAGGGCTGTGCAAGTATTACTGAAATCAGAAAATGAAGACACTGGGTTCACAAGAATGTAACTGAGGGCACAATAATAATTTAAAAAATAATAGCACAAAAAAGACAATGGAGTTGCACAAGTGTAACCAAGGGCAGAATGTGGCCTGCAGAATTCTTGTTCCTGGTGATAATGCATGGGTCAGAAAGGTTTGACTTTCAGGTCCTAGATTAAATATGGAGGTCTGGAGTTAGAAAAAACATCTTTTTTACTTCAAAAGTGAACAAGTGTGATAGATACTAAACCTGGAGGGTCATGGAGACATTTTCATCAAATCACTTCCCAGGGTAGGGCTACACATTAAATGCTATGCCAGCCCAGAAGGAGCCCAGGGAAGAAATTGACCATTAACAGTAGCAGACTTCTGCCTCCTGCCATGCTGGCTCAGCTCCATCCCTCCTAACCCACTTGCATCGGGGAAATGGCAGCTCCACAGTCTGAGTGGTTATCTAGGGAGGCCATGATGATAACAAGGGTGGTGTTGGGGCAGGATCTTATATTCCCCCTTGTGAACTAACTGCAGACATTTTTTGCCATAGCACTTTCTGAAAAAGAATGGTTAGCAAAATGTGGGTTTATTTCATTTTTGCTGAACTTCAAAATGGCTGAAAGGATTTGTGCTTAAACCTATTGCAAAAAATTGTCACAGAGGCAAGGGGTGAAATCCTGGCCCTCTTGTCTTCAGTGGGGTCAGGATTTCACTCCAAATAAGGAATATTTCTTCTCAGAAATGAATATTTTAGAACCCTGAAGCTGTGAAAATAGAAATGATTAGTGAAACTGTTTTGACAACTTAACTATAATGGGTAGGTACTCCCAAGCAGAGGGCTATCAAGATGTTACAATTTGAAAGAATGGGATAAAAAAATGTAACTTTAAATGTCTCACAGCAAACTATTTAAAATTTAATGTAAGGTAGTTTAATAAATGCTGTAAAACTAATCCAAATATGAGGATGCATCCTTCCAAATCAGCGAGTCTTGGCAAGTCTATGTTATTAGAACTATGCCTTTTGTTTTTTGTATTGTCCCATTCCTAAGAATTCTCCCTAGTATGCAGAGTTCAGCAGCCATTGGGTCTCAGAGTAGCTGCAGTCTCTAGTGCAAACACAAATACAAAAAACCCAAGAAATTGAAAAGTAGGAAATTCAAAACTAATAAGAGGAAATACTTTCCCACAGAATGTGTAATTAAGCTCTGGAACTCATTGCTACAGGAAGTTACTGAGGCCTAGAACTTAGCAGAATAAAAAAGGGATTGAATATGGACATCAAGAATATCCAGAGTTATCGTAATTAATGACAAACATTTTGGAAGGGATATTAACTCTTAGACTGAAGCAAATTTCTAACTGTCAGAGATCAGGATTAGTCCTATGTGTATGTGTTTGTAGTGGAGAGATTGCTCCACATTTGCCTACTGCTGGGTTTTTGCTCCATCCTCTGAGGTATCTGCTACTGATCACTATTGGACATAGGATACGGGACCTGATGGGCCTCTGTTCTGATTCAATACAGCAATACCAATGTTCCTTTAACAGTCTGCTCTCATGGATACCTTACTTTTGTTCTTTCTTCTTTCTGTTTTCCTTAATTTTAAAATAAGTCATTTTAGTCTGAAAGTATGTTTTGCTCTGTATATTGAAACAGAATTCACTTTCATTCAGTATAATAATAACTATGCTAATTTATGCAATGCTCTGGTTTACCTCTTCTAAATAACCTGCAGATCTGATAGTTATCTCAAATGCCCTGTCAAATTCATTAGTGTATGTAAAGGCAGAGGTGAAAAGTTACCATGAAACACTAAATCATTTATGTGTTTTCATTTAAGAAAATGAGTGAACACCTCACAAATTGCAAGATGATTGAAAGCATGGGAGAGAGCTAGAAGATGTGTGACTTATGGTCTCTGAGATTTGAGGATACCTAAAACATCTGAATAGATATCTCTAGGTTGGGATGTTTGAAATCAGAAATGCCAGTGTCTACAGCACTATGGACAAAAACACTTTGAGGATGATTTTGTGCCTTTCAGACCCTTCAGAAGACATCCAGAAATGAGAGAAAACAGATTCTCTTAGAAACCCATGTTAATCAGGAAAAAAAAAAAATAAAACCCACAGGCCAATTTCATGGCTTGGTCATGGTCAAAATGACAGATTTTATGGGTTAACGCATATTAAAAGAAAAACCATATTAAAATTGCAATTATGTGGATTGCTTAAACAAATGACTGTCAAAGATTATACATGTCTTCTGAAGGATACAAATGAATACAAATTAACAACTCATCAACTCTGTATCAATTCTTTTACAACATTGCAATTGCAAGTAGAGTGAAATTTCTCCTTGCCCAGCTGCACTGAACCCCACCTGTCCATGAATATAAAAATGGAACCAGATCCTCAGCTGGTATAAACTGGTGTAGATCCAGTTACTTCAATGGAGCTATGCTAATTTACATCATCTGAAGATATTACCTGGAATGTTTACATTTTGAATTGAAATTTCATTAATCTCACACACTTGTTACAGACAGAATGAAATAAATGCTAACATGAGTATTTCCTTTGTACTTAACTATTCAGCTGTTTGTTGTCTGGGATGAAAGCACTTGATCACATTAAGAGACATACCTCTTAGCATCATTTGAATTGGAGAATAATTGTACTTGCTTTGAAATACAAGAAAGGTCATTGCTAAGGTAGCTTGCTTCATCAACATAATTTTACATCTATTCAGGGCATTTTGCGTAATTCACATTTTCATGCTTAACAAATCTTTGGATGAGTTCATAGTAAGTGAAATGATTTTATGTAAAAATTCAGGCTTTACATGACTTTCTTAGTAACAATTCATAAAATAACAATGTGATATCTTTCCATTTGTAGAGGAGCTTTTGTCCTGGAGGATCTCAAATTGCTTTACTTTCTTGGTAATGGCCCATATGTCACAGTGAAGAAGATAGAAGATAGGTGTGTGTGTAAAGACAGGGTGGAGCTCTGGAAGGGGAAAGGTTGTTATATTGTATTATCCCTCCCCACCAGATAGCTGCTTGTATCCCAGCCACAAAGATCTGTGTATCTAGAAAATGGGAATGTGACCAGTAGGTAAGAGTAGCCAGGGAAACAGTCACACTAAGCAGCACATTGCCCTACTGAAACTGCTTATGTTCCCTAGTAAGATTTATGGAAAATTAATTCTGCTTAAAGCAACTCTAACTCCCATGTGTGTGCCTGGACCCCTCTTGAGGCAAAGAACACAGCCATTAGCTAGCCAATAATTGTACTTCCATGCTGCCAGAGGGGAGCACAGAGGGAGAGTCCTTTGTGTATTTGGCCAGGAACTATGAGGCTAAACTCTTGCTATCTCCTTGGTCCTTATTCCTATACACCTGGACCACCATCTTTCTCAGTCCTGCAGGCAAAGCTAGGAAGAAAGAATGCCACTAAACAGGACTGTTAGACAGCTGCATAGTTGTAACCAAGGACTGAAAGGCTGAAGTTGCTGATTCTGAAACTCTGGCCAGATGTCAAAACAACCAATATCTTTTGTTAAAGACCTAAAAGCTTGTCATAGCCTTATGTTTGAGGCTGTTTTAAACTCTGTCCTGAACTCTGGCTGTGTTCTGAAGACATTGCCATCATACTGTTCCTTGTCTAAGGATATTAATATCATTGATGATCTCGCTGTGCATACTGTACTGGAAAAGATAATGGCAGAGCATTTTTTCTGGGTAAGGTGAATGCCTCTGTGATGTATTACATCCTACTTCTAGTGCATTAGTGCCCATCTTCCCAAGCAAAGTTTTCACGGTTGTCCTTCTGTAAAATGGAGGTCACAATAGAGCTATTAGGGACACCTCTTCCGGCTATAAACTGGTGTTCTTTTAGACAGCACAGAGTGAAGCTTACTGTCCCCTTTAGAAATGTCTGCTTTGTTCAAGAGGAGTTATTTTTGTTCTGTACGTTGGGACTTTCTGCTCAGGTGATGAGTATGCATGTGTCTTCTCATTTCTTATGCCTGATCCTGAACTTTTCATGGCCCTTTAGTGACCTTTATTCTGTGGTGCACTTTCCCCCCATTCACATGAAGCTGTCTTTATGCTCTTTCCAGGTCAGCTGAGAACGTGAGACAGAATGAGCATGTATATGAGTGTGTGCGCATATGCATACACACACCTTGTACATAAACATGCATCTGTTCTGTAGAGAGCTCTTGGTCCAGCAGGAAGCAGAGTGTTAAAATAACCAGTAATGACTGGGGGATCTCAAAAGATGGAAATTTTCAGTCCAAGTACCTTCCTAAACTTTATCTGATCTAGTCTAACTTCAGCTTAATCTTTCTTTTACTTATAGCAGTTTTATACCAGTACAATATCAGAGACCTCCTTTGAGTTTCTTCTGATTTATGCTGATCATAATCAGGCCCACAGAGTGGAAAACTGGGCTGGAAATCTTGCAAGAACAGTTGTTCTCTTTAATTTATATTCTCTCTCAGCTCAGGGCAGAAAGGCTGCAAGAAGCAAGTATTTCAGCACTTCCATTTCTGATCCTGCATGGAGTCCGGAAGCTCAGAGCTACGTGAAAATGGAAAACAATTTTTAAAAAGTAAAGTGAAATTTTTGAGATTGAAAAAATAAATTGGTGGGTGAATTTTTGCTTTATTTGAACCAAATTTGCCCATCCCAATCCTTTGCACCTCCCTGCTCCTAAATTCAGATTTCTCACACTGCATTTTGTTACCTCATGCTCAAGCCCTGCAGGAGGCTCCAATTTCAGTTTATTTTTCCCTTTTAAATAGACAGCAACCAACCTATATATGTGTGTTTGCATCCACGACCTATTTTCATACCACAAAAGGTGCAGTATATTATTTCATGGAGCTTAAAACATGGCTATTCTATTGTTTTTCCTCCTATTTTGGCTCTGCTTGAGAACTCCCAATTTGATTCACTTTCTCTTGATCAGATCAAGAATTGCCAGAGCAATTATCAGTTAGTCTCTGGATCATTTTATTACTCCTTCTGGCTGTGCCTTAGTGAGCAGGGGAAAAAAAAGCATGAAGAGAAAGTTAAACATCCTGCACTACTGCAGAGATGAACAACATTGATATGGTCCCAGTGTGGCAGTTCTGGCACCGGTCAACAACCCAGAGAAACCAAACAAAGAGCAACATGGGACAAACAAGAAAAAAATGGGGGTGATGAGGAATGTTCCCATAAATTCAAATTTCCGTGAAATAAACTCCCTGTGGTGAACACCTGGCAGACCATTAACTTTTGTTACTTTCTTTCATTAAAAATCCTGAGGAGAGAGAAGTTTATACATTTAAGGGACTGACTCAAAGCCCTTGTATTTATTTATTTATTTAAAAATCAGATTCAGAATTAGAGTCTTCAGCACACTGAGTAAGCTGCAGCAGGGTAACTTGGTGGTTCAATATACTTTTGTTCATCATTGCTAGGCAGTGCAATCAAATACAGGAAAAGCAGCGTGTTGTCATTTCTCTAGTTCTCAGTACTCTTGCTTCTGTTTGATGTAAATCATTTGAAAGACTGTCTTTATCTGCTAGCAGAAAAGGAGCTGAGAGTTTCTTCCTACTCTGTAGCCTCCTATTTGGTTGTATTTTGCTTGACTGTATTATTTTCAACAGCAACTCAAACATCTTTACATGGAGTTATTTCAGTGATCTGTCGAAAGCATATGTACTCTTGAATTCACCATTTGCTTTATGTCCAGAGCTGCTGTAAGCTTCAGTATAAATCATTTCACTGTAATGTCTTCCCCTCCTCACTCCTTTGTGAGATGTAATGTACATTTTCTGAAGTAAACATTTCAAATTCTATCATCAAAGCTCTATTCTCCCATATTAGTCCAGGAGACACATGGTAGTTCATTGTTAAGATGATTATCTGGGAAATATAGAATTTGCTCCTGGGTGAAACCAATGGAAGGGGAATTTTACAGAATGTAGTTGCACAAGTCTTCATAGCCCATCCTGGAGGAAAATCAACCCTCTCTTCTGTGTGAAGAGCCTCCTGGCAGCAGAACCAATGGAGGTCAGCCACCTAAGAGGCTTTATGTTGGCGGTGGGGGGCATATAGGGTGTACACCCCCACCTAGCATGGGGTCCCTCTGTGTGCAAGCAACCTGCATGGCAGATTGCAAGTGGCAGATGGGACAGGTCAGGTCTGGAAGAACCACAGTTATGTGAATTTTCCCTTCTTGTCCTCAAGGAGGACTGGGTCCCATAATGACCTGAAGAGGTTACTGCCACCATAGACTGCAGTCATCTCCTCTGTGGAGTGGCTCCAATGCAGCTCTGTGACCTAGGGAGTGGTGGATTATTTCTTCCCCTTCCTTGTGCCTCTGCCTGTTGCCCGACCCAGCTACTCAGGCTAAGTTCTAGACTCTGGATTTGACCCTCTTCCCCTCCTCTCATCCTGTGTGTATTGAACTAATTACTTATTTTAACAATTGGGACAGTACTGTCCCCTGATTCCCTTCAGTATGACCTTTGTATGGCCTACAGGATTCCCAAAAGACTCTCACGTGACTAGAATAATTGGAGAAGCCCCAAACCTGCCAAATTTCTTTGCTGATATTCATAACCCCTTTTAATTGCTTATTGATGAACGTTAACTTGGGGATTATTCATCAGCATGACATCATCAAATCCAGTAGTTAGGACATGAGCCTGGATACAGGAGATCTGAACCCCATTTCCTGCTTTGCCACAGACGTCATGTGTTACTTTGGGCAAGTCACTTACTCTCTCTGTGCCTCAGTCCCCTCATCTGAAAAATGAACTCAGGTCACATTTTTCAAGCTTGTCTCTTCAAATATAGTTTAAAAAAACGTGAGATTCTAATGTAATCACTTGACTCCAGGAACTGAGCCTTTAAGAAAACACAAAATATCAGGAGAATTGTAATAGAATTGCGAGAGCAACACAGATAGTGTGGCAACAAAGATATTTTGCCCTACTTCTCTGTTTGCACGTATATTTACCCCCACAAAATTTGTGCCTGCAACTCACTGTTGGTGAAAAGCCGAGTAATTGTGACTCAATATAGCTATTGCAGTTGCAAATCTGCTGGTATAAGTAGTGTAACTTGCACCTACAGTTAATTAAATGATATGGACACAAAATTCAGCTGCAAGCAGGGAGGGTAGGCCTCATATTTCTTGTCTGGAATAGCGTGTGCAATTCTGGTCTCCCATGCCTAACCAAAAGAAGGCTGATGAGAGATATGATTGCTCTCTATAAATACATCAGAGAGATAAATATCAGGGCGGGAGAGGAGTTATTTAAGTGCCAATGTTGAAACAAGAACCATTAGAGGAGTGAAGTTCTGGAACAGCCTTCTAAGGGGAGCAGTGGGGACAAAAAAACCCTAACTGGCTTCAAGACTGAGCTCGATAAGTTAATGGAGGGAATGGTATGATGAGACTGATACAATGGCATGTAGCCGATCTGTGAGTGCTGGGAGCAAATATCCCCAACGGCTGGTGATGGGACACTCTTTTCCATGTGTCTGGCTGGTTGGTCTTACTGAAATGTTCAAAGTCCAACTGATCACCATATTTGGGATTGGGAAGGAATTTTCTCCTGGATCAGATTGACAGAGAACCTGTGTTTTTTTTTTGGCCTTTCTTTGCAGCATGCGGCACACGTCACTTGCAGGTTTAAACTATCGTAAATGATGGATTCTCTGTAACTTGAAGTCTTTAAATCATGATTTGAGGACTTCAGTAACTAAGCCAGAGTTTATGGGTCTATTACAGGAGTGTGTGGGTGAGGTTCTGTGGCCTGCAATGTGCAGGTCAGACTAGATGATCATGATGGTCCCTTCTGGCTTTACAGATTATGAGTCTAAGAGATTTATGAAAATCCTAGTTTGAAGTGACTGGCCCAAGCAAACATAGCAAATCTGTAGCAAAGCTGGGGAAAAGACCCACATCTCATGACTCCCAGTTTTGTACTTTAACCACAAACTTGTCCTTTGTCACTTCATACAGTGAAAGATTAAAGGAGAATGAGAGAGAAAGAAAGGTGTGAACTAAAGACAGTAACAAGCTCCGAGTATCTGAAGAAAAGTCAAAATAGGTTCAGAAGCTACAAATAATTTCTATCCAAAAATATGCAGTCTTCTGATACAATCCGTTTCTTTCATTCTCTGTCACTGATTCTTTTTACTCCATAAGATTCTTGACAGTCTCTCTTCTCTACTGCACACTTTCATCACCTCTCTATTTTAATCTCCTTTCAAGCTGTTTATATTATCACCCTTTTATTTTAAAACTTGCTTCTTAACCTTTTGGTCTTCTAATTGGTGTTTTACCTTCTGATCCCTTTTGTGCTTTCTTTTCTGTGCCACCTGACTCTATTTTCTTCTAACACACATCTTTTTTACACTCTCATTCTCACCCCTCCTTTCATCTTTCAATTTATATTGTGTCCCTGGTTCCTCTTTTCTTAGGCTGACCTTGTTTTTTTTTTTTTTTTTGGCACTGCCTGAAAATGCCCTCATGACCAGAAATGTCTCCTCTAATCTTATTTGCCATTTCTAGTGTGTATTTTATTAACCTCCTTTTTCTTTTTTCTTTTGTAGCTGATGCACTTACACAGTGCCAGCTTTATTTCAGGATTTTAACTCAGTCAACTCCAAGTGGCATGTGTTACTCAGAAAAAAAAATCAAACAGAATTAGAATTATAGGAAATCAAGTGCACTTTCTGGATGAGGAACTTCAGTAATTGAATTGTTACATGGCCACTAGGTGAAGGGAAAGGAATACAAAATGGCTAAAATAAAACTAAGTGGAGTTACAGAGTTTGTTAAATTGGATTTGAATACTTAGCTAGTGACTGAGATCTGGAACCTGTGGGAAGGTGTCCCATGGCAGTGTCTGAAACAAGTAATGTCATGTTTTAATGCTAACTCTTAACACATGAGAATTGCCAGCTGGGATAATATATTAAGTAGCATCCCTGTGAGCACTGTTCTGGATGACCATCTGCAGCAGAAGAGAAATACATTGTACATGTATTGTGTTTTAAGTTCGAATTCTCTTTCAACACTACTTTAAAAAATGAAGATAAGAGAACATGGAGAACCGTTGTCTTATAGGGCCATATGCTCCTCTCCTGCAGAAAACAGCAGGAGGGAGCAGAGATGCTCCAAAGACACACAAGAAAGAGTTAGAAGATGTGCAATATGATAGTCACATAACCCTTCCACAAAGATGTTCAACAGGGAATGTGGAGATGCACAACAGAGACCGTAGCTACAATACTTGAAGATACATAGATCACAGCACAAATGTGTGGAGCTGCTGCAGGACCATTGCACAGTTTTTGCCCCCCCCCCCTTTTTTTATTTTTTTATTTTTTTAAAGAGAGAGTTATCCAGAGCCCTCCACGGAACATTGTTGCTCATATCAACACACATGGATGGCTTCTGTATGATTCTAGAGATGGCGGAAAGTTGAAATGGACCATGATGTGGACAGTTTATTACTTTTCATACAGCACTACCTTGCAATCAGCTTTCTGCTGAAGCATCATGCACATCTATAGGGCTTTCTAAATAACTAGAGATGGCTGAAAGATGGGGGGAGAAACTAAAAAAAATGTTATTTTTCTCCTTTTTTCAACCGAATTTGAAATAATGACAACATTTGTTGCTGAAAAATCACAATTTGGAAAACTTTGACCAGTTTTATAAATAATAATAATTTCTGGGTTTAGCATATAATGTATCTGCATTTACCCCTAATTCCTATCACATGATTTCCACCCTCATTCCATATCATCTCTCTTTGTGAATCCTGTGGCTGGTTTGCTCTTTTACGTTACTTTGCTTTTGTGTAAGTTCAGAGGGGAGCATATCTCTCAGGCTGTTTTCAACTGCACAGTAAATCTGCAGCCTTTGTGCAGCATGGCCCCCATTCTGCGACCTGCTGCACCAGGACGGATCCTTTCACCCACATAATGGGGATTCATACAGACAGAAAGGTTTTACATGGCACCAGCTGTGAGATCTGTCCCATACAACAAAGGGGAACTTATGGCCCATAGTATTTTTCTGGACTGCAAGACTGTTAGTCACAGGTGACAATATTTATTTAGTTACATCAATTTTTTTTATTGAATCCACCAATAGTTGTATTTTATAAATACAATTATTGAAAAGAACCCATTCCCCTTCCCTGCCCAAACAAAAAGGTCAGTTGAAACTCATCTCTAAAGATGTCATTGAATCAAATAACAATGGGGAAAAATAGAAACCCCAAGGGAATTATGTCCTTAAATGACGGGGAAATATTCAGAGTGTTAGAGCAACAGTACACTCCACACATCATATCAATTCTAGTTACAGAGGTAATCTCTATAGAATCCCAACGGGACCAACAAATAATTTATAACACAGAAGCTTTCAAGATGAAAGATCCTTTCTTCATTTATTTAAAATCATTAAACACTTCACAGCACTTGGAGAACATTCACTCCCCATCATAGCCATGAATATCTACCCTTAGAGTCTCCAAAATGGTTAGGGCACTTGCTTGGACAGAGTCCTGCTTAAAGGCCTGCATTTTGTTAGTTGCCCCAGGTACTTTAAACATCTCTTGGGGTACAGACTCCAAGGGTAACACAGCAAAGGTGCTGACTTTCTGATTTTTCAGAGTAAGGGGCACATTTGCAAAACAGGTACCAACATGTTGCTTTCAATGTATAATTGCAGGATCAAGAACAGCCTAGAGACATGACAGTGGCCTAATATACAGAAGATCTGGGTTCAGTTCCTGGCTTGGGCATACATTTTCTATGTGCCCTGAGGCAACTCACATTATCTATATCTGTGTTTCAGGTATTGAGGATAATAATGTTGGAAGATAAAATCCATTAATGATTGTGAAGTGCTCAGACACTAGTGGGATGAGGGCCTTGTAAATACCTAGATAGGTGGATGCTTCTGGGGTTTTAGGCATTTTTGTGTTCAAAATATGGTTGCATGAGCAAAATGAATAATTTCACAGAGAGAGGGTATTGTTTACATGCACAACTATCTGTTTGCCCTCTCATGCTCATTTTTGTGTGTGTGTAACATAGGCACCTGTTTTTCAAAATGTGTGTCTTAAATGTCCAAAGCTGAAATAGGAGAGAGGGGTGGCTTTTTCTTTATTATCCTACACAGCAAATGAGACATTTCTCAATACCTTATTTTCCTACTAATAGCAGAATATTAAGGTGTTTCTAACATTCTTTGAATGGTACAGTAGGTTGCTGAGACTAGCATGCTAGGATGGTTCCATCTGTTCAATATAATGAGCAGAGTTAAACGAAGAAAAATGGGGTGGGGGGATGTTATTCACTAAGAAATGCAACATGGGGAACCAGAAGTCTCAGCACTAGTTTTCCACTTCCAGAGTTGGGTTCTAATCCTATATGTGAAAAGTGAAAATGAATTTGATGGTATGACTAGTTATTAGTGCATCCATATTAAAATGCCATGCAATGAAGAGAGGCTTAGATGTGGCACCGGGTGTGGCAAGTCCAGACTGAGGTGCATTAGCAAGGCTGTTGTGGGGAAATTTGCAAAGTATGTGCCCATTTTAGGCCCTCGTTACTGCTGTTAGCATTCATTTCCTTGATCATGAACTTATATGGCAATATGAATCTAGCTCTCAACCAGAATTTTGAGGTATCATTCAAATAAGAAAATGATTAGACAGAAAATATCATATTGCCCCTATATAAATCTATGGTGCACCCACATCTTGAATACTGCAGCATGCAGATCTGGTCACCCCATCTCAAAAAAGACATATTGGAATTGGAAAAGGTACAGAAAAGGGCAACAAAAATGATTTCGGGTATGGTTTTTGTATTTCCTGGACAACTACAGAACTCTGATATACATATACGTCATGGAACAATGTCCCTATTGATAGCCATACACAGATAGTTGAGATTATCAATCTCTACTCTGGCCTTTCCCTGCTGCCTCCCTCTGCCAGAGCCTTTCACTGACACATGAAGCTGCACACCGCAGTGTGGATGCAGCTTGCTTTTTCACTGCAGCATGTAGACCCAAGGGTCTGTTCTGGGACCAGTCCTATTCAACATATTCATAAATGATCTGGAAAAAGGGGTAAACAGTGAGCTGGCAAAATTTGCAGATAATACAAAACTACTCAAGATAGTTAAGTCCCAGGCAGACTGTGATGAGCTACGAAAGGATCTCTCAAAACTGGGTGACTGGGCAACAAAATAACAGATGAAATTTAATGTTGATACATGCAAAGTAATGCACATTGGAAAGCATAATCCCAATTATACATATAAAATGATGTGGTCTAAATTAGGTGTTACCACTCAAGAAAGAGATCTTGGAGTCATTGTGGATAGTTCTCTGAAAACCCACTCAATGTGTAGCAGCAGTCAAAAAAGCGAACAGAATGTTGGGAATCATTAAGAAAGGGATAGATAATAGGACAGAAAATACATGTTGCCTCTCTATAAATCCATGGTAGGCCCACATCTTGAATACTGTGTGCAGATGTGGTCGCCCCATCTCAAAAAAGATATATTGGAATTGGAAAAAGGTACAGAAAAGGGCAACAAAAATGATAGGGGTATGGAACAGCTTTCATATGAGGAGAGACTGGGACTTTTCAGCTTGGAAAAGAGATGACTAAGGGGGGATATGATAGAAGTCTATAAAATCATGACTGGTGTGGAGAAAGTAAATAAGGAAGTGTTATTTATTCCTTCTCATACCACAAGCACTAGGAATCACCAAATGAAATTAATAGGCAGCAGGTTTAAAACAAACAAAAGGAAGTATTTCAATCAACCTTTGCCAGAGGACATTGTGAAGGCCAAGACTATAGCAGGGTTCAAAAAAATAACTAGATAAGTTCATGGAGGATAGATCCATCAATGGCTAGTAGCCAGGATTGGCAGGGATGATGTCCCTAGCCTTTGTTTGCTAGAAGCTGGGAATGGGTGACAGGGAATGGATCACTTGATGATTACCTGTTCTGTTCATTCCCTTTGGAGCACCTGGCATTGGCCAATGTCAGAAGACAGGATACTGGGCTAGGTGGACCATTGTTTCTGGCCCAGTATGGCTGTTCTTATGATATACTTGAGGTCCTTTGCAGATTTTGTGAACATGAAATTTTGGAATGTTGAAAAGAGCAGTAGTTCTCAATTTGAGCCATGAGATGGGGTAGATGATTTAACAAGGAATCTGCTTCACATCACACATTTATTACATTTTTACACTGTCTCTTGACTTAAATTTCTTGGTGTTTGGTACTTGGTCTGAGCAAAATAAGCAAATGCTAGTCATGCCATAAGTGTATAAATTAATTGATTATGATCAAGACTTATTGGCATAGTGAAGACAGAATCCTAAATCATTCTGAACTGATTTAGAATAAATGCCATCATAGCATGATCCCACTCCTGACAGGCCTACCAGCTCATTGTGATAGATGAAAGGAGGAAAGTTCAGTGAGAAAGTAGAAAGCAACACCTCTTTTCCCAATTCCTTCTTCCCAAAACAAACAGGAAAACAAAACACAACAAAAAGTATAGACAAGACAAAAAGTATAGTGTGTTGAAAACCTATTCAAGTAGAGTGAGATTTTGCTCTAGGCTCAGAGCTACTGGGATATAAATGAATGCTTAATAGGACCCAGACAATAGATATTCGGAGAATTGCTGTGAGACAACACAATGAAAACGTTTGTCAGAATTGGGCTATTTTGCAAAGATTAATGTATGTTGTAAGTCATCTTTGAGAAAAAGAGCTGGCATTTCATAGGCATAACAAATCAGATGACTCCCTGAATTGAGCAATTGTGTAGAAACCTTACAATGAGCGAGTTTGGTCATTTACTCACGCAGCATTTGGAAACCTCTATTGTTTTTTCTGGAATGGCGAACGTCATCGAAGCAGTAAGTAATATCCAACTTAATGCCATTGCCAACGAAATTGAGGAGGCACTGTTTGCTGCTATTTTACCTGATGAAACCTCAGATATTGACAATAAATCTCAGCTTTCTACTGTACTGCGTTACATGACCAAGAAAGGTGATGTTGCAGAATGCTTGTTGGTTTTACTGATGTTAGTAACAACTGAACTGTAGTTGGCCTTTGCCAGCATGTTGAAATGGTGTCAACACTGCATACCACAGCATATTTTTGTAGGACATCTTTTTTTTTTTGTTTAGCATGGTTAGAGAATTGCATTTGACAATCTGACATGCTCATGAAGGATAAACTGACAATATTAACTTAGGCAGACAGACATGATGTAAGCTTTTAATACAGATCTACAAGGGTGAAAAGCTAATGAATTAAAAATGACTACAGTATCTCTCCTCCTATTATGACTCTTTTTAACTGCAGAGAGTTATGTTGATCCCTGCTTTAAGTCAAGTGGTGCATAAGGAAAATGACTTGGTAAAGTAGGCGACAACTGTTAAAATGATTCTATATAAAAAAAATCCTCTACTATATATCATTGTGAAGTGCCTTGGGACATTGTATTACATGAAAAGTGCTGTGCTAATAGAAATTGCTATCTTCTCTCTTAATAATGGATTTTAAGAGTCTCTCTTTTCCCAAGTGATAGAAGAGGATTAGGAGGAAAAGGAGGAAAAGAAGGCATAGCCTCCCACCTATTGCAGTTAAAAAAATAGCTACATAGTAGCATTCCCTGGGAAATAAGATGAGAAGACTAAACCCTAAAGAAACTGTAGGCCCCAAAACATACACATGATCTAAATTGCTTAGGTACTTTTGATTGGCAGGGGTCAAAAGAGTGAATAGTTGCTGAGTATTGGTCTTGTGGAGTTATAGACTGTGTGGTGGATGGCACTGAAAGCCTGAACAAGAAAGTACGACATGCTAAGCACTGGAGAGGAAATGTAAGTAATCAAAAAGGCATCCAGGAGTATCATAAACTACAATAGGCTGCTACCAAAAAACAATCAAAATGGAAAATTACTTGCCTTGTTTATCTTTCCCAAGCAGGCTGGTGACCCTTACAGAATTGATAAAGCACATCTAACACTTTAAACATACCGATGGGTTCAAATCTAGAAAATGGTAGAGGTGAAGAAGCTAATATATAGTATGTCCAAGAAAGCCAGATATAAAAATCTCATATATTATGAAACATGGAAGACAAGGATGATAATATTGGGGACATTTAAAGTACATCAACAGCTAGTTCATCTCTTTTCTCTTCCTCTTTCGCCCCTTCCCATCTTGTTTTTTTTGTTGAACTGAGCAAATAATAGAAATTTCCTAAAAACGTACTTCAAATATTGTCATGGTCAGAGCTCAATGCACAATTAATCTCGACATGAAGGCATTCCTAGGATAATGAAGCTGAAGAAGCAGCATTTGTCTGTAAGGCTTGGTCTACACTTACCCCCCAAGTCGAAGTAAGGTACGCAAATTCAGCTACGTGAATAACGTAGCTGAATTCGACATACCTAACTTCGAACTTACCGCGGTTCAGACGCGGTCCACACGTGGCAGGCAGGCTCCCCGTCGACTCCGCGGTACTCCTCTCATTGAGCTGGAGTACCGCAGTCGACGGCGAGCACTTCCTGGTTCGATTTATCGCGTCCAGACCAGACGCGATAAATCGAACCAGGAAGTTCGATTTCCAGCCGCCGAACTAGCGGCTAAGTATAGACCAGCCCTAAGACAATGACAAATGCCTAGAATGAGGAAAGGGCAGAGGATTTTGCTTGTCAGTGTGATTCTTAATTATGTAGTAGTGTTTATATGCTATTGTGATGGGTATCTGTAATAGGGTGTATAGACCCCATGAGGCCCTAGCAATCAAGGAGTTAATGCAGGAACAGACAGCCAACACTGATTGGCAGCCTCATAGCATGTGGAAGAATAAAAGAACTGAGAAGTAGAAGGGTAGGGCAGCTGCCAAACAAGAAGCAGGCCAGAGACAGAAGGTCCTGCTAGCAAGCTGGTAATAAGCTGCCCCAGAATGACAACAACCCAAAGAAGGGATGACCAGAGCCACAGCCTGCAGGAACCTATAGAACCAAGGGAGGGAGGAAGGACCTCAGGGTATAGTAGAATTGTTGAGGACTGATTCTGCCTGCCTGGGTTAAGTTCCCTGAGCTGGAACTAGTGGAGTGGGTGGGCCTAGGTCCCCCTGCCTAATCCTTAACAAAGACTTAAGAGCCAAAGGGGGTTCCAGCCCCCTTGAGTACAAGCACCTCATAAACCCTGTCAAACATATAGGGGAGTCTGTACACCCTAGTGGGATAGAAATTAACATCCTTGCCTCCAGAATAGGACCATAGAGATTCAGACAAGAAGGGCAGACAGACTGCTCTGCTGGTCTGAGCAGACTCTGTGCAATGCCTTGCCTGACCTAAGGGGGGTACTGATGCACTGGGGCACAAGCCCACAGTACCTTAGAACTGTAGAGAGATTAGACAGACAGAAATATTAGATAGGAGGTTAAGTGCTCATTTCACACACAATGGTATAGACTTCTCCTATGGTTATGAACACATCTGTCTGGATGAATGAATCTAGTCTCACCAAGGTTAGTAGCACGGCCACTGCATTCTGTTCTGATTTAATTTTTTTGCATTAGAGAACATTATGGACTGGGATGTAGGTGGTCCTGCCTAGTAGTCAGAGCAGGAGTCAGGTCTAGTGGGCAGAGCAAACATCCAAGTTGGGGAACGAAGCTAATGGTCAGCACCAGCATCAGCTGCAAATTACCAGAGCCAGGAGTCAAGCCAGAGTTAGAAATTGAAGCTGAGGATTGGAGCTGGGGTCATTTCCTTTGGTTAGGATTGGATGAATGCTATGGTCTTGGAAAAGAAGTATCTTTTGGTCTTCTTCAGGGCCATGACAAGATTGTCTGAGGTCCTTATGCTGCAGATGTTTAGATTGTGTGTGATCTTGCACCACTGGAATTCCAAATTTCTCCTCTTGCATTTCAGTTGCCTACATTCATCAGAGAACCTTGCGTGCCATTTAGGCGGTAATATATCTGTAGTTGTGTGGGATGATGTTTTTAACAATAATAACAATAATAGCAATAATGGATGGTTATAGTGTTTTATCAGACACAGCACACTGGTCTTGAGAAGAATGCTCTTCACTACGGAGTTTTCAAAGGGGGCAAATCCATGCAGCTGTTTCATGTCTCCAGTTGGAAAGGGAGAGAAGAATGCAATCATCAGCTCAGGATAAAAATAGAGTTAATACACTTCTGATGTCTGCCTCCAGGCTAAGGATCAGGTCCTATGTGTGACCGGCAGTCTGGATGTATTTAGAAACTGCCTATGTGAATTCTGTGGTTCTCATGATGTATATTGCATCCAAGATAAGAATGTTAGAGGAGTCAACAAAGAAGATGCTGATGTCATTAATTACAATCAGACTTTAAGAGGTCAATCACAGTAGCACCATCAGCTCTGATAGGAAGCCATTGGAATTATGTGGTGGTATGCAGACATACAGGATTCATGCTTTAGCTTTGCTGTGGGACTGGCACCAGTTAAGAGAATATGTAGGATTTGGTTTTTAAGGAACATGTGTTTATCTGAGACCAGATACAATTACTACACTCCCCTGATTGCTTTGCCTATGGGTATGGCAAGGCCAGTAGTCCAGTGGGACCAGAACATGGCTGATGGAGTTGTCTGGCCATGTCTTTGTGATAAATAAGAGGTCTGGTGCCTTGTCTGAGATCAGGTCATGTATGGTGCTGATTTTATTTACCACTGACCCATTAATGACAATAAAGTCAACTTTCATGTTGACTCCTGTATTTGTGGTTGTGAACATCTGCCTGTTGCAGGGATGTGGATTAGCTGCCTGGTTCTGGTTTCTTGCTCATGCCTGGTGCTTACTTCCTGTATACTCTTATAGTTGGAAAGATTAGGACTGGGAAGGTTGAGGAGAACTCCAGTCCTAATATTTATGTGAATTGACATCTTATGACAGTTACATTTAACTTTTTGGATATTCTGCTGGCATGATGGTTGGTGAAAAGGCACATATGATGCTATGTTGAATCCCTGAATAGTGTATAAGGGTGGTGATGGTCATGGGGAGGAAGAGTGTTAAGCAACATTTTTTAAATGTCTGAGGGCGAGGGGAAAGAAGATGGATATCCAGAGGTAGGATCCAAGGGGAACGGGATTTACTGGCCATGAATGAAGAATAAAGCTAGAATCATTTGAGGAGAGAGCCTGAAGCAGCTAGGCTTACTGAGCCAAATTCAGCCATGAGTTAAATGGCAGTGTAAATTATATGTTGTGTATACATGTAGCCAATCTCTGAGCTGGGATGAGAACTCAGAAAATTTTGGCTCACAATCCTGTGCCTTGATCATCTGTACTTTTGTTTTTCTTCTGAGCGGGATCATTAACTGACACTAATGGCAAATTCCTCTATTTGTTCAAACACTTAACTTTGCTATCATGATCACTTTTTGTACATAGAGTGCATTAATCTTAGTGCATGTATGCACATATGGTACTGCACATATAAAACTAACACAAAGCATGGCAATGACATGTAAAACATTAGATGATCTAGTTGCTAACAATAGATTTCCATAATGCCATCTATAAAACCTAACCTATAATACTGCATTATCATTAGGCAGAGTTTACTATTACATTTCAGTGGATTATTTCTTTAAAAGATTCAATAAATAGTGATAGATGTACATAATATTTGCTACTGGAAGGACAGAGTTAAAGTTTCAGATGACTTGGCTCAGGAAAACAGCCAGCAGCTTTTAACAGTTTTTGTGGTACCACTATGGGACAAAGCTATAAATTTACATTGATTGATGTTGTGAGCTCATTCTGGTTTATTCACATATTTCTATTGGAAAAAAAACCACAGTAGTTTTGTCTCAAATTTAAAGCTCCCAAGTGATATACCACACGATGAAGATCACCCAAAAGAATTTAGAACAAACTTTGAAAAATGATTCTCAGGTTAAATTAATGTGGAGTGCATAGTCTCTGATGAGCTCAGATTTAAACGTTATTTCTACATCTTTTTTTTTTTCTTCGTGACCCTCAAGAAGCACTACATCTTGTTTGAAAAATCTAAATCAGGACTGGGCCAGTATATCTCTTTTTTTTATTTTAAAGCAGGAGTGATAAAGTTACTTTGGAGAACTTCAAATATAAATCTCCATAAGCTATCAGCCATTTGAACTACTGTCATTGCTAAACCCAAATCTATGCTGAATGAAAGTCCTAGAGAGAGGTCCTGACTGCAGGGCAGATATATTTTTACCTCATCTTGACCTTTTCCAACTAATGAAAACATGTGACTATTGATTCAAAGGTGTCCTTTTTTGATCATGGTGACAGTAATGGTGGGGCTGCCGATTTTCAGACAGAATCCAATTAAATTCCTTCATGTTAGCTGAACCAACGATGTGGGGACTTTTAGAGAGAAGGAGAGAGCTGAGTGACTCTCAAAGTCATATTTTACATAGAAAACAGGAACTGCTTCAGAGAAGTATTAATTTATAGAGTACTTTTCAAATAATATAGTGGGTTACTTCCTGCAGTGTTATATATTACTCATAAGTTTAATGTGGACTTGGGGGCTCATTTATGTTTGGGGACAAGTTAGTCATACTTGCATCTATAGCAAGTGAAATTTGTTGCTACTTATAGGCAAATGAAAACAGTAGTACCTTATAGCCAGTGTCAGCCCTTTGAGTCCATTGGAAGCTTGTAGACTAAATGATAAAACATGTCCTTTGTACTGTGTGCATTGCTGTATTTAAGTCAAGTGTGTCATGGCTTTTGCATAGTGTGTAAATGCTATCAGTCATTAATAATCTTGCTCATATTTTTTTTAAGTCAGGAAAAAAAGAAGCCAGGAGTGCAGTTACAATTGATCCAGTGATAAGGAACCTGAACTTGCTTCTCAGAATTTACTACTCTAGCACAGTATATAAAAAAACCATGATGACTAGTTCCCCCCATATTGGATACCATATGGACTCCCTGATGGTAATGAGCAATGTGCACCTCTGAAGAATAGATCATTAACTGGTCATATTTACCTGGCCCATAGACCATGTTGTGAATGAACATAAACAAGACTTTTAAACCCATCTCTAACTGGAATTCAAAACCTTGACAACAAAGGACAGTTTTGTGGTTAAGGCCTGGATTGGGTCCTAGGATATCTGGGGACAGCATCTTGCACAATTGGGTCCTAATCTTGGTTGGGACATCTACGAACTACTGTTATAAAAATAAGTTAGTCCAGTTAATAAAGAGCTACTCAAAGAGAAGAAATAATTTCAGATAAATTGGACTGTATATCAAACAAAGTACTTCATTTCAGATTATTGTAGCCCCCCAAAAAGATCTGGCTTAGCAGTTTAATTGAAGAATATAACATTTTAGTTTTATTTGGTCCTTATTTGTACAGGATACAAGGTGTTAAAAGGCTTTTTGTTGGTGCAAGGAATAATAATTTGGTTCTCAGTCCATCTCCCTTTGAGATTAATGGTATTAGGCCCCAGGAGAAATGGGATGAAACAACCTCCAAGGGAAATGGTGGGAACTTCAACTATCAGTTGGATAGTTAAAAATTTGCTGTGCATGACACTCTATTTTCCATGTTAGCCATGGGTTCTGATGCTAAGGGAGATGCCTACAAAATACTTGACTCCGGCTAGGTTGTTGTTGTTCTGAGATCACTGCCTATCATGCTGACCAATACTATCTCAGTGAGTGTTTTCTTGTACTCTCCCATCTGTGTGTATCTGTTGTCATTTGTCTTATATTTAGATTGTAAGCTCTTTGGGGGCAGGGATCATCTTTTTGTTCTGTGTTTGTACAGCACCAACACAATCACACCGGGGTCCTGGTCCATGACGAGGGCTCAAAGGGCCTATAGTAATTCTAATGATAAATAACAGTAAATAATAATAATCGTATTTCTCCTTTCCCGTGCCTAAAAATTTACATAGGGGAAAAAAGTAAGCACCCAAGAACAAGTCTTGGCAATGGTTAGCATTCAGGAGAAAACCCCTCATTCCCTAACACTGCAAATGTCCTCACACTTTTTAATAAATAAAAAGTCGGAATGTATAATATAAAATGTTTTCTGTTCAGCTGTAGTCTCCTCAAATCATAAATATTAGAGAAAATGAACTCTATCCTATTGCCACCTCTATAGGCCTTGGTCTTTTAAAGAAATCTCCTTTCACTTGTGTGTGAATATCTATGGCCACTAGGCGGATACAGCAGCTGCTCTCCCTTCGTGCCCCATATGTAAGAGTTCCTAGCTACTGGGTTTCTGTGAGTGCAGATGAAAGTGGCCCATTAATCTGTGCAATCTTATTTGGAGCCTTCTCCATGAAACAGAAGGTGTGGAGGACTGCCTATATGGTTGCATTGCCTGCACCCTCTCTCTGCAGGGCAAGGCTAACACACGGATTTCCTAGTGTGGACATTCTCACCTGGGCCTTATGCAAAGGAATGAAATTCCTCTTCTGATGCCTGTTGCACACCCTGTAAACTAATGTCAACTAGAATATTTTACAGTTTTTGCAAAAGAATATAATCTAGTTTATGAACTTTGGAAAATTTTAGAGACTACTGTTCTAAAGCAGCTTAGTATTTTAATGAATTGAAATGCCTTGAACACCTGGGGAAAAATTGCTGATCTTTTTATAAACTGTTTAGAATTATTAAATAACAGGCATAGTTTCAAAAGTCTGTTCAAGTCAATAATTCTCAAATGTGGTGGGATGAACAAACAGCTGTCTGAAATGTACTATTCATATATTCAGGGGAGTAAAAAAGTGCTAATTCTACCTTTCTGAACATAATTGCAATCCTTCTTTCAAATAACATTTAAAAACACATATGGCTTTAAACCTTCCAGTTTCTTAAGGCAAATTGGAAGCCAAGATGTGTACAAAATGCTTCCAGAATAAATTATTAAAAAGATTCATTCTTTCATCTTGTCTTAAAGTGAAGTAACATTTCCTTTTCTATAAGGTTTTCCTACAAATGCATTCTCTCTCTCTCTCTCATACACACACACATTCCAGTGCTGTAGTGGCCTGTGCTCTAGCCCCCTGTGTAACCTTTACAGTTGTGACAACAATTAAAGTTTACCAAATGCCTTTGGTGACTTGACCTGTCAGAAAATGACATGAGTGACTGATGTGTTTCTAGGACTCACCTTCTGGGGGGAAAAAAAAGCTGCCCCAAATCCCTTTCCAAACATAAGGCTTTCTAAGTTGTTGAAGGCTTGTTTGGAAATCAAATCAAAGAGAGGAAGTAAAAAGTACAAAAACATATACTGGGTACTTCTTTCAGAGGAAAAGCTTTGTATGAGTTTATATGCAGACTGTTATGTGAGAAATCCCCAAGCCATGTGTCAATATGGCTGCATTTAGGCAATTAAATACATTATGCGGTTTGATAGTCTGTAAAATATATAAGGATAAATATCACCTTATAATACACTACCAAGTATTTAAACTTACAATTGTGACAGATGGTTCTTCAGAGCTGCGAACCGTAGGGAAACATTATATATATATATATCCCTAAAGTTCTTTGGATTAGGTTTGAATTGGAGATTTCCCACTCCCTAATCCTGTATTCAAGCACTCCGGAAGTTGGGTGAAGTATGAATCTGAACTTAGAAAATGAAGACAGCCCAGTTGCAATCTGACTTCCTTTTGCCCAGTGGGCTTGAATTTCATTGCTACAATTAAGCAGCTGAAACTTGTGTGCAAAAGCATAATTTTCTGCACAGCATTTAAAAGCCAGCCTGTGTGTTACTCCCTCTGGGTGCCCACTATGTGGTACCCAGATATGATTTTAGCTCATATTCGTTTCCCTCCTCATTCTGCGCTCCACACCTCCAGAAATATTTCTTCCTGTAAGATAACTGTGGCTGTATCAAGCACAGCCTTAGTCCTGCATAGAAGCTCCACAGGGAAAGCAGGTAAAACTGTGAAACTAATTTTTAAAAGCCCTATGACTGTTTTAAGAACACTTTTAGTAGAAGCATCTAAATCATGAGTCTGTTCATACCGTGCTTAAAATGGAAATTCATTGTTTAGAGGAAGAGTGTGGACACTTTTCTCTGATGCTGAGAGAAACATCTCTGTATGAAAAATCTGGAAAACACAGCACATCTCCAGTCTGTCAAGTTAATTGTTCTTTCAGATCACTTGTTAAAAATAATAGCCATACACATCCTAACTCCTAGCATGCATTCATTCATATGTACACACAAACACATGGTGTCTCAATAGGCAATAATTACCAATGGACATCACTCCATAGTAGCTGAGATGTCACAGTGCTAAATATAGATATATACTAAAATACTGTAATAATTCAGATATCACAATGGTGTAGCTGATGGTAAATGTTGATTTTTGCAACCACTGTGTGGTGTGTTTGCATGCAGGGGCGGAGTAGTTGTGGAGGAGAGACCCATGTGATAAAATGCAAACTCATGTAATAAATTGCTTTGCTCATGCATATTTGACTACCTCATCTACACTGTGCCCACTAGTCCATCTCCTGAAAAACTACTACAAAATTTCCAAATTGCAGAGCAGCTCAAGTAGCTGCCATTTGAGTAGGGAAAGAAAGCCTCTGCGAAAAATGTACTTTTCCTTCCTCCCAA
Organism: Terrapene triunguis; assembly: GCF_002925995.2. NCBI lineage: Eukaryota > Metazoa > Chordata > Testudines > Emydidae > Terrapene > Terrapene triunguis. Next base: position 57,299,386 of record NW_020664420.1, read on the forward strand.
ATATAGAATTCTGTCTCCCCTTCCAAAAGAAGAAATTACCCATTTCTGAAGACTAAGATAGGCAGTGTTCAATGACATGTTTAAGGTAGGATATTTTGTGAGTCATCATACTTAGAAACAGAAGCCTTATAACATTTGACAGGGGAACTTCCCAGCTTTCTAAAGTGATATTGGACCCTAGAATCACAGCATTGTGACATATGGAAAAAACAATACTTTTCATGGGCTATGGAGAGTTCTAGAATGTTTTCGTTTATATTTTTCTGTTTCTGAGGTCCGTACAACTAGACCCATAGGAGTGGTGTGACTTCAATGATATTACTTCTGTCAGTAAATACTTATCAGCGTGAGCAATAGATGGATATTGCACAATGTAGCCCATGATAACTAAGGCAGCCTAGCTTTCTAGGTTTGGAAAGATATGGAAAACAGTACCATTAAAATTCTCTAAAACATGTCTCAAGCCATTTTTCTGTAGCTGATTTGGCATGTATAAAATGCATAATGTTGTGATCAGGCATCAAAGTTTATTGGCACTCATTTAGGATGACCTGCATGGCTCACTTGTGAGTAATGCACCCAACCCAAGCTCATTTTGATAAAACCTTCATGCCACACACCATAATTTATTTTCTCTGTCTATAACTATCTAAATATATGCAGGGAGAGTGTTTTATTTATTGACATAGACATGTATTTTACTCTTACTGACTCATGTGGTAGAAGGCATACATGGAGTGAGTGAAGTACAGCTGTATATGAAATAAGGCAGTTACTTGTGCAATAATTGAGCCAGATTCCCTGGTGTAGAGAAGCTGCACACAAATGCAGACTTGGGTTTGAGGGGAGAAAAGAAAACCTTAAGGTCCCTTATTCCTGGGCATGGCCAGTAAGTGGGCCAGCATTGGCATACATTATAGCTTCTCAGCTGCCTATGACTCCCAGAAGCCATTTCAGCAGTCAGAGGTCACAACTAGATAAGGGCAGCTCTCCAGCCATCCCCGCCTTTTCACAACCTCATTCCCTATAGCAGGAGCCAGGACTAGAGCAGACAAGTTTCACCAATTGATCATTCTCCTATACAGGGGAACCCTCTAGTAGCCTTTTTTCTGGTTGCTTTGTGTTGTGACAACACAAAGCCAGAATACCACAAAACAGCTGGAGCATGGACCAGAACCTGTCCTGTATATTACATGTTGATACAAATTACTTACACCCTTATTCCAATCTCACTTACTCTGATGTAAATTTGGATAATTCCATTGTAGTAAATGGATTTTCACTATAAGAAATCCAGAGAAAGTGAAAGCAAAGCCAGGCCCTTACATAATAAACAGCAGCTGTATTCCTTATAATTAGTATTCTGTACAAAGAAAGAATCCAAAACTGTAAATTCTGAGTAGAGTTATAATTTCATCTTAATCCTAGGTGTCCTTTCTCATCAGTGCATTAGTACATATTGTGGAGAATGGCTTAAACTGGCATTTAAAATCTTCCACTAATTTCAGCAGGATTAAAATACATGAGGCTTTTGTCTGATATGGTACTATAATCTACCATAGTCAATGGAAACTGAATTTCAAAAATATGGTGTAAAACAGACCAGGTTCTCATGTCAATGCAGGGGACTGATAGTCAGGAGACCTGTGTTCTTTGTGTAACCCAGAACATGCTGCTTAGGCCAAAATGTTCAAATTTAAATCAGTGGAAGCTGTGTGCGCAACATCTCTGAAATCAAGTGCTAAATCACTAGGCACATAAGAATATAGAAATGTAAGAATTGCCATTATAGATCAGATGAATGATTCAATTAGTCTAGTTTCCTGTCTCCGAAAGTGACCAATACCAGATGCTTTCGAGGAAGGTTTAAATCTTCCATAATTGACAATTATGTAATAACATACCCCTGGAAGAAATTTTATTCTAATTCGGGGCAGTATGTAGTTGGCTTATGTCTGAAGCATGAAAGTTGATATCCCTTGCACATTTTTATCCCTACTAGTGTAACTCAGGATGATATTTTTTCTTATCATTATTTAAATGTCTAAATCTCTCTGTGCATTGGCTGATTTCTTGTGGATGGTGCAGTGCTGAATAGAGTTTTCTACAGGTGGAATCCCTGGTTACTGGAGGCTGTCCTTGGCACCTGCCCATACCACAGTGAGTAACACTTATCTTGCCCTTGTCCCCCAGCTCTCACACAAATCATAGACTAGAGCCTACCATAAAGAGGGTAGTTATGTCCCCTAACCCAGAGAGAGGAAGGATGGCCCAGTGGTTATGACACTGGCCTGGGACATAAGAGACACAGGTTCAATTTTCTGCTCTACCACAGATTGCCTGTGTGACGCTGGGCAAATCACTTTTAGGAATCTGGCTCTAAGTGTTTAGTCACCTAACTCCCACCCAAACCTCATGTGTCTAACCCTCGTCAGAACAGGTTAGAATGGCAAAGTGGTAAAATGCTGGATGGCATCTTGTTTACACCAGTGCTCTCAATATCACTGCCATCAGTGAAGCTGCACCAATGAGAGGAAAAAAACATTTATTGTTAACAAGGCTACAAAGGCTACATGGCTACAGTCCCTATAAGCTCTGTTTTGCAGGTGGAAAGGCAGGTCAGCAACAGCACTCTTTCTCCAACTCAAACATTCCTTTCCGGTCCCAGCTTCCTCCAATATTCACAGTCATTCAGCTAGCAACTCCCTTATGGCCCATTAGACCTTAACCAAAGGAAAGGCTATAAAGTCCCTTCTGCATGAGGAATTAGGTTGAGCTGTTAACCTTCCCCATGAAAAGAACAACAAAGAAAAGTTAGTAAGCAGTAAAAGAAGGGACACTCAATTTATTGTTTTGCTGTTAAATTTACACCTTTTGTGAATGGAAAAATGTATTTCTTTCCTCACAGTTATTTTCCTTTGGCAATTTAAATTGTGTGCTGCCAGCCCATAACTCCAAACAGTGCTTTTTCATTCCTGTTAGCTGTATGCTTTATTCATGTACTTTAAAAAGCAATATGGCTCATGCTGAAGTGCTAAACTCCACCTGGCCCAAACAGAACTTGAAAATGTAGGGTTATTACTACTTAAACAGAAGGCTGATATGTCTTTCCAAAATCTATCCCAAAGGCAAACTGTCTCTTAAAACCAAAATCACAGATCATTTTTGCTTTTCAAATCTACAGTAGAGTATATAATTGGGAATTTTAAAAATGGCAAAATGACTCTGGGGTGTTGATCTGGCAGTGAAATAAAATACAAGGGCTGCATGACTAACTCTAAAGTTAAAAGATTATAATCTAACTTTAACTACTGACTTCAGTCCAATTTTCCATATTGGTATTATTCTTCTCTTGGAGTGGGCCTGAAAATGGAGCACTGCCCACTGAGAATTGGGTAAATTTACAGTAATGTGTATATTTCTGTGGAAAAAATATTCCAGATCATATCTGGTATGTGGGGTTTATATGCAACTAATTTATGACCTGACTCAAAAAGTTTCATTGAAGCCCCACTAGCTGAAAGAAAGCAGTTACTGAAACTAAATTCAGACTTTGGTGAATGGGTCCCACCTGGTACTCTTTAAAAAATGCCAGGCCACATCTTGCTTCACCTGTTAATCTCATGTGGAGCCCATGGAGGCCTCTTTTAGTGAGAGGGAACACAAGTTTTTTCTAAAATTGTTGCCTTCTGTGGCTTTAGTGCTTTACTCACATAGGGAAAGTCTCTGGCTGAATGTAGAATTGTTTCAGAGAAAGAAGCATGAGGATGTTAGAGAATGGGAGGGAGAATGAATTCAATGTGGGAGTAAGATATTGCAAATCAATGTCCAAGCAGGATAAAATAAATAAGCTCTATCAGATCACAGTGGCAGGGGAAATAAGAAGGAAGAACGAAATATTCCTCAAAATCCTATCACCCTTGCTGCTGCTGAGCAGGGGAAGATCTGTGCTTTAGTACATGGAACTGTAAATCCATACAGGTATCTGCTGGCCACATCCAGCTTTGCAATTTGTGGAGCTCCTGACAGGAACTCAGGTCATGGATGCAGTCCCATCCCCAGAAGGGGAATCAGAACCTGCCTACCTCTCTAGTTCTACTGCCAGAGGCAAAGTTTGGGACAATGGGAAATGTTTCTTACTGCTCTCTTCTTTGTGCAAACCTAACCTAGAGTCTTGCTCCAGAGATGGGATGGGACTGGTGGAAAGAAAAGTATTGGTGGATCTTCATAATATTTGATTTATCAACTTTGACACTGCTCTTCTAATAATCCAACTGACAAAAGTTATAGAAGTGTAAGTCCTTCTGCTTGGACTGCTTGGTGCTCTGACCCCCTCTGCTGGTGGCTAGGCCAAGTAGAGATCTATGAGTTTGCTACAGCCTTGGTCAGCAAAGATAGATCTTTTAGCTCAGGCAGTAGAGGCTCATGCATTAAGGGCCATAAGTCCCAGGTTTGATCCCCGCTGCTGACATCCTGGCCAGGGGCACTGGTGTTACAGAAGTAATCACTGGAATTTATTCTAGCCACTTGTGACACAGGGTCTGCGTCTCTGTCCCTAATTCATAGTTCATAACAGAAAATGAGTGTGGGTTAAGGAAAACAGAGTATTGAACCGAGGAAAATGCCAATCTGCCTATTTGAAAGAACAATACAGAAACTGGCTGGTGTGGAGACATGCAGACTAATTGGTGAGCTATGGTATCTAAAATAGGTCATTAAGACTTTGGGTACGTCTATACTTACCTCCGGGTCCGGCGGTAAGCAATCGATCTTCTGGGATCGATTTATTGCGTCTTGTCTAGACACAATAAATCGACCCCGGATCGATCCCGGAAGTGCTCGCCATCGACACTGGTACTCCTGCTCTGTGAGAGGAGTACGCGCAGTCGACGGGGGAGCCTGCCTGCCGCGTCTGGACCCGCGGTAAGTTCGAACTAAGGTACTTCGACTTCAGCTACGTTATTCACGTAGCTGAAGTTGCGTATCTTAGTTCGAAGTGGGGGGTTAGTGTGGACCAGCCCTTTGAAAGGTAGTTATTAATCATTGTAACTCCCATCTCTTAGTGAATGGAGCATGTTCCCCAAACCCATTTTTTTGTGCAGGTTACAGGAAAAAACTGGTTTGCAAAGCAGTTGGTAGCTGCCCTGGATCAATGAGAGGATTGTCTTGACATACAAAGTGACCCAGATGCAGAATGTAATTAGTTATTTGGGTGAGAGAGAGCAGATGTTATTAGAGCAGGACTTTGCTTTTTAGAGATTACAGATCTTTATTTTTCCTCTATAATTAACTTGAAGTACCTTATCTAGATTAGCTTATGAGAAGTGTAAATCTAGATATGTTAAGCAGAGTGTTTGTTATTTTACTTCCAATTCCTCTGTTTTTAATAATTCTATTTTTGTTATGATTACTGTTCTATAGATGACTTCATGCAGTCTTCCCTCAAAGAAAAGAAAACCCTGTAACCTCTCTGGGGAGGTGCTGAAATGAAAAGAGTTTCTAGAAGCCCCACCCAGTCTTGGCTAACGAGTATGGGCAGAAGTGTCCTGGCCTAGTGACTCATTGTGTTGCCATTAGGCTGTCACAGGCAAACACAAGGGGAGAAGCTGAAAGAGGAAGGAGGACAAGAGTTGGTGGGGTTGGTCATACCACATTTCATTGCATTTCTGTATTTGGGTAAGATGTAATTGGCAACACTGGACACTGAAATACTTTACCCACATAACATGGGCATATGAGGTACAGTATTCCGTCAAAGCACTGCCAAGGTGCCTTAACTATGATCTAAAGAGAATAGCATCAAGAGGCTAGAGGGAGATTAATATTCATTCATGTGCAGTAATCCTAGAGCATAATGAAACTTCCAGTAAGAGTGCTGATTGGTTCCAAATGCCTTTTTTTTTTTTGGTGGTGATTTGGAACCTAAGTTGTTCCAGGCATTTGAACACAAATGAGCAAATGTTAAATAGAAAATGAAAGGCTAAGTGGACAGACTGTAAAACATCAAAAAACAGTGACAGATTTTTTTGAGCAGTGCAAGGGAACAGCAAGGGTATCATCAAGTCCGACTCATCAACCTGACAGACATTTTGTGCTGGCTAATGTCCCACTGAAGGTGTTATATTTCTGGAGCCAGCAGAGAAAGAGAGACAGACAGATGCAGAGGGAGCTGATGGACACACAGGTGTGGACTGTGGTGGCTTTATTGTTCTGGCTGCAAAACTGAAACTTAACAAAAAAGTAAGACTTTGCACTTCTGTAGAGCAGAGAAAGTGCAAAGAGCCTTCGAACATTTAGAGGGACAGGACATCACAGAAGAGAAAGCTTTTGAAGCAATTCTTTGAATACAGTTTTTAGGATGTTGGTGTTATTTCAAGTGAGCAACAAATGCAAAGCTATTTCCTAACAGAGTAAAAATGCACATTTGAGGCAAACCAAAGAAATGTTTTAAACATGCAGTAGTTTTATTCTGCTATAAATTTGTGATTAACCAATGTATTTGGAAGATTGATGCAATTTAATCTTGTAATTGTTTCAGTATTAAGAGCAGAAAATATAGAGGGTTAGAAGAATGTTTGGAGACCAGTTTATTAGATTGCAATGTAACTGAATTAATGAATTTTGAAACTGTAAGTAATGTTATTGAAGTGTTACAAAATATGAACTACATTTTGATTTCATAACAGGAGATATATGATTTATATGATAGAGGCAAGAGAATGAAGTATTGTTTCCTAAATGCTGTTCATGTTACATATACTACACTGTAATCTGGTTGGTAATATTTGGAGGAAATATTGCAGAATTATAATTTACTTTGTTATTGGTATGAAGTAGAATATGAAGGCTTGCCCTATGCTCAAATTGAGATTTTATCAGTACCTTGAAGGAAAGCAAAAGAAACCAGGCCAGATCCTCAGCTGGTGTAAATTGACTATGCTGATTTAAACCTGCTGAGGATATATCCCACCCCCATGTGTCTCTCTCCAGTGCCTGTGATTACTAAAAAAAAAAGCCACAACGCAGCCATGATTTCCATTAATATTTTTCATGTCAAACTTTTTCTCTGGTGTTAGCATGTTGCTACCATGAAAATATCATACAGCCAGAATCACTGTGGGCTAGATTCTAACAGCCTCTCATGTGAGTTCACAGGTCGCCTCCCTGCCCATATTGTAGCAACCTTCATGAAACTTGAAGGGAGGAGCACAGGTTACAAGAGGGAAAAGTTTGGAGACGGCAAAGGAAGTCAGTCTGTGTGCACACAGTTGAGGCCTCTCTCTAAATCATTTTCTTAATAAAGAGCCAGTTTAGTTTTAGAAACCTGGAGTCCTCTCATGTTATTACCTAACATGCAATACATGAATAATACATGTGCTCTGCACAAGGGCTGTCAGAAATGCAGTTCCTGAACACTAGGGACTGCTCCTTCTGTGTGCCACCTGGGCATACATTGCCACAAAGGGCGCAGGAGGAGGGGGACATGGCTCCAACCTTCCCTCTGCACCAGTGGAACTGTCATGCTAGTGGGAGTATATTGTGCCATATGAAGAAGAGGAGTGGGCACACTCCCCCTGCATACTGGGGCACACCCAGCATAAGCCAAGGCTTCATAGGTATGACAGAGCCCTGTGTAATGAACATATATACCACTCTGAATCCATAAGAATTTCAGCCAACAAATAATTTAGAGGCTTTTGTAATGGTCTAACTAGGTAATTAATGAATACTGAGCTGGAGAATGTTCAGAAAGTTCGGGCAGCCCATGCCATCGTGTCCAGCATGTTGATGCCAGTCCCTGGAGTAAAATAGTTTACATTCCTCCAAGAGGAAGCCTGTTCAGTATCAAGGTACCTTTAAAAATTAGCTGACAGAGTACAATTTATTTTAAAAAGGGGGCCTAGCAGCAAATCTAAACAGAACAGTAATCATTCTGAGCACAGTAGGATCATATTTACTGTAAGTAGGTATTTATTAAAAGCGATTAAATTATAGTATGGATGTAGCATGAAGTGCTCACTTCAACTGTTAGAATGGCAAATGTTTAGGTAATATAGAAGCGTTGCCTAACTCGGGCCTTGTCCTTCTTAAGTTTTTCTTATACACATTTTACCTGATACCACCATACATTTTTATATCTTCATACGAAGTGAAGGTTAATAAGTTACAAAATTCATATCCTTCCATAGTTTAGTTAGCAAAACATTATTAAGAAGTGAAGTATTTAGAATTAGAATACCTATCTATCTAATCTATATCTATATTAAGACACAACTTTTGTTTAGAGCTTATTGAAAAATAAAGAAACAATTTAGGAAGAAAAACATTGTTGTTTGTGAGTTTATGTTATTTGTTGTTCACAGGTATTCAGACAGCTACTAGGTATTTGCGAAAATGTTTGAGAACCCCAAAAGCTTCATGAATGTTAGTAGAAATGATTATTCTTTGGAATCTATATCTGATGTGTATTATTCATTTTGTTATTTTCCCTTAAAAAAGTTTCAGCCATCCAATCAGGAAGCAGAAATCATACCAAGTGATTTACGTCATCAGTCACACCTCTCTAATAACTGTTAGCACATACAAAATAGCTGAAGTGAAAAATGTGTGGATAATCTATAGGCTTAAAATTTAGTCACATGAAATATTCAATGACTTCTTACCATTAATGAAATATGTGAAGAAATCAGAATTAGTTCATGAACAGAAAAAGGATTAAGTATGAACCAAATATTATTCATGGTTACTTCCTAGATCAGCATTTCTCATATGTTTTCTGCAAAAATACTTCAAGTTTGAATTTAAGTGCCCCAAAGAACAAGTTAAACCACCATGTAAAGAGCTGCTGATGAGACAAAGAATAAAGACTCGTTGATTTTAAGTGTCTATTACTGCTGTTACCAAGGAAACCATAAAATACAAAGGCAAGAAGTCTCACTTCACATTGGTGATGCACCAATGACTTCTGACATGAGTATAAAATACATACTTTTTGGAACTATACTATATTGACTAAGAAATATTTTCTCATAGAAATGACAGACAATTCTGCTCTTAAAATTAGTTATTCAAAGCTAAGTTCCTAAATATATAATCCGTCTGAAATTCATATTATGGCCTTTGGACATCCAGAAGGAAATCATTATGAATTTATTGGACTGAAAAGCCATAAATATATATATAGCAGCTGGGGCATACTATACTTGTGAGAACCACATCATCTGCAAGATTAAGGTTACATTTAATTCATCTGAATATAATTAAGCAGAGTACTTCAAACCTTCCATTTTAGATTGGGTTTTACTTTTCTTCAATAAATCATTATCTCAAATTATCTCAATTGGTAACAAAGTAGACAAATTAAGCCACCTGTTGATTCAGACTATACTTGACAAAAATTAATATTACTCACTTTCACTGAACTTTCAGGGGAAAAACAGGAATCAGATACTGATAATTTAGTCAAAAATACATTTTTTAAAAAAATGTGCAGGATTTTGTCAGACTGTCTAATAATGATGTGAAATAATGCAAGTTTGCTATTTTTGGCTGACATACACTTCAGAAAAGGGTGGGGTTTTTCCCAACTAAATGGCAATCTATTTATCAAAGATGCTGTAGGCAACATAGCAGGCCATTGGCCCTTTCCTACAGAAATGAACACCAAGTAAGATTGGCTAGGCGGGGTTCTCCATAGTTTAGTATTAGCATTTAAACACTGCAGCTTTTGAGGTCCTCCTATCACTAGATTTATATGGAGTCTGGCCAAGTTGCGGTGACTGTTATAGAGCATGCTTTTACATGTGCCTTAGCTATGAAGAGGCTGTTTTACTGTATAATTTCACATTTAGTTTGGCAGCCAGGTTCAAGTGGGTATATGGGATAAAATGTGCTTTTAAGCCACAGCCCCTGGGGGCAGGAGGGAGGCTGTACAGAAGGGCACCACCCCAGTGGGAATGATGGAGGCATGATTTTAATGCTTCCTGAAGTGCAGTGGTGTGTGGCCCGGGCACCAGCCTTTCACAGGCCACTTGGGCCAGCTGTGTGTGCTGAGGTCAGAGCTGTGGTCTTGGCCTCTCTCTCTCTGTCCCTGCCCACGTTGGGGTATCTTCTACCTCCAAGGATACTGGACTCATGGGCTTCTTGTGCACTGGCAGCTCAAGACCATGACTGTGCTCTCATGCTGCAAGAAGCCTTCCCATGTTTCTCTCCCCATTATGCTGGGCACAACCTGGCCCATAGTTTGGCTACAGTGAGAGCCTGGTTTAGAGTGTGTTTTCACAGATAGCCTGGCGAAGTTAATGCTGCTTTGATTGATGTGATGTTAAATGTCGTTTCCTCAGCTAGTCACAGTGCACAGGCAATACAAATGAACAGTCCTTCTGAGTGCACTGGTGGGATCCTGGTGGGACACCTGCTGACTTATCTGCTGCTACACCTACAATAGCTATTGTGCTATCAGCCTCAAATTCACTAATTTTTTTTTAAATCAGTTCAAAATTGTGGTTTGAGGTCACACATCATTTTGGCTGGTGGATGCAAGATCCAGTACAAGTTCCCTTATTATTTCTGATGAAAGAACCAGAGTGCATGCATCCCAGGCCACTTCACTCCCCACTTGATTGGATGTACATCTGGGTGGGCATGCATATGTGTGTGTAGCTGATAAATTATAGAGCTATGTGCGACTGTGCATTACTCTATCTGTCCCTTTATTCACGCCACAAACCAAAATTACCAACAATGACTGGCAAGGTACTTTTGTTTCATATTTCAAATATGTGAAATTTCAAAATGATGAAATTTGACTTTGGAATCGAATTTTCAAGCTGATCTTTGGAAAATATATATATTCGAAATATTGAGGGTCCATACAGAACAGCTTCATAAACCATTGCTTGACATATCCTAAGTATAAATCATTCTGTTAGATCAGATATCAGATAGCATATATGGAGTGGTCATCTAAAAGTGTTATTGCTCCAGAGTGGAGGTTAATAATCCCTGGGAAATTAGATTGAATTTCATTGAGTTCCTATAAAAGAAAGCCCCCATACCTCCATGAAGCAACATTTTTGGTGACCACTGTATGGGGAGATTTTGGCAAACCAGTAAAGTGCCTGAAATCACTATTGCTTATTGCTAAAAGCAGCCATGTCAGCAGGCCATAAATTGGCCATGCAGCAGCCTCAACTTAACCAAGGCAGGAGGGGAGGTGGTTTTGGGTGCCACAGAAATGGCTGCTTGGCCCCGTGTTTAAAAGAGAACCGGCTAAATTCATGGTGGTTAAGTCAATTAATGGCTATTAGCCAGGATGGGTAAGGAATGGTGTCCCTAGCCTCCGTTTATCAGAGGATGGAGATAGATGACAGGAGAGAGATCACTTGATCATTGCCTGTTAGGTCCACTCCCTCTGGGGCACCTGGCATTGGCCACTGTCGATAGACAGGATACTGAGCTAGATGGACCTTTGGTCTGACCCTGTACGGCTGTTCTTATGATTTTCCTGGTAGGAATTGTGTTGAAATTGCTGATACATGCATTTTAGAAGAACAGGAAGCTTGTCCATGTGCCCTCAGGAATGTGTCTGTCAGGGCCTCAAGGCGTGCAAACTATGAAAAAAACCACACCTGGTTAATCAATAATCAGAAGGAAACCTCTTGCTTGACCTTTGAAATTGCTTGCTTAACAAGTTTTCTTTAAGTGACATGTCATTGTATTACTAATGTATAAATAAGGGGGGGGGAAAGGATGCATCTTGTGGTCCCCACCAGCAGATGGAAGATTTGGCCACCGGAAGGCTGCCGCTGTGCCACTCAAGAGCCACACTCAGCTTTGGTAATTATCGAGGGTTGGGGGAGTTTTACTAACCTGTTGCGGATGTGTGTAAGTGCTTGAGACTAAGTAAAGTTTAGCTTTAAGTGAAAGTACTCTTGTGTTACCCTGTTTGTGCCAGCCATCTATCGGTCGGACGGCCATGTCTCCCTTGATTTATTTCCTGACACCACCTCGCACAGAGTAAAAGTTACCAAGAGCTTTGGGTTGAAAGAACCCCGGTAACAACCACTACTAGCCTTAAGTTGATAACATTGTCTATGCTTATTTTTGCAAATACATGTAATAGGTGGAATGCAGAGGTACATTCCAAAGAAATATCTAAGCAGGTAAACATGCTTTTCTTTGCTTGCATAATTAATTATTTGTGGGCCAATTGGTTCATTTTTATTATTAAACACTTAAGCTAGCAGAGCAGGCTATACTTGACAAGCTATGACTTCTATTGATCTCATATTTGCATGGATATATATTTTACATTACAAGCAGTCTATCAACATTATTTAAGGTGTCAAAACATAATATTGCATTTCTAGGGAGTTTTATCATTTAACTTGGATGAAAAGACAAATATATTGTACAGTAATGGTGAACTGGAATGTTTAAAAATATTTACTACTCAGTACAAAAAGCTACATTAATACTTCTCAATATTTGAGAATTTAAATGCACTTCAGTCAGGATGTCAAGTGTCAGGGGGTAGCTGTGTTAGTCTGTATCTACAAAAACAACAAGGAGTCTGGTGGCACCTTAAAGACTAACAGATTTATTTGGGCATAAGCTTTCGTGGGTAAAAACCTCACTTCTTCAGTTGCATCTGAAGAAGTGAGGTTTTTACCCACGAAGGCTTATGCCCAAATAAATCTGTTAGTCTTTAAGGTGCCACCAAACTCCTTGTTGTTTCAGCCAGGATGTTACCTGGGGTTCTTTCAACCCAAAGCTCTTGGTAACTTTTATTCTGTGCGAGGTGGTGTCAGGAAATAAGGGAGACACGGCCATCCGACCGATAGATGGCTGGCACAAACAGGACAACACAAGAGTGCTTTCACTGAAAGCTAAACTTTACTTAGTCTCAAGCACTTACACACGTCCGCAACAAGTTAGTAAAACACTCCCAATCCTTGATAATGACCAAAGCTGAGTGTGGCTCTCGAGTGACTCATCGGCAGGCTTCTGGTGGCCAAATCTTCCGTCTGCCGGTGGGGACTGCAAGATGTATCCAGAGAGAGTGTCCAAAAAGAGTCCAACTATCTCAAGCTTTTTTCCCCTTATTTATACATTAGTAATAGAATGACACGTCCCTTAAAGAAAACTTGTTAAGTAAGCAGTTTCAATGGTCAAGCAAGAGGTTCCTTCTGATTATTGATTAACCAGGTGTGGGTTTTTCCAGAGTTTGCAACCTTGAAACCCCAATAGACATTCCTGGGGCACATCCTGCTCTTTTAAAATGCATGTATCAGCAACTTCAATACAATTCTTATCAGGAAGGACGCGGGGTCAAGCTGCCCTTTCTGTGGCACCCCAAACCCCCCTCACCTCCTGCCTTGGTCAAGCTGCATGGCCACTTTACAACCTGCTGACTAGGTTGCTTTTAGCAATAAGCCATAGTGGTTTCAGGCACTTTACTGGTTTGCCAAAATCTCCCCATACAAGGAGATACTAAGTTGTGGTTCCATAGCAACCACTGCTACCACTCATGTAGAATTTAAGAGTATGCCTAAAAACACTGATTGTCCAAAACTGCATTTTCATTGCTAGATTGGTCCTGTTTGATGTCAGAGCCATTCATCAAGTCCCAGTGATACACATGTGGGAACTAAATTAAATACTCACAAAAATATCTAGACTGGTTATCCTCAATGACTGAGGGGCAATGTTAACAGAGAGGAAAAAGGCACCAGATGGGATAAGAGGTGAAGAGAAAGGTAAGGGAGGAGGGAGTGAAGGGCTGAAGGTAAAAGTGACAGTTTAAACTGCTTCCTCTCCCAAAGCGCAACCTGACCTTTTAGCAGCACTTTGTGGCCCTTTCAGCCACTTCCAGCTCACTTCCTAATGCAAAAACCATGCTGCGAGCTTGTTTGATATTCCAAATTACATTCAATAAAAGAAAGTGAGTTGAAAGCGCTTTTATGCCATAAACCTCTACTGAAAGGGCAGCTAGGTTTCTCAGAGATATGAAGGGCAATCAAGGTTATAAATATTTTCTAAAAAGATGAGAAAGCTTTAGGGAAAACAAAAACAAAACCGTAAACATAATAATATTAGTTGAGAAAATGTGTATAAAACTTTGAACCTTCTCTAAGCCTCTTAGCAAGAACTACTTTTCACAGTGGAAGGATATATTGCTCAACACTTCCCAGACTGCCTTTTTAAAAAGTTGTTTTAAAATAGAAATTAATACGCCATGCTCTAATAGAAATAAGACATTGCAGGGTATACATTAGTAAGCTACTGGTACGTACCTGGAGCTCATTGTGATTCACAGCTGAGTGTCTTGAAGTCCCAAGAACTGCACCAGTAGTTTAGCAATGCACATGCTGGAGTTGCTCTATGACTATGTATGTTGTTGTATTCTGTTTTATGGAGCCCCCCCCACCACCACACACACACACATACACACACTATAAAGCCATTTCATAGTTGCTGAACTATGGCCCAAGTTTCTGAAATATGGCCAAATCCTCTGTCCTTCACTAACTCAAATAGCCTTCATCCCATACCTGTCACAGCATGGCTCTGCAGCCAATTAAAGAAGGCTTCTTCAGTTCATTGGCTCATCCACAGAGGAAGGACAGGAATTAATGGCTCCCCTCATTTCTCCCTTGGCCTGTCCATGCTCTATTCCCTTCTGCCCAATAACACCCAAATAGCTCACTGAGATCTGAATTTGGCCATAAGACACTTGCTACACTACAGAAATTACCAGTTGCTGACAATGGTTGTTAGCAACACATTCCTACCCCCAGATTGCCTCAACTGCTGCTCCATTTACAACCACTAACAGAGTGGACACAGTCAGCAATGAGTCACTTTTCTTGCAAATATTAGTGGTTTTAGAGCCTCTGTTCTGATAATGTTCTTTAACAGGTATGGGGAAAAGAACTGTGAACTGAGGGTTTGGCAGGTTAAAAGCCTTTCAGTTCACCTTTTGCATATATTGTTAAACTCCACAGAAAGGTGTAATAAATAATGTTCTGAATGTGACTTTCAGATTGTAAGATTGATAATAAAATAGGATGTGATCCTGAGATTTTATTTCCAAGAGGCCTATTGCTTTCATATTTCAAAGTTCCAAAGTCCTTATGTGTCTGATTAGGATGTCCATTTCTGCTGATCAGAGGTAAGTGAGGTATATAACGTGATATCCCCAAGGAATATATGACAAGTACACAGAAGTGACAGCCACAAATGAGATGATTGAGTTCAAATATTAAAACAGAAGAAACTATTTTATAGTTCTGGTTCCATCTACATGCATGGGCAAAGTTGAGAGTGGGGCTTGGGGAGGATGATGGATATTATAAGATTGCACCATAGCATCTTCTTTTAGGATCAACTCTGAGCCCTGGAGCCGTGGAGAGAAGAGATCACATGCTGGATCCTGCCCATGAAAGTAAAACCAATGGAATTTTTTAAATCTCAGATTTAGTTTTAACATCATAGATTTTATTTTTTGTTTTAATGATATCTGATATCTTTTGGTTTCTTTTTGTGAGCAGTGCTGTCTGCTGAATCTGAGGCACAGGATGGAAATGAATGCTATTGTGGTAGTAACGCTCTCATGATGAATTGCACAGTAATAATCCTGCTCACTGTCATTAAAATTTGTACATAGCCTTTATGGCATATATTAATTTTATATGTTATGAAGTATATTAACAGCTTGTTTATGGGCCACTTCATAAACAGGAAAAGGCTAATCTCTAATATTGCACCATCAATCTTTACCAAAAACGGAGAACTCTATGGACATGTAATCACAAGCATAACAATAAAACTTAAGCCCTCTCTTTCCATTAAACATTTCATTATTGTATCATTGGATCTGCTATCCAAGACACTTGTGACACTCTAACAAATATCTTAGATATAGTTTATTATGGAGCTTACTGAAATATATGAGTAAAAGTACTATATTTGCTGGTTCAATGTCTACAATATCTAGAAACAGCAGGAACAAAAGTTTTCTTTCATGTCCCGAGACATGAACAATACTACCGTAAAACATTGAATGGTGTGTTTCATGTGGAATGTTTGTATTAAACAGAAAAATTGCTGGTTTAGATGCAATATGGCTTATAGAATTACTGTTGTGACGTTGTGCAGTCTATATGGTTTTATAAAAACATAATAAGAAGTGAATATAATGTAACTGGAATAGTTTTATAAAAATATGATAATAAGTGAATATAATGTAACTGGACTATGCTTCATGCAAAAGGTCTCTTGTAAGGTATCATTACAAAGCTTATAATCTACTGAGTGTGATCATCCTATTTGTATAAATGTACCACTCTTGTATCTAAAACTAGAAATATGAAATATAACTCTGAGGGCCTATTGTAATTATGCAAAGTGTGGGCCATTAATAGTGGTTTGGAATCTTGATGACTCCCATTAACCAGGACCATTGTCTGCAGATAGCTGTGTTTACCTGTTAGTCTTCCTGTATGTGTGTGTGCTGACAAGTGGGCAATGAAGTCTTGCAGTGACATGTGATCATGTCACCTGAACTGGAATCCATCTTTAACCTGGTGCTTTTCCAGTGAGGCGGGGTCGAAACCCAGAGGGACAAAGGGTTCCCGCCTTATGCAAAAGATATATAAAGGGGTGGAAGAGAACAGAGGGAGAGAGGAGCCATCATGAAGAATCCCCTAGCCATCACCTGAGCTGCAACAAGAGCTGTACCAGGGGAAAGAATTGTGCCCAGGCCTGGAAGGTGTGCAGTCTGAGAAAAAGCTTACTGAAGCATCTCTGGGGGTGAGATTATCTGTATTCAGTTTGATTAGACATAGATTTGCACATTTTATTTTATTTTGCTTGGTGACTTACTTTGTTCTGTCTGTTACTACTTGGAACCACTTAAATCCTATTTTCTGTATTTAATAAAATCACTTTTTTCCTTATTAATTAACTCAGAGTATGTATTAATACCTGGGGAGCAAACAACGGTGCATATCTCTCTATCAGTGTTATAGAGGGCGAACAATTTATGAGTTTGCCCTGCATAAGCTTTATAAAGGGTAAAACAGATTTATTTGGGTTTAGACCCCATTGGGAGTTGGGCATCTGAGTGCTAAAGACAAGCACACTTCTGTGAGCTGTTTTCAGGTAAACTTGCAGCTTTGGGGCAAGTGACTCAGACCCTGGGTCTGTGTCGGAGCAGACGGGAGTGTCTGGCTCAGCAAGACAGCGTGCTGGAGTCCTGAGCTGGCAGGGAAAACAGAAGCAGGGGTAGTCTTTGCACATCAGGTGGCAGCTCCCAAGGGGGTTTCTGTGATCCAACCCGTCACAACTGTTACTTCTCTCATCATCACCACTGCATTTTTCATGGGCCGATTCGGATATCCTTCCTGACCTTACTCCAATCATTTCAATGGGATTACCCCTATAGTAAAATACTATCCAAGGTGAGTAAGCCCTAAATTATCTTATAACTGTGGTTAACATCTCCTGCTTTTCACTGTAATTGAGGGGTTACCAAATGGCCTTTGGAGTCTGTCTCACTGCCACTCCAAAAGAATAAGGGTCTTTCTGAAATGCAAAAAATAAGTGAGAACAACTCAATTAACTCTTGATCTTGGAAAGCTACCAAATATATGACAAATAACCACTTAATTGGGTATCACAGACAGATTATTTCTCCTGATTTTCTTTAAGAACTTTCTACACCTCGTATACGTGCACCAAAGCCAGTTCAATCTGTTGGTCAGTTCAAATCCTTCAAATTCCAGTATTCAATCATATCAAATTCCATAAAAGCTGCTAAATAAGGGATAGAGGAATGAGACAGAAATGATGAGGTGACCCAAAGCTCACCACAAACTCGTATGAAATCCAAACATTCACAATAATCCAAGCACCAGTCTCACTCATATCATATGCCTTTACATGGTGCTAAAAGGATAGCAGAGAAAATATTTTTATATTTTTTCTTTCCTTTTTAAATTACCATTTTATCTGCTGTAATTCAAAACACACATCAAAGCACGGAAGTCTTCAGGATGATATGCAGTGTTAAATCTTGCCATAATAAACTGAGTAATAGTCATTTAAGAGGAGATAAAGCAGGTCTTTAAAGAAAAATCAGCATGTAAAGAAAATATAGTTTTAATAGTCAGAGGTTTGCCCTCTGGAGAGACATTTTTTTTTATCTTTTCCATCAGCAGTTGGTTTTCTTCTGTATAATAAATAATAAAGAGAGCACAGTAGACATCAGTTTGCCAGCCTTCAACAGGTGTTATGGCACAAATGCCTAACAGTTGTTCTTTTTTTAGTGTGGGACACAGCTGCTAATATTTGCTTCCCCTTTCCCACCATGCTCCACTATTTGAACCCACAAGAATAAGTCCCTTAGTCCCAACCACCTGCTCTTTGAGTTTCAGGGTTAGCATCTTACAGCTGTCTCTTCCTACCAGTCTCTAGCCAGACAGGCTCATGGGAACGAATATGGGAAAGGAAGAGAAGAAAGTACCAATTAAATGAAAACAAAAAATGTTGTGAAAAATAAGTTTTATGTTAAGAGAGTTTGGAGAATAAAGACTGTTGTGTCTTCACTGTATGCATATGTGTAGCATCCTGGAACTCTTTGCAGAGTGAGTCACTGGGATGCAAAACATATTATATTCATACAATGAGGCACTGTAATCAACTCGGACCAACTGTTTGAATAGGAAATAATTACTAGAGGTGGGATTGGTCCTTTTTTTTTTTTAGCTGCCCCAAAGTTCAACTTGTTTCAGGAGTGGAGCATAGCGCAGTGGCCTGTGATAGTTTTTCCATCTCAGAGTTATTCATACAAATCAGAAGTCTTGGCTCTTGTCAATTTCAGCAAAGGCAAAAGTAATAAAATGTGAGCATTCTGATCAGTGCATATGGCTCTAAGGTAGAGAAACTGATGGAGTGTACATGGAGAACGGATTATTAAAAAAGGATCAGAAAAGATAACAGTACGACTCAGAGTTCTTTCCAAAATGGCAGGAATATCAGATTTTCTAGATCCTTGTTCCAGCAACTAGAATAATAACAATTTGTTATTCTTACATGGGCTGTGGCAGCCTCTAACTTTAACAGTAAACATAATTTGTTCTATAACAATGTAATTTGTTCTATAACAATGTACCAATAATATATTTCCTTCTTATACTGCATATAATACTCCTCCACTTGAGAATTAAATGATTAAAAACTGCTGTTTGGTACCCCATACTAATTATAGATGTTCCTACATATGCAAGAATGCAGGAGAAAATATGGCTAAATATTTATTATATTTTTATTACTTCATAAATATAAAGCTAATGGAAAATAAATTGTAGACATGCACAGAATTCTCACGCAAACTGTAAAACTCTTTTTAACTTACAGCTCCCTGCAGACATGCTGGGGTTTTTGATGCTATTCTAATTTTAACCTGTCTGATTGGAAAGAGAAACAGAGTTTAGTTTAACTGGCCTGGAAAATCTCCCACACAATGCATACTTGGGTCCAAACAAGATCAGTTACATCCCAATCTTTATCCCCTTGAAATCAATGCCTAAACTTCCATTGTCTGTAGTGGCAGCAGGATGTTTTTTGTTTTTGATTTTTGCAAATATATTCCAAAAGACTGTTAGATAAAGAAATTAGATTTCTTTTTTGCTTACATTTTTACTTCAGGAAAGCATTTCCATCCTTAAATGTCTCTTCTATGAAAGAATATGCATGAGCTTTTTTTATTCAAATGCCTGTGAATAAAATAAACACCAACTTGACTAATTCCCATACTAACTTTGTAAAGAAATATTGGCCCAGATGAGTAAATCATATGAAGACCAATTAGAAAAGTAAAAACAACAGGTGAATATTCATCCAGGCTGCCAAAAACAAAGAAAACCAATCTCTCTTATTTACTTATCCCTTATTGCTCTATATTTTTCACCCAGATACTGTACTTTCTCCATTTTGCTCATTTTATGAAAACTTAACCATGTGAAATATTTGTTCATTTCAAGAGGAATTCCCCTGGGTTTCAAAAAGAATGAAAAAAACAATTTCTGAGCTTAATTGGGGAGACTTGGAACCTCTGTACTTGCTCAATCAATTTTATCACAGCAAAAAGCATTTTAACGATTCCTTTGTCTACATAATCACTTGCAACACAGCAGAAAAATTCCATTCCTACTAAAGTAAACGTAGCAGAGCAGGACAATCAGCTTGATGTCACACTTAAAAATGTTTTAAAAATAGGTCCTTTAAATGCTTTTAAAAATGTAAATTAAGCTTTAATCACCATAGCAATGAAGTTCAATATTCCCAGTGGGTAAATCAATTTCAAGTGTTATACTGACTTCTGGTATGAACTCTTACAGCATTACTCTGTAGGCTTCCCCAGAGTTATAATATTTGCTGTGGAGCCCATTAGATTCAGTGAAATGGTCATAGCAGCTGAATATATAGCTCTTAGCCCCAAGGGTGTATCTACATACAATGCACATCAAATGCTATATACACCTACATTATTAATTATTAAGTGCTATTGGTGTGCACAGTGCCAGAGAGAATGTAGAAGGTACTTTCCCTACCCAAAGGAAATTACAGGAAGAAGTAGAATTAAAGAGTAGGAGATTTCTGAATGAACAAGGAGCTGGAGGGAATTTCAACTTCCAAGCATTGGGGCTGTGTGGAAAAAGTCTGGAGGATAGGATGGGGGAAGGAAACAAAAGAGGCATTAAGCCAGGTAGCTTGGAAAATGTGCTGTCATCTTAAAGAACTGTAGAAGAGATGAGAGCTGAAATGGGAAAAAGAAGAATTTTTATGGGCCTTGAAAGTGAGGACAAGGAACTAGAATTTTCATGCAAAAGGCTAATGCAAGCCAGGGAATGGCTTTAAAAGAGGGATGAATTCAGTCAGTGGCAAGAGAAGAATAAGATTTTGATAGCAGCATTTTGGATGAGTTGAAAAAGAGCAAGTTGGGAAGCAGAGGAGTATTACTAGAAGTGTGGTATCTGGTACACATGTGGGAATAATTTTGGTAAGAGAAGACAGAGACCTTAAGTTGTACTGCAACTAATCATTGATCTTAGATTCTGAGTAGCGTAATCCAACAGGTATTTCTGGTATTACAATTAGAACTATTATTGGCAGGGAGCATTCATTACATGAGGTGCTTGATTCTGGTCTCACAACAGAATCAGGTCCTACTCTATGTACACAGACTACTACAGTACAACACGTAATCAAAATTAAATCATACTTGTTGGCTTCCTTCTGCTGAAAGAAAGACACATATATAGATACTCATTGAACTGGAAGAAATGCCTAATACCAGTAATGTCCTTTTTCAAGAAGTTACCAAGCTGTCTGGATCAGAGGTGTGTTTACCTGAATATTCCAATAGCCAGCTCAAGAGTGAAAGTTAGAAATGTATGAGTGTGCATGGCAAAAACTGATGGAGAAAAGAAGACACAAAATGGCTTCAGATGCTCTATATATGGTGCCATTATGGTATAATGTTGAATAATGTGTGACAAATAGGTTTTGGGGTCAGCATGACAAATCTATCCACCAAAATGAAAATCTGGTAGCCTCAGAGAATTGGGCTTTTGGTGTATATGTATAATGTGTATAAGTATATAGAACAGTTGTAAACTTGATTTGAATAAATTTCCAGCTTCTGGAAATGAATACAGTGAACTTTTATGCTTTAAAATGAATGGTAATTAATAACTTTTCAACCAAAATTGAATATAAAACTTGTATGGCTTCCAAATGATGTGCCAAAATTGACCTTTACTTTTGTCCTGGGGCTTCTAAAGCTAAATAACACTCAGAATGATTGGCATCCTATCATTATTTGTAAATACTTGTGTAAGTGGTTCTTTAAAAAGTGCTAGCATCTACAAGAAGCATACAGAACAATACTGTAGTCTAGTGTATATAAGTTTTGTCTAGGTCAGTTGTTTTAAATATACTTTAAAAATCACTCTTTTTTCTTTAGTGTCTTTGATTGACTGCCTGGCTCTCTTTAGAACTGCAGATGAATACAGAAGTCACTAAGGGCTTCACTGGGAAAATAGCTTCAAGTGAGATTTGAGTTTTCAAATATACAAAGAAAATAAAATATTCTTGACTATTTCAAAAATGCTGTTTTCAAGTTGCAAAGCTAGTCCTCCTGCTAGTTTATAGCTCACTGACTCCTGATTAACTGCTTATAAAGGGAATCTCATTAAATAAATCTGCATATATACAGCTGTAGATCTCAATTCAGAGTACAGAACTTCTGTCATGACATCTGTGTATTCTTTACAAAAAGATAATTTAAACAAATGGCAAAATACAGACTGTCCTTGTAATGAAAAAGCTTTCACACCAACTACATACACAACAGAAGCACCAAAAAGATGACAGGTATTTAGTGCATTCAGAGGAGGAGTGCATCCTAGCAACAAGCTAGAATCCTTAGTCAGGTTCTTTGACTATTAGCCAGATCCCGAATAAGTAATGTGTGATGTTGCATGTTAACATTTCATTTTAACTTTGTCTTAAGAGGTTTTTTTAAACAAATCAGCTATTACAACTTAGTACATAAGGCAGATCCTCAGCTGTTATTAATTGTCATAGCTCCATAGATTTAAATGCCACATAATGTAAGATTGCTTGCTGCAAGAAAATGGACATATACTCCAAAAATAGAAAAATAGATAGTCAGGGGTTCTCAAACTTAAGTTATAGGCATATCTTAATAGAGAAGTAGTTTCATAGACCACCTCTCTTTCTGTTCATGGTTGTGCAGATCACTTCTTATTCCATTAGTGATCATCTGTGTGGGAACCACAACAATTGCTTATATGGGAAGTAATATTAGGAATGTATTTTTAACTCTTTTAATGTAATTTGCCAGCTGATAGTCAGGAGAAGAGCCAGCAACATGTGGCAAGCCAGCTTCCTGGGCCTCCAATGGTCACTAGACCACAAACTTAGAACTGTTACCTAAACTCAGTACATAGAAGCAAAGGGAATACTGCATACACTATAACAATGGCCACTGGTTGCAAGAAAAAAACCTGTAGACTTCAATGGTGACCTTTGCCTTCATGGACAGGTGTTTTTACTGTACCTCATGCAGATGCCCAAATGATCAAATCTGCCACATTTATTTTGAGGAAGGATCTCTTGAAAAGGTATTGCTGTTAGTCAGACTTCTTTTCAGTCAGAAGATTATAAATGGATAAACAATGCTATAAAATGGATGATCATTTTTAGGTCCCCCTCCCCCCCAAAAAGATAGTGTGACACGGGCTCAGTGGTGCCATTGGGAACCTAATTCGTCACTCTCATGGTATTTGTCCATGAAGGGTAGCATATGAGGTCTCTACTGAAAGCTTGTAACTGATCGGTACTCAATCATTGTGAGATGTGTATATGGGTAATACCTGAGGAATAATGTAACTATATTGAAAATTATGCCTTATGGTCTTGGAGTGAAAGTGAATCACCAGGGAATCATATGTCTTGGGGATGATCCATTCAAACGGGAGGGAGCTGTCGTCCTTCCCTGGCTAGCTTATTATGCAATGTATTGCTCAGTTGTCGATCTTTGTAACAATCCATACAGTCAATGGAAAACCATCGAGGTTAAACTATAAACATCTAAAGCACTTGGAGGTAAAAAAGGAATGATATGACAGTGAGGGGCTTGCCCTGGCTGTGAATAAAGACAAAAGAGTGACTCAGTATATCACAGGGTGAAGGCACTCTGAATCCATTCACTGAGGAGACATCTTGCTAAGTGGGGGTGTTTCATAAAGGCTTGGATCCTAGTTCCTGGGAAGACAGTCTGCAACCGACTGAATTTTTGGGGTGGTGGGGAAGGGAACCTGCTAACTTAGATAGGAAAGGTAACTATTAATAAGTGTAGGCTCTAGTTTGCTTTTATGATTTTGTTTTGTATTGTAACAATCTGTTTCCATCACTCTCCCTTGTTTCTACTAGAACCTCTTATCTTTCTTGAATAAACCTTCTTCTGTTTTAATATAAGTGCTGTGTATTACACAGGAGCAGAGAATTAAGGTAAAACTGGTAAACTGGCATGCACTGGAAGCAGAGGATCTGGGATTTCTGTATATAGCCAGGGGCTGAATATCACAGAGGAACACTTCAAAGGGACACGGGGAGTGGGGTTCACCTCTTGTTAACCTGCAAGGCAAAGAAAGGACTGGCACAGCCAATAGGAAAGTGCGTGAGTGGCTGACAGGATGGCGGTGTAAGGGAACTTACCACAGGCCAAACTCCCTTTTACTAAAGGCAGGAAGTAAAGTGATTCACAGTCCTTGGTACCTGAGAACTATAACAAACAGCAAGTGACTTATTGTCACTGTCCACTGGAATAAGATACCTCTTGTTTTATTGGCCTAGAGAGCAGCAAATGACTCCCAGGACTGCAGGACCCGCAAGTCCCTGTGTGCATATACCTGAGGCCAGATTATGTAATGCCCAAATGTCAAAGTATCTGAGAATTTATTGAATGCCTACTTTATTTATTTAGTCCCAGGGTATGCAATCCATTCCCTTGATAGCTGCCAAATGAATTTAAAATACTGTGTGGTGTTACACTGCATTTTCTCTAGTTTTAATATAGTGGGTTTTATTCAACAGTTTGGGAAATTTTGCCAAATGTTATTTGGCTTTTTTATTAGTAATAATAATTATTTGAACATTTATCTAATGAAGGAGAGGGTGAGCTAATGGGGCTGACTGAGATGGAGGATGCACTGGAAGCTGAACAGACGATGGACTGGAGAATTGATTGGGGGGGGGTCTGTGAAGAGAATTTATTTAGGGGCCTAGGATACAGGAGATTGATTGAGGCAGAGAAATGTTCAGGGACCAGAAAATTGATTGGTAAACCAGGGAGAAGGCACAGGATGGATTGCTGGCAGAGAATTGATTGAAGTGTGTGTGTCGAACGGGGAAGCAGAGAATGGAACAAAGGAGAGGATGGATGGATTGTTGGATCTATGAGTTGCTGTTAATGGATTGGGCAGAGGTTGAACTGATGGCACTAGGGGAGAATGGGAAAAATGGGGGAGAGGGCAAGGTAGATACTGGAGCCCCAAGGACAGATGACATAAGAAAAAATATTAAGCAAATTTTAGAGAGAAAATAGAGTATTGGGAGAGAGTGAGGATCCAGTACCCATTTGAACTAGAGCAGAGATTGTCTTACCTTTTAGGCATCTTAACAGGATTTGAAAATGTTCACATTTCCTCTGACCTCTGGATAAACAGAGGGAACAGTCTGACCAGCTGTTCTACTTCATATTTTAGAGTGTTAAAACAAAGGAATTAAGGTTCACTTGAACTTTGAAAATGATGAATAGCTGTAGAATGCAGCTGGCAAACATGACACAAAGGTTAAATTCAAGTTCACTCCAGAAGTTGTTGCATTTCAATGGTGGGTCAAGTAATTCAATCTCTCTCTCTCTCTCTCTCTCTCTCTCTCTCTCTCTCTCTCTCTCT
>NW_020664420.1:57324948-57354681 GCF_002925995.2 Terrapene triunguis
CTCTCTCTCTCTCTCTCTCTCTCTCTCTCTCTCTCTCTCTCTCTCTCATTACATCCCAAAACATTAAGGTTGCAAAACCAAGCACTCTGGAGTTAGGTAATGCCTGAATTAATTAAGGTAGCCTGTGCCAAACTAACAAGTCTGCAGTTTTTCAGAGGCTTATAACTTGGTCAAATTTGTGTGTGTTTTCACAGGAACAGCAAATGGCACATTCCTGACAACAAGGTGACTGACCCTCTCCCCTATTCCCCCCCCCCCCCCCGCCCACACACACTAAATTTCAGGTTCTTACTCCAAGGCTTGAGGGTGCTAGAACTGCTCAATGAAACAGTTAAAAAAATTCTTACAACATGGGCAAAACAATGCATTTTCCCCAAAACTTGTTCTTGGAAATAGCTGAACCATTTTAGCTGAAACTCTCTTTAAAAATCAGTCAGAGACGAACACCAGCATGATTTTTTTTCTGCTCAAATAGCTTAAGTTATAAGCAACTGAAAACAGGGTCTTATAAAGAAGAGTGTCAGGCAACTTTAACTATAGGTTTGCTATCTGTACAGCCTATAATTTATATCAAATAATTCCCTATCAATTGATTCTCTCTCTCTGTAAGTACATTTATCCAGATCTATCTATATTTATAACATTCATGATGTTGCTGGTGTGATATAAAGATTTTCTCTCATGAATTTGGAATGATTGTATTTCTCATGAGTGGCAAAGCACATAAAATAAAATACCGCTACTGCACCAACGCCATAATGTATTCTGTAGATGCAAACATGTGATCTGAAAGCTATTCTAGAAACTTTAAAGGAATTTTAAAAGCATATAGGGTCTCTTTTTGTAAGCCTCTGCCTGGCCAAAGGCCATCACATCTTTGAAACCTCTGCTGCTTTAGCCATAGGGCTATTCCAAAAAGGTTACAGTCTTTTTTTTAACAATTGGAAAAATGTATTTTTCCTCATTGTCCTCACACTCAGAAATGGCTGAACACCTTTTGTTCAGGCTCACAAAAATATCACCAGCAGGCAAAGACAAATCATGTAGTATCCAACATCAAAGCAATACTCACTGCTTTTCCATGCTAAATTCCTTTATGTGTTCAATACTCAGTAATTTCTCCCATAGGGCCTGATCGAAACAGGAATGGAATGAATTGTACTGAAAATATTATCATACCATTATACCAATGATTCACCTTCATCTGGAATGCTGCTGCAGTACTGGTTATCCTGACTAAAAGTTGTCAAATTAGAGGGGTTCCAGGAATGTTGGAGGGCATGGAGAAACTCTTATATGAAGAAGAATTGGGAAAAAATTGATTCTTTACCTTAGAAAGGAGATAAAAGGAGTCAAGGATAAATATTTATACAATAATGAAAGGTATAGAGAAGGTAGTTAAGGAACTTCTGTTTTCCCTGTCTCATAACACAAGAATAAAGGGGGCATTTTTTGAAATTGATGGAAACTTTAAAACTGATATAAGGAAATACTATTTCACTCCACATGTAATTAGACTGGGGAACTCATTGCCACCTGATGTTGTTGAGGCAAAGAACTTAGTAAGAGCAAAAGAGAGATTGAATGTCTATGTAGAATAAAAGAATATCCAGACTTATAATAATTGATGCAAAAAATAATTTTGGATGCAATAAAAACCTCATGCTTCAGAGGGCTTAAGATCACCTCTAACTATTATGAATTAGAATGTGACCTTCATGGGCGGCAGGTTATGCCCCATTTGCTTACTATATGGTTCTTGCACCTTCCTTTAAAGCATCTGATGCAGACCACTTTCTGAGACAGAATACTGGACTATTTGGACCATGCGTCTGATCCGGTATGAAAATTCCTATGCTCATTCCTATGTTCCAAAATGCAATAAAGTTAGTGGAAAGTCTACCACTGACTTCAATGGACTCTGGTTCAGGCCCTTAATTCTGCATTTCTGATCACAAAGTCATCCCAAAGGAAATTTTCACAAACTAGTTAATAAAACAACAGGCCATGGGCAGCTTTTTAAAACTAGACAGAAAAAAATCACATATGCTTTCTCCGTTTTTTGTTGTCTTAAGTGAAACTTAGATCTCTCAGCTAGGACGTTTGTTTGCATTTCAGTCAAGTCTGCATAGTCACCTGGTCCTTGAGGGAAACATAAGTCTTTCATGACAGCAAATGTCTCTTTTCTGAATAGAGTTAGGGAAATGGATCATTTCTTGTGACTGCCTTCAGTGCATTGGTGTAAACATATTGCTGCAGCCTTTGTACTTAAACTTCAAAGTCTCAATTTTATCAGCAGAAACTATTAACTTTTCCACACATGACCATTTTTACCATTCTGTTTACTTTCTTCTTCTTTCTTTCTTTTAACCAGACACCTTTTATTTAATGCTGCTTCACTGACTACTTTGCACTCAAAAGTATCCTATCAAAAGATATCCCACCAATTATTTTCTCATTACTGTATGTCCCCCAGAATCTAATCAGCTATTCGTACCTTTCACTTTAGCCACACTGAACAAGATTTTCAAAATTGGGTGCTTATGGATTTAACAGCCCAACCCTATTTAGGCACCTAAATAAGTGTCCTAATTAAAAAAAGAAATGCTGTATATCCAGCTTCTCCCATTAATTTCAATGGGAACTCAGTTTTGAAAATCTTGGCCAGCCACTTTAAATGGATCAAAAAACCAATGAGGAAATAAAGTAATAACAAATCCAGTTAGAGCAGTGAGAGGACTGCTGCTTACTCCATCAGCCCCTGTTCATTCTGACGTCCATTCTCCAACCAGCTCGAACTGCAGCTGCTTCCAACTGATGCCTCTTCCTGAGCTTTGCATCCAGAATGCTGCACCTCCCCCCCCACACACACACATAGATGCAGCATCCCCACATAGTCACCACTCCACCATCACCACCTAAAACTCCTTGTACCACAAAACTGGAAATGTATAGGTAGCCAGGTGAGTTTGTAGAACACATGTGCAATTGTCATGCCTATCTTTCTTGGCAAGTAAGTAACCTGTCATGTACTTCGTGAGCTGAGCTTTCAGGTTGCCAGTTCATCAACCCCAGTTTGAGTAAATTGCACTGAAATAAGAAATAACTGGATAGCAGTGGTGAAGTCTTCATCCAGGAGTAAGGATCACAGTTTTCTGGCCAGCCAACTGAATTAAATTGGCTGAATTGGCTGGCAAAGCATGCTGGATTTCTTCTGGGTAAAAGGCCTCTGTTTTGGTATAAGCAGTGAATAAGACCTCTTGTTATATCATCATGAAAAATCAAGAATTTAAGAACAACATTTTTTCATGATGCATAAAGAAAACTTTTTTTTGTTTAATCATTTAATATTATTGCTCCCCCCGCCCCCAGATCTAGGGTTTATTTACCACAGGCAGGTAATGATGTAATTGGCACATATACCTTTTCTAATACAATTTTTAATACTATGGCAAAAGTTACATTGTCTGAACCTTAGATCCTGCATTTTGGTGTGTCTTTAACAGAGAATGTATTAACAAACAAATAAAACCCAGATTTTTACAAGATTTAATTTCAACACGTCACAAGTCAATTAGTAGTGAGTTTTGAAAAACAGCAATATAAAAACAGTAGAGCTGTCAATCGCAGTTAACGCACGTAATTAACTCAAAAAATTAATCATGATTAAAAAAATTAATTGTGATTAATCACAGTTTTAATTGCACTGTTAAACAATAGAATACCAATTGAAATTCATTAAATATTTTGGATGTTTTTCTATATTTTCATATATATAGTGTTCTGTGTTGTAATTGAATTGAATGTAATTTGCACTGTAAAAATGAAAAATAGTATTTTTCAATTCACCTCATACAAGTACCGTAATGCAATCTCTTTGACGTGGAAGTGTAACTTACAAAAGTAGATTTTTTTGTTACATAACTTCACTCAGAACCAAAACAATGTAAAACTTCAGAGCCTACAAGTCCACTCAGTCCTACTTCTTGTTCAGCCAATCGCTAAGACAAACAAGTTTGTTTACATTTACAGGAGATAATGCTGCCCTCTTCTTATTTACAGTGTCACCAGAAAGTGAGAACAGGCATTTGCATGGCATTTTTGTAGCTGGCATTGCAAGGTATTTAGGTGCCAGATATGATAAACATTAGTATGCCCCTTCATGCTTCGACAGCCATTCCAGAGGACATGCTTCCATGCTGATGACACTCGTTAAAAATAATAATGCGTTAATTGAATTTGTGACTCCCCTTGGGGGAGAATTGTATGTCCCCATCTCTGTTTTACCAGCATTCTGCCACATATTTCATGTTATAGCAGTCTTGGATGATGATCCAGCACATGTTGTTCATTTTAGGAACGCTTTCACTGCAGACAAAACGCAAAGAAGGTACCAATGTGAGATTTCTAAAGATAGCTACAGCACTTGACCCAAGGTTTGAGAGTCTGAAATGTCTTCCAAAATCTGATCAGGACGAGGCGTGGAGCATGCTTTCAGAAGTCTTAAAAGAGAAACTACTGAACCCGAACCACCAAAAGAAAATCAACTTTCTGCTGGTGGCATCTGACTCAGATAATGAAAATGAACATGCATCAGTCTGCACTGCTTTGGATTGTTATTGAGCAGAACCCATCATCAGCATGGATGCATGTCCCCTGGAATGGTGGTTGAAGCATGAAGGGACATATGAATCTTTAGCACATCTGGCATGTAAATATCTTGCAACGCCGGCTACAACAGTGTCATGCCAACGCTTGTTTTCACTTTCAGGTGACAGTGTAAACAAGAAGTGGGTAGCATTATCTCCCGTAAATGTAAACAAACTTGTTTGTCTGAGTGATTGGCTGAACAAGAAGTAGGACTGAGTGGACTTTTAGGCTCAAAAATTTTACATTGTTTTATTTTTGAATGCAGTTTTTTGGTATATAATTCTACATGTGTAAGTTCAACTTTCATGATAAAGAGATTACACTACAGTACTTGTATTAGGTGAATTGAAATATACTATTTCTTTTGTTTTTTACAGTGTAAATACTTGTAATCAAAAATAAATATAAAGGAGCACTGTACACTTTGTATTCTGTGTTGTAATTAAAATCAATATATATGAAAATGTAGAAAACATCCAAAAATATTTAAATAAATGGTATGCTATGATTGTTTAACAGAGCAATTAATCATGATTAATTTTTAATTGCATGTTTAATCGCGATACTTTTTTTTAATTGCTTGACAGCCCTAAAAACCAGCTATTTATGATCAGTACTAGCTTTCTAAAAAGGAATTCGGTGCAAAACCAAGACATAGCTGAGACTTGCTGTTCAAACAACAATTAGCTCAGTTGGGTTATTCTGTAATTTTGTTTTTATAATCATTATGGTGCTTTAATATAATTCACAGCTGTATAAATAATATCATTCACAAATAGAACTCTTAATAGAAATAGAATTGAATTTACCTAACAGACTGTGCTAAATTTTCCACTTCTGTTTGCATAAGGAACATGTATGTCTTGGAATATAAAAGCACCTTTTGTGTTCATGTGATTTTTTTTTTTTTTTTTTAAGGAACCCTATGGGAACCAGGTAATCATTTTACCCAAAATGGTGTATATTTTCAAGCATGACACATGTTACCAAGTATGGAACAAAATCTGCCATATAATTTCTCCAGTTGTCTAAAACTGACAAAGCAGCTGTGGGAGGAAAAATGTAATAGCAGCTTTGTTTTTATTTCTTCCCTTTTTCTTTCATCACCCTCAGAGGAATTCTTTTTAACTGCATCCACAACACAATTAAAAGTGGCACTTTTTAAAAAAAATGAAAAATGTTAGTACAGGAGAATTGAAGAGGTCTAAACACAGAGCTTTAGAATATGAAGATCCTTATTCTGTGGAGGCCTAACAGTAAGGCATGTAACACATTGATAATTTCATGGGTTTCATGGTTAGTAATTCCAGATGGTGTGTTTGTGCTCAGAATGCGCTCGATGTGTAAATCATCTCAGTAAGGATCAACATATATCCAAGTGCATTCTAATTGATTTGTTTGCAGTTATTTATAACAGTTTAATAGACCTTCATTCACAGAAATAGACTCCCTTAAATGGAAACATCTGAATTGGTTGGGTTTTTTTTGTTTTTTTTGTTTTTTTTAAGGACAGCTACATAATTCTGGTGTAATCTGCTTCATGAAACAAAGTCCCTGTTGTAAGCTTGAAACCGTACACATACAGTCCATGGCTTATAGTATCCCTACACTAACGCGTGCTCCCTTCTCCCTCCCTAAAAATAGCATTTGGAATTACATGGAGAAATTTGCCCAGAAATATGATCTGCATTAACGCCACTATCTTGGTATCAACTCTGTGAGCCACCATCATTAATCTTAATTAGGGAACCAAAATAAAAAAAAAAAACTTTTACTATTTCCAATTAATGCAGGTCCTAATTTGGATTAAAAATTCAATCTGAACCCATAGCCTGCCTGTGTGAAAGTGTTTTTGTATACCTACCAGTACCAATATTGTTTCTTTTACATAGGAAAGAGCAGGTCCATGACTGAGACAGGAATAATTTGGATAGACCATGTGCATTAATCTTATTTAGAAAGTTAAGCTGAACTTTTCAAAGCAAGGAGATCTTTTTGTGGCTTATCTTGAAACTATGTTCAGTACAGATACCATTGTAATTAATTGATTACACAATTTAGCAGAGCAGGATAATTTTTTCATTCAAGGCCTCATCTTTTAGTAGTAGCATGCGGTGGAGCTTAGCTTGAATTTGACATGCTTTGGGGCTTCATTGACTATGATGTCCTTGACTGGACAGAAAAGCCTGTAGTGCTAAACATTTGGGTGTTTTGCGTACTTTGAAACATCTCATCATTATAAGGGGAGCTTCTGAGAACAGGCAGTGTCAGCAGCAGGCTAACATTCAGTCAATAAAAGATGGGGAGAGGAATTATCCAACTAAGCCTTAAACCTCAAAAACAATGGCCATGTCTACCCCGCATGCTTCTTTTGGTGGCTGGTGTGTAGTTTATGTACTCAGGTAGCTCCCTTGCATAGGTTCTAGTAACAGGGTAGACAGCAAGGCATGGCTTAACCTAGTAGAGTACAGACACGCCTGAAGGGGTGTGTGTATGTATACGAGTACATTTCCTACACACTCTCTACCCACCCAAGCCGTGCTGTATTCCAGTCTACACTGCTATTTTTAGCCTTGTAATGTCCTGCTGCCTTCCAGCTACTGGAGCCTCTCTCCTCTGCAGGAAAGGACTCCAGCAGTGGGGAAAGACTCTGCCTGCTGCTGGAGCCCTTCCCTGCCACAGATAAAGACTCCAGCAGTGGGGAAAAGTTCTGGCAGCTTCCTGCTGCTCAGGCCTTTCTCCACTGGAGGGAAAAACTCTGACAGCTCCTTGCAGCTGGAGCCCTTCCCTGCCACCAGGGAAAGGCTCCAGCACCAGGGAGGAAGTGGGGAAAGGTAACGCAAAAAGGCTCTTTTTCTTTTTGTGAAAAATGTAGGAGAATTGAAGTGGCCTAAACATAGAGTTCTAGAATTATGATGATACCTATTCTGTGAAGACCAGACAGTAAAGCATGCAATACATGGATGATTTTATGGGTTTCATGGTTAGTAATTTCAGATGGTGTGTTTGTGCTCAGAATGCATACTATGTGTAAATCATCTCAGTAAGGCTCAACATACATCCAAGTGCATTCTGTTTTGTTTTGCAGTTATTTATGACAGTTTAATAGACTCTCATTCACAGAAATAGACTTCCTTAAATTGAACCATGTGAACTGGTTGGGGTTTTCTGTTTTGTATTTCCTGGACATCTACAGAACTCTGATATACATATACTTCATGGAACAATGTCCCCATTGATAGCCATACACAGACAGTTGAGATTATCAATCTCTACTCTGGCCTTTCCCTGCTGCCTCCCTCTGCCAGAGCCTTTCACTGACACATGAAGCTGCACACCGCAGTGTGGATGCAGCTTGCTTTTTCACTGCAGCATGTAGACCCAAGGGTCTGTTCTGGGACCAGTCCTATTCAACATATTCATAAATGATCTGGAAAAAGGGGTAAACAGTGAGCTGGCAAAATTTGCAGATGATACAAAATTACTAAAGATAGTTAAGACCCAGGCAGACTGCGATGAGCTACGAAAGGATCTCTCAAAACTGGGTGACTGGGCAACAAAATAACAGATGAAATTTAATGTTGATACATGCAAAGTAATGCACATTGGAAAGCATAATCCCAATTATACATATAAAATGATGTGGTCTAAATCAGGTGTTATCACTCAAGAAAGAGATCTTGGAGTCATTGTGGATAGTTCTCTGAAAACATCCACTCAATGTGTAGCAGCAGTCAAAAAAAAGCGAACAGAATGTTGGGAATCATTAAGAAAGGGATAGATAATAGGACAGAAAATACATGTTGCTTCTCTATAAATCCATGGTACGCCCACATCTTGAATACTGTGTGCAGATGTGGTCGCCCCATCTCAAAAAAAGATATATTGGAATTGGAAATGGTTCAGAAAAGGGCAACAAAAATGATTTGGGGTATGGAATGGCTTCTGTATTAGGAGAGATAAGACTGGGACTTTTCAGCTTGGAAAAGAGATGGCTAAGGGGAGATATGATTGAGGTCTATAAAATCATGACTGGTGTATAGAAAGTAGATAAGGAAGTGTTGTTTACTACTTCTCATAACACAAGAACTAGGGGTCACCAAATGAAATTAATAGGCAGCAAGTTTAAAACAAATAAAAAGAAGTATTTCTTCACACAATAAACAGTCAACCTGTGGAACTCTTTGCCAGAGGATGTTGTGAAGGCCAATACCATAACAGGGTTCAAAAAAGAACTAGATAAATTCATGGAGGATAGGTCCATCGATGGCTATTAGCCAGGATGGGCAGGAATGGTGTTCCTAGCGTCTGTTTGCCAGAAGCTGGGAATGAGTGACAGGGGATGGATCACTTGACGATTACCTGTTCTGTTCATTCCTTCCGGGACACCTGGCACTGGCCATTGTCTGAAGACAGGACACTGGGCTAGATGGACCTTGGTCTGACCCAATAGGGCCATTCTTATGTTCTTACACATACCCTACATGCTGTCAGAAGTGGTGTTTAGCGTAGCTGTAGGCAATGAGTGTTCACATTGGTTTGAAAATAGAAAAAGGCTCCTCTTGATTAATTGTAACTGATCTGCTTCTTCCAACTCTAATTTTAAGTCTTAAATTTAAGTTGGGTTTTCAACCTTAAGGATGGCCAGTTTGCTACCTTAGTATTGTGCTGATAATTTGACAGCATTTCATTTTTCAGGATGAGATCATCCTTCCCATAGACGAAAAACACCACCAAACAAATAAAACAGCCTGAGGAGACTCAGAGGAAGGAAATGTGTGATCATCCACTCATGGAAGGTCCTCATGTTGTCTTGGTGGGGGTCTGTGGGTTTTGCTCCACTACGGAAAAAGCCAATTGGCTCACTCCTAAATCTGGTGGCTAAACAAGGATCCACATAAATCTGGCAGAGATGTGGGGGGAGGCCAAGGCCATCCATTTAGATGTCCTGTATCTTCACACCAGCTCTGGGCTCCAGCAACCTCTCAGCTTCCTCAGAACTAAAGACCTCCTGGAAAGAGTATACAGAAAAGTATAAGGGGGCATTGACCTATTTGATCTTCTCTGGGGAATCTCCATGAGGCAGTAGGAAGAACAATGTGTGTCCCCTCCAGGTCCTGCCCTGGCCCATCCACCCAGTCTGGACCACCCAGCTTCCACCGTCTCTACCTCCATCTCTACCTCAAGACACCTCAGACTCTTTAGAGAAGCCTCCATGAGCAGTAGGGTTAGGTGAGGCCATTGATTTGATCCATTAGGAATTCCTGTGTTCAGAGTGGTGGTGCAGAAAGAACTACTGCAGTCTCAGCACTTCCGGGGCCAGAGAACACCACAGCTTGGTAAGAAGATGGCTTTACCCCACATCTTATTTGAATCCCCTTGTACCATGCCCAGTCACTCTGGCCCGTCATGATGGGAGACAGAGTGTTTCAGCTTTAAATGGGCTGGTAATTCAGAAACTCTATTTTCAGTAAGTAGCAAAACACTATGTGCTTTTATATTTCCTCCTGTTCTTCTCTTTGATATGAAGTGACAATGTGAAAAGTAGCAGGAGGCCTCTTAGTTATACTTCCTTCTTCCCCTATTTGTCCATGAATTCAGTGTTCTCTTTTGGGCTGGAAATATCATTATTAAAATCCTCTGAACAGTGTGATGTTCTGAATTTTCAGTTCATGCAGAGATAGTCCCTCTGCTACAAATGTGGACAGATACCAATGCTTAATTCCTTTGTATAGAAGTTTACATATCATTACTACTTGTGTAATGATCCATGTCTAAATGCATACAAAATCAGCAAGAGGAAAATTCCTGCCAGCAGAACCCAACACCCCCCCAAAATCCATGTAGCACACCTCTATCTGGCTAAAGAAGCAACTGAGAAGAGGCTATAATTACATTTATACATGGTCCAGTGTAATACAGGATAATAGAAGTGAGTGATACAAATATTAGTTCATGATTCATAGATTTTAAGGCCAGAAGAGACCATTCTGACCCCAGTCTGACCTCCAGCATAACACAAGCCATAGAACCTCACCCAATAATTGCTGTACCAAATAATTTCTGGTGAACTAGAGCATAACTTTTACAAAGACAACCAATCTTGATTTAAAGACTTCCAGTGACGGACAACCTAGCACTTCTCTTGGTAAATTTTTCCAGTAAATTACCCTCAATTAAAAATGTGGACCTTATTTCCAGATTGAATTTATCTAATGTCAATGTTCAGCCATTGGCTCTTTTTATGCATTTGTCTGCTAGATTAAAGAGCCCTCAGCTATCAGAATTCTGCCTTTGTAGGCACTTCTAGACTGATCACATCATCCCTTAACCTAACCCTTGATAAACTAAAGAATAATTTAATCACACTGTATTAAGACATTTCAAATATCATACACAGTGAGGCAGTAGTGAGCCAAAAATGTCAACTTTTCATATACTGCGACAGCAAATAGCTTCCTAGACACCAGTGATTGCTTTGCCCTGCCATTTCAGCATGATTTTGTTATGAATTGAATAGCTTCTTTAGTAAAAAGTGGATGGCAGGCTCACCTATGAGAAATAAACCTGTACATACACTAATTTAATCTCTAAAATCTCCTTTGAAAGCATTTCTTAAACCTTTGAAATCAAAATATATATCTATCCATAAATGGAAATATTCCAAGTACTATTTACAAACAGAACATGTACTACACATATAGTAATAGGAAGAGAGGTAGAGGAAAGTTCAAATAGTTAGGACAAATACCACAAAAAAGAAAAACATTCATTCAGTTAAAATATCTCTTATGAGGATAATTATGAATAGTAGTCAGTGGGAAAAATTCACATTTTGTTTTCAGAAAAACCTCTCCCCTTCATCTAAATAATATTTGACATATATATCTGCATTGTTTTAAATTTTATACATATAATACATTCCTGTGAAGTTTTGCTATTTTTCTAGCAAAAGAATACCATTTGTTTATGGCAAACCTTACAAAACTGACACAATAAAAATGATTTGGTTGTTTGCCATTGTGGAGATTCTCACACACACACCATTTCATATGTAAATTTCAAAGTGCCTTGCTTTGATCATTACAGTAGACTCTAATCAGGTGTTCCAGGAATGCACAGTGGCATTGGTTCACTATGGGACTCCAGAGTCTCCGGAGTTAATGAAAATCTTCTCAATTCAGAATAGCCTAGTTTTTAATGGCAAAAAAACAAACAAACAAAAAAAACCCCCACTTTTTTGTGCATGTCTGTTTAGTCTCAGAGGATACTGTCATGTTAGGATAACCTTTTTTGTGCTGTTACTACTGTATGAACACAAAAGGAGCCATCATGAGTCTAGGAAAAGTAGTAGGATTAGTATTTTCATCACCAGGCTTCTCATTAAAAGTATCCCAATTTCGCTTAAAGAATAGTTTAATTTTAATATTTAATACAAGGTGGCAATGCCTGTATCCCAACTCAAGACAGGGGTATCCTATAAAGTAGAAAGTACCTTATGGAAAAACTTTTACACTAATATTTTCAACTCTCATTTTTGGTGGTATTAGAATTAGGGACAATAACTTTTATTTAAAATAAATACATCATTTTTACTTATCTCTGAG
Source organism: Terrapene triunguis (assembly GCF_002925995.2). Taxonomy (NCBI): domain Eukaryota; kingdom Metazoa; phylum Chordata; order Testudines; family Emydidae; genus Terrapene; species Terrapene triunguis. The sequence continues at coordinate 57,337,206 of NW_020664420.1, forward strand.
GTGGCCAGACAGTGCAAAAGATTACCTTTTGAATTATACATAGATTTCTAGCTAGCACAAACTTGCATGCAACTGTGTATGATCCGCGTAATAATCAGAAACCCATAAAGCTGGGGTGTCTTTTTTCTCAGCAATAGCCAGAGTAGGCCAGAAATGTAACCATAAAGCGACAATGCATTTTTCCCTCTGAACCATCCTTCATTTTATAAGAAAGACAGGAAATTTGTGGTCTCAGTTTGTTTTGTCTTGAGTATGTCAAGTAAGTGTTCCAAAATTCGGCCCAGACTTAACCAATTAGGACAGCTTTCCACCTCCTGCCTCAGCTTGCTGCATATGAGATCTGTATTTTGTTTCATCTGAGGTTTGACTCATGACCTTTGTGGTCCTCAAGAGGTGCTCCACCACAGGAGCTACATGGAAGCCTCTTTCTGAGGAAGCCAGTAGCAGCTGTACTGTTTTGTTTCAGCTGGAAGGAGTTCTTATAGATATCAAAGTGAAGTTAACATCAGTTAATAAAATTACACAGATTACTTTCAGAATGAATACTGTTGTCTTATAGATACAGTGCACTAATATGGCAGCAAACAAGTACCTCTGCTGACTATTCCTTCATCTCGCCTGCTTAACATGATTTTTGATTTGCAAGGGGCTTTATGAGCTTTTTAATACATCTGATTTAATTCCTGCTGGCTCCCCAGTAAATCGTAATCTGCAGCACCTGTCTAGGAGTTCTCATTTTCATCAAAGGGTTTCTTTTTTGTCATCACCAAACTCCACATTTTGTTTTGAGCCTGTGCACAAAATGGCCTTGATTCTGGAAACCATCACCCTCACCTTAGGCACATGCTTACATACCATCTGATTTCAGTGAGACTCCAGTAAATGTTGAAGTGCTGCCCTGAAAAGGAATGGACTTCAGCACATGATTAAGTGCTGTCTGAATCAGGATCTTAATATGAGAAGGAGGTGGCAGTGGTGAGACATCAGCACACATGCTGAATGACAACAGAAAAAAGCAGGAGTAATTGTTGTCTGACAAGCTTGCTCTTTTCATTTGGGGAATAATTTCACATAGGCCCCAATTATTCAAACACTAATGCATGTGAGTCACTTTAAGCAGGTGTGGAGTCCACTGGGATGAAGGGTGGGATGGGAGAGGCCATTAGAGCATGGGATTCTAGCTCCACTGAAGCCCATAGGCATTCTGAGGTGGGTTGTTGTAAGCTAGAGCAACAGGAGGCCATTTTGAACCCTAGAGCAGCCCAGAATCTGGAACGTGACACAAAGTCATCCTTGTCCATCCCTTCCCCACGCAGAGTTAACTGAACTTCTGGGATGCACAGCACAGACTCAGACCTCCTGTCTGGGTGCTGCTTTAATATTACAATTCAAAGGACTGGGAGAGAAAATGCCATTCTATCAGGTAAAAGCAGATCAAATTTAACATTAATTTTCTCCAAAGCAGGTAAAATAGTGACTGCCTTTACTCTCTGAACCTTCTTTTAATTGAATATTTGAAGATTAACTGCACAAGGCTACACTGCCTTTACTGGAGTTACACTAGCATAAAACTAGTGGGAGAATCAGACTAGATAATCCCACTGAAATTAAGAGTTAGCTTTAGTATATTTAACTATACTAAAATATTGTGTGCTTCTGTTTTGATTTATATAATCTAATGAGTTTCTTCACCTAAATATCACATCTTTTTATGACTCACATGAAATACTAGATACCAGTATACATATATTCTATATCACATAGATTTAGGGATTGAGGTTCTGAATGTATGTTAGGGAGGTACATAATTCAGCTAGATTCTTCAAACACTGTATCAAAAGGCATACCATTGGTCCTCTTTTTTCCTTTGCCCTTCCTGGACACACTGAATCACACCTACAAAGACAGATTGCACAATACACTATAAAGAACTGAAATGAACTAGAGAACTAGTACCGGCAGGAAACTATAAGCATGTCAGAGAGAAAGAGAATTTACAAGATTTGAGTCTACTACAGACAAATAATTCACATACAGTACACTACACAGAAGAATTTAGGTGCAGAATGCTGCAGAGCCTCTGCTAGTTTCATTTTAGCTCTCTGCAATATGCTGTATCGCTTTAATTAAGGTATTAATAAAACAGTGGTATTGAAACTGGATCATATGTGCATTGTTCTCCCTTGTCATCTCTCTGCCCTTGTCAATCTTGTAGTTACTGTTGTGATATATGAACCAAGGCACCAAATGTGGCGTTGTTATAATGTAGTAAAGAGTACTGACAAGCAAATGGAAAAAGCCACCAACAATGGGAATATACTACCTGAACCCACAATCCTTATTGCTCATTGAAAGTCACTTTTTTAACCCTAATGGCTATATTTTCATCATATACACAGAACTGCACTGTATATAGGATTCATTATGACCTCTAAATGTCTTTTTGACCTTTAGTGTTATTTAGCTCCAGTCACTGTCTTCTAAAGCTCCTATTAGCAGCCATCTTGAATACAGTAAAAAAAAAAAGTTCATTTGTAAAGTTTGAACCTCACATTTATCTATCATTTTCATTCTTTTTTAAGAATATAATTCAAAAAAATTAAAGCAGGGGAAGAGTAAGATAATAAATATGCCCCTAATGTCATAAGGGATTATTCCTTGATTTATATCACATGCAGTCCAGAAGAACTCAATAGAAATGCATAGTGTCCCTGGACAGCCAGAATTCAGCTGTGACTGTTGCCTAAATTTGAAAGTCTAAAATATAGGTTATTTAGATCTAAGACCAAAACTTAAATTGTTGTAATCAGACTTCACTATTAGTCACCTAATGAAATGACTAGGGACCCAAACCATAATTTTGAAGTCAAACTGACTGGTATAAACAAGCTTTTTAGACCCTACTCAAAACAACCAGACAGGCTTTCCACAGCTTAAGTTTTAAATCAAGGGAAAAGGCTTCATTCACTCTGATTTCTAAATTATATTAACTAAAATAATTGCTTAGTGCAACTACATTCTGATGGTTGAAAAAGGGTTGTTTCAACTAGCACACACTTCCTACAAACAAGGAATTGACCTTTAACTAACACAGTCTCCCCCATGTCATTATACCACTTATAATATGCTGGGGAAAATACCTGATTCACCACAGCTGGGATCAGCAGAGTTCCCTTTCCAACTGGTTCCTTTGCAACTGAGGGCATGCACCTGTGGTCTCTTCTTCTTCTTCTCAAGGACTAAATGTTAACCATTTCCCTGACAGTGTTTGGATGGTGTCTGTCAAAGGAAGGTCTTAGAGAAATTGTCTCAGTTTGTGTGCAGCTTCCAAAAGCTAACATTGCAATAGCTCACATTCAGAAAATTATCTTCACAACCAGAAGGGGTTAGAACCATAACGCTAAATCCTGTTCCCATAAAGGAAAACCAATCTAATGTATCATTATTATATCCAGATTAATCAAATCTGGGAATACAAACACTATTATGCACTAATCTGAATTGTCTGATAACTTCATGGCAGTGCTACAAGACAGAATGAAGGTGGTTTCTTAACTGTGTATGACTATACTTTAATGTGTTTGGATTTCTTTAAGTTAAACTTTGTCTATGCATTTATGGATTTATAATGCTGGTTCTGGGAATAATTACAACATCCTTTTAATGTTTTTACCCTTAAGTTACTGATATGAACTCTTAACCTTAATAATTTCAGTTCAGCATTGTTTTTATCTGGCAATAAATTTGATGTTTTTAAACCTGAGGTTCAACTGAATAAAGAACGTAGATAGGCATAAAATGTGCATTAATGTTTATAACTTATCTCCAAGCACCACAGCTATCTGGCATCCTAAATGGGAGCTAATGTATTACTCTGATTCTGGTAGGGTATCATTCTCCCAGCTGTTGCTGTTTCTGCAACAGCCATTGTCTAAAGACAGGCAGCAGAGAGTTCACTCAAGTTAGTGGAAAAATTATTGAAAATGGAGCTCTCTCTCTCCCTCCCTTATGTGTATGTATAAAGAAATAGATGGCTATGTAGATTGATTTAAATCCCAGAAGAGTGTCTGAAGCAAAGATACTCAGCTGAACTGCTTGTCTGACTGAGAGGGAGAGGTGATCTCTGAGTGGTACTTGATGCCCTTTCTCTCTGTCTTATTGTTACACAGAACATTTATTAACTGGATCTGCTTCATTTCTGTCAAAATTAACATGCTTGCTCATGCTTCTGAAATTCTCCATGCTGTCCCTCGGGGTAAAGGAGATAGAATTACGTGATATGTGTAAACAGGGATTAATTTAATCTTAGCCAAATCCACACATTACAGTGCAAGTGAAGTTTGCATAGGATTATGAATGCAATGTAATTAGATACAGTTTGACATCTTGTTTTTTGAAACCTCATATTCTCAGATTTTTTAAGATTCTTTTATAATATCTCCAGATTCAAAATTACAAAAGAAAGGGGGGGGGCAGAGGAAGGGACGCTGAACAATCAAAATTTGCCTTACACAGTTCTTATAACAAGCAGAAAAGGAGCTTGGTTTGATGTGATTCTTAAAGGCACCTCAATCCTCTTTGCAAGATGGCAATTGTCTTGCCTAGAGACATATGCTGAGACAATGTTCATAACTTGAGACATTCTCGCTCATTTTGATTCCCAACACTGTTCATCACTTGATTGAGTGGCATTTATTCTGTGGCAGTATATGAACTCCAGAAGGGATCAAACTGGGGTGGGGAACTGGGGCGGGGGGAGGAACAGCATGCATCACAAAGATTAGATATGATATAATAGGAAATCACAGGCCATCATTCTCATCTTAGGTTTAATCTTTTGCTATTCCTCTTGTAAAGAAAAAATAGTTTGTTCAAATTGGACTTTATCCAAAATCAATTCACAACTCAATTTAAAAAAACCAAACCCTCCAGATGTAGACTTGGATTTGACACCACTATTAGAGCTAAACATCCAAAAAGATCAGAGACTGACCAATTAGTGTAATAAGTAAATTACACCTCCCCCAAAAACCACAGCCATCCCAAAAACAACAACAAAAATTCAAGCCAGTCCAATCAATACCTCATCCAAGTTTGGGATTGGAAAAGGAGAATTGCTTGGGGATTTTCTGGCAGAAATGTTATGTGGAGAATGATTTTAACCCTTAGAATACTGACAGTATTTGGACTAACAGTAAGATCTATGATTAGGGTATATCTATATAATGATAGTAACACATAGTACTATAGCACTATTCTGCTGGAAAGATTGATAAAAATATCAGCTTATTATTTCTCACAACACTTCTTAAGGTAAGGTTTTCCTGTACAAAGGGCAGAGATTTGAAGTGATTTTCCCAAGGCCCTAGATAGCATCATTGTCAAAGGCAGGCTTAGAATTCAGGAGTCTTTATGACTATATTTACTAACACAGCCCTTTGTCTGGTGTCCAGGCTCCCTATACAATTCACATGGAGAGTTAGCTACCTAAGAAAGGGATTCACAGAAGCCAGCAAGCTGCACTGAGCTGCCTAAGTTAGCCAATAAGAAATGCTGAGGTAGTTGGAAGATGCCTCTGGAGCAGAGGGGGATAGCAATCTTTCCTTGGGATTCTCAGCTGTGAACCCACTCCTGGCATTTGGCACCTAAGCCAGGTCAGCCCTTTCTTGTGAAAAACCACCCTCACAGAGAGGACACCACTCCCTTATAGCCAATACCCTAGTGGCTAGGACACTACTGGAATGTGGCAAAGCTGTTTTCAAATTCCTACTCTGCCTGAGTTGGAGCAGGGACTTGAATGCAGGTGTCCCTCATTCCCACTGAGTGTCCTTGCCCCAAACTATAGGGTACCCTCAATCTCTCCTGTTGAAGCTGTTCCACTGTGTATACGTGATTAAATGTTTATTAGAGCAGGGGCTTAATCCTGACTCTCCAGGAGAGTGCTCTAGCCACTGAGGTAGAGGATCAGCCCAGTGAATGTTTGGCCCTATGAATTTTTAATTTAAGCCTGGGTCTCCTGCATCCCAAGTAAATGATCTAACCATGGGCTATTGGGACAGGCACACCCAGCACCAACCACTGGGCTATTTGGTATAATGGGACATGCACACATGAATGAGTCAGCCCCTGAGATTCTTGCATGCCTATCAGATTGGGCCCTGCAGCTGAGATAGGTGGGGAAATAATTAGTTTGAGAATCCCATAGGGGCTCAGGCATAAACTAGGCCACCAAGCTGCTCAGTGGTATCAAGATTTAGATAGTTTTGTACATGCCCAGCAGCAGAAATTTAGGCACCTAGGGGATGTTACCAGCAGAAACTTAGGTGCCTATGGAATTTAGGTGCCTACAGGTTGGAATCCAGCTGAGCAAATATGGATTTAGGCACTGAAAGTGGCAATTAGACACCTCAGTCCTTTTGTGGATCTAGCCCTTAAGTGTATAGCCTTGGCATCAGACTACTAGAATATGTCTTTACATAACTAAAGAAACCAGTAAATGTGATTCTGCATCAGGATCAGCTAGAGTAGTGTTCCATTGACTTCAGTGAGCTACACCACCAGCCTCCTTTTTGTTCTTTTGAGAAAGGCTGTGATGTTTGGAGGGTTGGATTCTGGGGAAGAGCATAGGTTTTTTTTTTTTTCATACCAGTTGCTTGATGTTTGGTATTAGGTAGGTTATGTAATACAAAGGCAAACAATTATACCATGTTATATCATCTCCATATTTCCACAGCTGGGCAAAATTTCATATATAAAATGTCAATAACATTTGTTGCTCCCATTCTGAGTTTTGGTTAAGACCAAGGGAGAGCATTATCACAAAAATGTTTGTGAAAATTTCATCCAATATTTTGACCAACTCTGTATATTTTCATAGCATATAAATCAGCATTTCTCAAACTGGGGTCGGCAGACTCCTGGGGGTCCCCAAGGGTACTCCCTGGGGTCCGCAGGCCCCGCTGATCAACTCCTCCCCCTCTGGAGGTGCAGTGGGGCTAAGGCAGGCTCCTTGCCTATCCTGGCTCTGCGCCACACCCGGAAGCGGCCGGCACATCCCCGCGGCTCCTGGGTGGGGCAGGGGGTCTCCTTGCACTGCCCCCACTCTGAGTGTGCCGACTCTGCAGTTCCCATAGGCCGGGAACTGCAGCCAATGGGAGCTGCAGGGTGGTGCCTGTGGGCAGGGGCAGCGTGTGGAAACCCCTCTGCGCCCCCCCCCCCTAGAAGCCACTGCCAGAGAGATGTGCCGGTCGCTTTCAGGAGCCGCCTGAGGTAAGCACTGCACCCCTCCCACACCTCAACCCCCTGCCCTAGCCCAGAGCCCGCACTCAAACTCCCTCCCAGAGCCCGCACCCCTCACCTCCTCCCGCACCCCACCCCCTGTCCCAGCCTGGTGAAAATGAGTGAGGGTGGGGAAAAGTGACTCAGGGAGGGAGGGGGGGATGGAGTGAGTGGGGAGCAGGAAGAGGTGGGGTGGGGGTGGGGCCTTGGGGGGAAAGGGGTGGAGTGGGGCCAGGGTCTGGGGCTGAGCGGGAGGGCTTGGAGGTCCCTGAAAATTTTTAAATAAAAATGGGGGTCCTTGGATTGCTGAAGTTTGAGAACCACTGAGAAAGTGTTTGTGGTAGTTCAGTGTCACTGGGAGCTAAGTTCAAGTATGCTTATTCCAAAGAGAATGTTACATCGGAAAGTCTTATGATGATCATTCAGTTGAAGAAGATTCAGCTGTCTAATATGTTGGTCACAAAATCATCATACCATACTATGAATGATGAAATAGCTTAAGTTGAAATTCAGAATAAGGAAAATAAAATCTAAATTTAACACTTCCATTCCAGAGACCAAGAGAGAAATTAGGACCCAGGCCTGACTCCACTGAATTCAATGTAAAAAATCTCACTGACTTCAGTGAAAGCAGGATAAAGTGCCTATTCCATTATTGGTTTGATCCCAATGGGAACTGGTGCAAAACAGAAAACAATATAAGCCTTTTTCCACAGGTGTGCTGAGGGAGTTAACTCTCTCTCATACAAGTTTTAACCTGGATCGTGAAGGAACATATTGTAACTTCCCACTAATAGTTTGATAACATTTTCAAGCTCCAGTCCGTCAGACCACATATAATGTTATCAGTGGCAATGTCACTGTGAAGAGCAAAGTATTTTTTTTTAAACCCAATATTTGTAAAAGAAAAGAAAAAATAGATAAAGAGAAAGAACCTATTTTAGGAGCAGAATGTTCTTCAGTAAATAAAATATATGACTGAAAATTGGAGCTCTATCTTCTCCAAGTCTCCTACCCATCTCACCTGAACCAAAGCTTCCTGAGGCACATAAGCCTTGGAAGATAATGCATTGGGGGTGCACGCTTGTCTAACATATTCAGGGATTATGTTGGGCAAGTGCTCCCCACTGCTTGAGCAGTCCTGTCTTCTGTCCCAGGTGTGGCTATGCAGGACACATACAGTCCTAGGGCTGTAGTGACTCCATTGTGGAATTCCAGTGAGTAAAAGAGACAGATACAAATTATCTTTTGGGAAGTGGGGGCTAGTGTCTCTGTTTAGAATATGGGGCAGGAGCAGTATAGCTGTTGAAGGAAGGCTCCTTCTCCACCAGGACTGACTTTTGCAGTGTACAGAAAGAATCTCAACTCTATTCTTCCTGGCTGACAGCTGTAACACTGAAGGGGCCAGCTTTGAGTATGCACCTCCTATAATCAGTCAGGAAAGAACCCCCCCATCATCTATTTCAAGATCCGATAGAGCACCTAGCATCATGGTATCTAGGCTCAATCCAAGACCCAATGAAATCAGTGGGAGTTTTGCTATTGACAATTGGCCTTAGATCAGACCGTGAAGTGCTGACACTGCCTCCCCTAACAGTTTTCCCTTGGACCTGATTGGCATTTATGGCTATCAGGTAATGCCTGTGAAAGGAAAGGTCTTGTATGACTGATCAAGGCTGAAATACATCTTTTGAATTAAGATGCAGCCTCTACACCTGTGAACCCTAGACTTGCATGGAGTCATAAGAAATTTTGCAATGGATAAAGCTCTAACACAACCAGATTCTCTGCCTTAGCTTTATCTTAATAGCATTTTTTCCCCCAAACAGAGAAGCTTTCTTCACTGAGCTCATCTTTAAGTGAATACGCTCTCCTCCCTGTCCAGTTGCATGTTATCCTGTGTTGCTTTATTACAGTTCTCACATTACTTCCCCAGGTCACAACATATCTTAGCCTCTGCACCAGTGAGAACTGACATTATGTCCCTCTGGATTCTTTTGTTGTTTTATTTGATCACTATGCCCTAAGTTTTGATTCACATATCTGGGTGATTAGTCCATGTTTGTTTCATTTCTTTAGCAGGTGCCATGCCTGTTTTTTGGCGATCTGCCTTAAGGCAGGATTTCATGCTGTTTGGTGGAGGCAAGTGAGATAGCTGAAATGTAGGCAGAGCATCTGCTAAAGAAAGCAAATAAATAAGTAATAAATTTCCCAACTATTTTTTAACTCTTTTGACGGCTTACAGTGTGCTGCATAAGACTGCCAACAGAACTATACAATACTGCTTTCCTAAAGGTCCATCAGACCTTCATAATAATGCAAACAGAGACTTATATCAAATATTTATGAGAGACATTGGCCTACAAAGGTATGAATATCTTATTTGTTTTGAAAATTATCGTATTCCCCCCTGCCTATAATTTCCTATTAAATTTAATTATATAAGCTTAAGTCTGTAAACCTGACCAACCTGCTTTCCCTCCCCCCCCACACACACATTTTTTTTAAAAATGTGGTGAATTTTGCCAGATTGGTTTTCCCATCTGGCCCTACGGAGCAGCAGTTTAGGAAAAAGTTTGGCAGGGAAGTGAATCGGAATGAAGCTAATTTACATGAGAAGATGACACCTACAAGCCACTGCTATTTCAACCTTATATCTGTCCCAAACAACACACAGTGGACAAGAAAAAGGATTTGTTGGTAGTTCAACAAAGACTTATGTGGGTGTCACAGTAAATTCTATCTTGAAAAAAGGATAATGTTTCTCATTACAAAAGGCTTCAAGCAAGCATCCTGCTAAAAGTTACTCAGGTAATTTTGAAGGAGTTATGGATGGCCTCAATAACAATGAAAGCAAATATATTGCTTCCTTGTCTTAAAAAGATATGTTAGTCCAAAGCATGGCACTGTGTATTGAGCTTAGGGAGTTAGTTTTTTCACCCTGTTCTATATCCCAGAAAACAAGCAGAACTAGAAATCTGTCTGTTTAGTCTACACAGTGCTCCTCATCATGGAATAGGTGTGCCTGAACCTGATGATTAGGCAGTATCACATGGGTAACAAAGTTTTCCCAGTGGGCTCCTGCAGTGCTTCTGGTTGGTAACCTCTTGGTGAAGTTAAAAATATTTCACTGTAATAATCTTGATTAATGTGTGTTTTTAGTGTAATATCATGTCATGTAAATAAAGCCAGAGCCTTTTTCTTTCCAATATTGGTGTGGTTTAGTTATGGGTGGGAATAGGGGGAGCCTATCAACAGGAATATATATTTTACAAAAATTCCACCTTTAGGATAATGTGATATTCAGATATTTCCTCTTTACAGATTTCTTCAGTTACAATGAAGGTAACTGCTATTGATATGATAAAATAAATAACTCAGTCCCTATACTAAACTGACATTTTTTAAATTTAATTGATTTTGCCCTGATAAAATGTGTTCATTGTGCAAATTATGGAGAATTTCTTATTTTCTATTTTCAGCTTTGTTTTTTTTTCCCCTAGGCTCAGACGTAACACTAGAAATGTCAGCAGACCTCCTGGAGGCAGGAAGTGAGACTCATTTCAATTTCAAACTACATTAATTCTGAATGAAATCAAACCTATTCTCACATTTATTAAGGCAAAGCAAGTCCTTGTGAAAAATTGCACATTTTTAATAAGGGCATTTTCAGTGGTTCCATTCCATTCCCACAAACTCATAAATCAATTTCTGTCTGTCAGCCATTACAAATTTATCAGTTCATGTGAGTAAATGTGACAGCTGAACAACATTCAGATCCAAAGAGCAATATCTCTGTTAGCGTGATAAACACAACTTTGGCCTCAGAGATGAGCTATTTGTTTTTGGGGGGAGTGTGTTAAAATCTGATTTAGACTATATGAAACAGCAAAAAGAACCTTGCCTGAACAGAAAATCATCTAGCCCCCAGCAAAAGAGACACTGAAAAATGCAGTTTCCCTGGATAAACTCTTGGAAAAAGTTAGAGAAAATAGGTAAAAAAGAGTATAATTTACTCAAGATATCGTTACAGAAAAAAGGGAACAAACAGGTAACATTTTAGATAAAAACAAAATTTGAGCATCTTTGAAACTCTCAGTCTTGACATCTCATAGACCTTACTGTCCTTGTACAGACAACCACATGGTAATCATTATTTCTGTACACTCTAAACCATGTGATTTACTACAATGCAGACAGCATTATGTATGCTGAGATATGGTACCAACAGTCTCTGTGGGCTAATTAAAAGTATCAAATTTTATGGAAGGAGCATTCCTGTTTATTTTGTTGGATTGTAACTTGTGAGTAAATTTTAATTAAATTATGTGCCTACAGCAGAGGAAAAGGTGGAGAAAATGCTAATGGAGCTACAATCAGGCTAAAAAGGTAGATATTCCAGGTCCATCATTTTGCATTGACAAAGCTCTTTGGAAGCATAGCTTTGAGAAAGCAGTGACAGTCAGTGAAGTGAGTTTATTTGAACACTTCCAAATTTATGACAGTATCCAAGTCCAAATCACATTTCAAGGCTGCTGAATAGATATTTAGGAACATTCAATAGTACTAATTTGTGTCTATTATTTCTTACTGCCACTCATGTAACTCAGTAATTGAAATGCTGAATAACAGTTTCCCCCTAAATTCTAATGATGCCCTTTATAATCTTCTTTTTAATGCAGTGCCTGAACTTTACAAAGGTTGTTCACTGCCAAATGTCAGTCCATTGCAAGCTGCAGCAATGGAAACACTCTTGTTTTATTATCCATTATGCCAGATAACATTGGCATAGGTCAATAAGGTTTCTAGATGACTGTTTCTTGTTTACTAAGAAAAAAGTGAAAATAAATGAATCCAATCAAACAACAGTTTAGGTCTGATTCTCCTGTTGACTTGAGTGGAAACAGAATCTTGCTATTATCTTCAATGATGGCAGGATCAAGCCCTCTATTTAAGTATAGTATATTTTTATAAAAGTTAAAACTTTTCAAAGTGACTTTTGATTAGTTAATGGACAGTTCCAGACAGAATTCACCCTTCCAGCAAAGATATAATGAACAGTTTTCAACTGATTGCAGCAAAGCCTGTCAGACAAAACAGGCATTAGCTTATCTATATTAAAAAAATAACCCCCAGTGCTAGAAATTAACCCCCGGCATTGGTGTAAAGCAGGACTTGGTATTATTTCCCCAGTGTGAAACCAGTATAAATCACATTGGTGGATGGCCCTTTCTACACTAGTGTAGTACATCTGCACTGGGAGGTTGCACTGATGTAGCTACATTGATGCAACAATACCTAAAGTAGAGAGAGGCCCAGATCCACAAAAGAATTTAGGCCTAACTTCGTAACACTCCTCCCCTTGTCATCTGCTATTGGCTATTTTAGGCAGCTGTCCACCCCAATGTGCTGGCTTTTGTGAATCCCATTCTTAGGCAACTATCTGTTCCCAGGCATTATGTCTGAATCTCCTCGGCCTTGCACCTTGTGTGGGCATTTGCATCTTGCACCTTGCCCGGGCATTTGCACCTTGCGTGGGCATTTGCACCTATGCAAAGTGATTGCAAAATGGGTGAAAAACACTACCACTGGTATAAGTGATAGAGAATTTTGGTAGCATTTTCCATACACATTGCAGTGGTGTGAATGACTGTAGTGCTTGCAAGGCAGTGGAGAATCAGGCCCCCAGTATTTTAAATATATCCACATGTTGTAAATTTTGGGAGATTACTGATAAATATTTGTTACTTTTTAAAAAAATTAACGAAATGCTTTAAAAGCAAACAAATAACTGGTACTATCTATCCACATTATAACCCAGGTATAATAAAAATTAAGTCAGTGGCAAATAACATTGTCACAGGAAAATGTCTCCTATGAAAACAAATACCTTGAGTCAGGGGTGAAAGTAACTTAAAGGACTGACTGGTACTCTGGAGTCCTTAGGAGGGGGTGTGGCCTGTACCGGAAGAGGCGGGGCCTTTAAATCCCTGGGCACTTTAAGTCATCATCGGAGGGGGCCCCGGCCTCTGGCGGAGCTTTAAAGGGCCCGGGGCTCCGCTGCAGTAGCGGCAGCCAGGAGCCCTGCCACCCCTACCCCGGGCTCCAGCAGCAGGGCTCGGGTGGTGATTTAAAGGGCCCCAGAGGGTAGCGGCAGTGGGAGCCCCGAGCCCTTTAAATCGCCACCCTAGCTGCGCTGCTGGAGCCCCGGGGTAGCAGCGGCAGCTGGGGGCTTAGGCGGTGATTTAAAGGGCCCGGGGCTCCAGCTGCCGCTACCATCCCGGGCCCTTTAAATCGTCCCCGGAGCCCTAGGGTACCGGTGGTGGTGCTCCAAAGGGCCTGGGGCTGTAGTGGTGGTCGAGTCCCTGGCCCTTTAAATCGCCGCTGGAGCCCCGCCGCCACTACCCCAGGGCTCCGGCAGGCTCTGGGGATGACTTAAAGGGCCTGGGGTGGTAGCAGCTACCGGAGCCCCGGACCCTTTAAATCGTCCCCGGAGCCCTGGGGAGGTGGCGGGGGGGCTCTTTTAAGTGCCGGGGTGGTAGCGGCTGCTGCAGCCCCGGACCCTCTAAATTGTCCCTGGAGCCCTGCTGCCGGAGCCCTGGGAAGGTAGCGGAGGGGCTCCGGAGGCTATTTTAAGGGTCGGGGTGGTAGCGGCTGCCGCAGCTCTGCCAGGGCTCTGGCAGCAGGGCTCTGGTGGCAATTTAAAGGGCCCAGGGCTCCAGCTACTGCTGGGAGCCCCGGGCTCTTTAAATTGCTGCCAGGGGAAGCCAGTCTGCCCCAGTAAGGCGCACCGGCTCTTGCCGGTACGCTATACCGTGGCATACCGGCTTACTTTCACCTCTGCCTTGAGTTCATCTAGTCTTTATACAGCATCTGGAGACCATTATCCTCTGACGATATTCACAATGTTCTATTCTGTGGACATTATGGCTTAATTAGATGGCAACTGTAAAGCCTATAGAGCTTTTTTCTAATCCTAATACTGCAGTTAGTGCTGTTAATGATTAACGGGGTGCCATTTCTTAAATTCTAAGCCCCCGGGTTTTAAGGTTTTATTATTATTTTCCATAAGCCATATGACTTGAATCTGTGCTTCAATATGGCATGTAATGCCTGGCACAACGTTTTATGACAAGATTTCATAGATTTGTCTAGCAATTAAGAAATTAAATAAATAAATGCCTGTTTGCGATTACATTTACCCCCATTTTTTTTTTCAAATCTGTATACATTAAACTGGTTTTAGTCTTCATCTGAAATGGCAAAAGCATTAGAGCCCAATACTGTGGCCTGTATTACCATAGAATCAGAGCACTTCACAGTCTTTAATGTATTTATCCTCATAACAGCCCTGAGAAATGGGGAAGTGCTAATATCCCTATTTTACAGATGGGGAACTGAGGGTCAGAGAAACTAGGTGACTTGCATAGGATCACAGAGGGAGTGTGTGGTAAAGCAGGGTATTAAACCCAGCACTCCTGAAGATGAGGTTACCACCCTAACCACGTACCATTCTCTTTTAAAGCTGCTAGGAAAACTCCAATTGAGTTCTGAATCAAGTCCTTAGTCTGTAATGTGGATTAATGAGTTAGGCCAATCTATTTGCACCAGTTACATCAATAGGGGATGAAAGTGGCTTTTTTGTGTAAAAAAAGTTGTGAAAATTGTGTTGGGGTGTTCCGTTGCCCAAGATCGGATGCCCAAACATAAAGGGAGATAGTATAGAGTCCTAGAGTTTAAAGCGAGAAGGGACCATTAGGTAAACTAGTTTGACCTCCTGTATATCACAGGCCACCAACAGCACCCAGCACTTGCACACTATACTCAACAATGGAAATGAGACCAAATAAATGAGACCCACAGGAGACTGGACTGTTACATGCCCCAGGCAGAGAATAGGAGGGACCAAGGTTAACAAGTACTGGAGGCCTCTGCAATGTCAGGGAAATGATTAAGCAAGATATACCCGGATAATCCTG
This sequence comes from Terrapene triunguis, assembly GCF_002925995.2. Classification (NCBI taxonomy): domain Eukaryota; kingdom Metazoa; phylum Chordata; order Testudines; family Emydidae; genus Terrapene; species Terrapene triunguis. The sequence goes on from NW_020664420.1 coordinate 57,352,463, forward strand.
GCAAGTGACGTGCACCCACATGCTGCAGAGGAAGTTGTTATTCAAATCAGTGTAGTCGTTCTCATTGAATACATTTCCCTTATACAAAGGCCATATGATTAAAACCATTGTGCTACAAAATGTATAGCTGCTCCTCAACAACTTTAATTTACTGTGTATGCTGATCTGGAGATTTACTTGTCTCCCTGTCACTTTGATCACTGGACATCTATATGTAATCCTGGGAACAAGTTTACATTAAAGTGTTGGTTTTATTTTGTTAAATAATGTGGACAATGCAATTTGACACCTGAACAAAGCCAGCACTTTATAAGCTGAGAGGCCTTGTTGAATTAGCATGACCCTACACCAAAAACCATGGAGTTTCTCAGTAAAATGTCAGCAGCTTTTCTGATTTTCAACTTTAATGGTAATACGCAAAGGGAAAAAATGAGTTTATTCCCATTTTGGCTTCTTTATGATGTATTAAGAAGTCATTACAGGATATTTTAAAAAATATTTTCATTTACTTGTTTTATACTTTAGTAATTCAGGTCATGTATATTTTGGAAGACTATAGATGAGCAGAGGACTAGTAGGCTTGTGACATCAGATACATAAGAGAAATGAAACCTGGGTAACTGAAAGGGAAAGGGATTTATAGTCAGACAGCCGTTTTAAAATTCTTGATGTTTTAAATTTTCTTCTGTCACAGTAACTTCAGTCAGATTCATGGGAGAAAAATGTTCTTTGTTAAAAATTATATAACTAAACCCTTTCAGTTAAGGACTGACTAAACTCCATATTCACATCTGAGTTATCCAAGGAATCCTACAAAAATATTCCACGGGGAAAAAAATAAGCAAACTTCCAACCCTTCTTTATATATTAAAAGAAAGAAAGAAAAACACAAAATAATTAGCTAATTTGCTTGCAGATCAACTTTAAAATAATTTTAAAATAAATATTCAGTGTAATGTTACCAACATGTCATCACTGTGAATGAACATTTAACCTAGGCCTGGTCTACACTACGAGTTTAGGTCGACTTTAGCCGCGTTAAATCGACTTAAGCCTGGACACGTTTACACTACAAAGCCCTTTCTTTCGACTTAAAGGGCCCTTTAAACCGGTTTCTTAACACCACCTCGACAAGGGGATTAGCGATAAAATCGGCCTTAGGGGGTCGGAATTGGGTTAGTGTGGACGGAATTCGACATTATTGGCCTCCGGGAGCTATCCCACAGTGCTTCATTGTGACTGCTCTGGACAGCACTCTCATCTCAGATGCACTGGCCAGGTAGACAGGAAAAGCCCCGCGAACGTTTGAATTTCATTTCCTGTTTGCTCAGCGTGGAGAGCACAGGTGACCATGCAGAGCTCATCAGCACAGGTAACCATGATGGAGTCCCAGTCCAAGGATCGCAGAAGAGCTCCAGCCTGGAGCGAACGGGAGGTACGGGATCTGATCGCCATCTGGGGAGATGAAGCAGTGCTCGCCGAACTCCGAAACAGTAAAAGAAACGGCAAAACATTAGAAAAGATCTCCAAGGCCATGAAGGACAGAGGCCATAACAGGGACGCACAGCAGTGCCGCGTGAAAATTAAGGAGCTAAGGCAAGCCTACCACAAAGCCAGAGATGCAAACGGAAGGTCCGGGGCTGAGCCGCAAACATGCCGCTACTACGCGGAGCTGCATGCCATTCTAGGGGGTGCAGCCACCACTAGCCCAAGCGTGTGCTATCAGTCCCTCGCTGGAAACAGGGAAGCGGGTTTGGCGGACGAGGAAGATGAGGATGGAGAGAACATAGATAGCTCACAGCAGCAAGGAAGCGGAGAAACCAGTTACCCCAACAGCCAGGATATGTTTGTCACCCTGGACCGGGAACCAGTAACCCCCGAACTCACCCAAGACCCTGAGGGCACACAGGGGACCTCTGGTGAGTGTACCTTTGTAAATATTACACATGGTTTAAAAACAAGCATGTTTAATGATTAATGATTAATTTGCCCTGGCAATCGCGGCCAGTACAGCTACTGGAAAAGTCTGTTAACGTGTATGGGGATGGAGCGGAAATCCTCCAGGGACATCTCCAGAAAGCTCTCCTTCATGTACTCCCAAAGCCTTTGCAAAAGGTTTCTGGGGAGGGCTGCCTTATCCCGTCTGCCATGGTAGGACACTTTACCACGCCAGGCCAGTAGCACGTAGTCTGGAATCATTGCATAACAAAGCATGGCAG
>NW_020664420.1:57354691-57424734 GCF_002925995.2 Terrapene triunguis
CGAGCATCATGTACCCTTCCCGGCCAGCCCACGTTGATGTCGGTGAAACGTCCCTTGTGATCCACCAGGGCTTGCAGCAGCATTGAAAAGTACGCCTTGCGGTTTATGTAGTCGGTGGCTTGGTGCGCCGGTGCCAAGATAGGGATATGGGTTCCGTCTATCGCCCCACCACAGTTTGGGAATCCCATTGCAGCAAAGCCATCCACTATGGTCTGCACGTTTCCCAGAGTCACTACCCTTGATATCACCAGGTCTCTCATTGCCCTGGCAACTTGGATCACAGCAGCCCCCACAGTAGATTTGCCCACTCCAAATTGATTCCCCACTGACCGGTAGCTGTCTGGCGTTGCAAGCTTCCACAGGGCTATCGCCACTCGCTTCTCCACTGTGAGGGCTGCTCTCATCCTGGTATTCTGGCGCTTCAGGGCAGGGGAAAGCAAGTCACAAAGTTCCATGAAAGTGCCCTTACGCATGCGAAAGTTTCGCAGCCACTGGGCATTGTCCCAGACCTGCAACACGATGCGGTCCCACCAGTCTGTGCTTGTTTCCCGGGCCCAGAATCGGCGGTCCACGGCATGAACCTGCCCCAGTAACACCATGATTTCTACATTGCTGGGGCCTGTGCCTTGTGAGAGGTCCATGTCAATTTCCTCATCACTATCGTCGCCGCGCTGCAATCGCCTCCTCCTCAGCTGGTCCTGGTTTTGCTTTGGCATGTCCAGGAGGCTCTGCATATACTCCAGGACAATGCGCGTGGTGTTCATAGTGCTCATAATTGCCGCGGTGATCTGAGCGGGCTCCATGATCCCAGTGCTAGCTATGGCGTCTGGTCTGAAAAAAGGCGCGAAAGTAGTATCTGACGGACCAGGGGAAGGAGGGAGGGAGGGATGGAGGGAGGGGCGAGTGACGACATGGCGTACAGGTACAGGGAATTAAAATCAAGAAAGGTGGCTTTGCATCAGGGAGAAACACAAACAACTGTCACACAGAATGGCCCCCCCCAAAGATTGAACTCAAAAGCCTGGGTTTAGCAGGAGGGAGGGGGGAAGCAAATGAATACAGAATAAATCTATTTTTTACATCTTAAGACGACGGTGCAGCATGACTGATAGCCCTTGGCATTTTCTGGGTGCTTGGCAGCAAATACTGGGCGCTTGGCAGTTAGCCTTCAGGTCTACTGCACAATATGATACCCACTGCAGTATGACAACGATGGATACCAGTCGTAATATACTGTCTACTGCCCAAAAGGCAAGGGGTTGCTGCTGTGTAGCAATCTAGCCCCATCCTACGCATAGTACATCTGATAACCATCATCATCAAGGCAAGGGGGCTGGTGCAATGCAGCCCCACGGCTGCCAGCCCCATGTCTGCCAGCACCCAGATCGCCATCGGCCTCTTCTGGGTGCTTAGCAGACAATACTGGGCACTTGGCAGAAAATAGCATACTACGACTGATAACCATCATTGTCTGCCCAGGTGCCCATGATCGACAGCCACTGCAGTACGACGACGACGGTTACCAGTCGTAATAAACCATCTTCTACCAAAAGGCAAGGGGCTGGTGCAATGCAGCCCCACGGCTGCCAGCCCCACGGCTGCCAGCACCCAGATCGCCAATGAAGGCTACCAGTCATGCTGCACCGTCTACCGCCAAAAGGCAGTAAGCTGCTGCTGCTGTTTAGCAATGCAGTCCCATGTTTGCCGGCACCCAGAAGACATATGGTGACAGTGAGCTGAGCTGAGCGGGCTCAATGCTTGGCGTGGTATGTTGTCTGCACAGGTAACCCAGGTAAAAAGGCGCGAATCTATTGTCTGCCGTTGCTGTGACGGCGGGGGAGGGGCCTGACGCAATGTACCCAGAACCCCTCGCGGCACTGCTTTGCATCATTCGGTCATTGCGATCTCAACCCATAATTCCAATGGGCGCCGGAGACTCCGGGAACTGTGGGATAGGTACCATAGTGCAATGCGCCGGAAGTCGACGCTAGCCTCGGTACTGTGGACGCGGTCCGCCGACTTCATGCACTTAGAGCATTTTATGTGGGGACACACACAATCGGCTGCATACAACCGGTTTCTATAAAACCGGCTTCTATAAATCCGACCTAATTTTGTAGTGTAGACATACCCCTAGTATCTCATTTGTTGGGCCTTACAGGGGCATGTTGCTTTTAAAGGGTGCAACCACAAGCTTCCAACTCATGCCCATTTACACCAGCTGAACATCTGGTCCACAGTTTTCAATAGTTTTACATAGTGAATTATAGGAACTCTTTCTGAATTAGAAGGAAGACATTGAAACTGCAGGAATTGGATTAAAAGCCAAAATAAACTTCATTTATCATGCCCAAGGGCAATGTTTCAGTAGAATTTATAATCTTATCCCTTTTAATAGATTGTCCTGTGTACCATATAGTTAAACACAGGAATTATACTTCACTCTAGAATGGGGTTTCCTTGTTTTGGATAATCTTAAACTCTCACAAATCACAGTTGAAATTTATTCTGATTAGATTCAGCTGGCTGTAAAGGGCTGCAAGTGAAATGTATCTAGATGTATCTGCTATGTTCTTAGTCCAGCATTGCCCTCATTACAGAAACACCATGCATTTGCCGTGTTGGCAGCTTTTGCTTTAAAATACAAGTGTAGGCTGCATGTAAAGGAGAATAAATTGCCTTCTCATTCCACTAAAGTTCCACAATTCAGGATTGAGAGGCACTCTGAGAACAATGTCCAAATGCATAAACAGCAGCTATAGTGCATGCATAGTACCCAGATAGCAGATGTCATTACCCATAATTTTCAAGTCTTCATATTTGAGAAGCAGACAAAATACTTTAGGGATGGTATAACCACTCTTAATAGCGGATAACTAAAATAGTTTTGTGTTAATTTTCATGGTTTGGTTTTAGAGAGTGTCATGTCCTTATTACAAATGAAGTAGATCAGTGTTTCCCAAACTTGGGACGCCACTTGTATAGGGAAAGCCCCTGGCGGTCTGGGCCGGTTTGTTTACCTGCCGCGTCTGCAGGTTCAGCCGATCGCGGCTCCCACCGGCTGCGGTTCGCTGCTCCAGGCCAATGGGAGGTGCTGAAAGCAGTGGCCAGCACATCCTTCGGCCGCCGCTTCCCGCAGCTCCCATTGGCCTGGCACAGCGAACCGCGGACGGTGGGAGCCGCGATCGGCCGAACCTGTGGATGCGGCAGGTAAACAAACCGGCTCAGCCCACCAGGGGCTTTCCATATACAAGCGGCGTCCCGAGTTTGGGAAATACTGAAGTAGATGATTATAATTGGGAAAGAGAATAACAGAGACTGAGATTTTAAATTGTAGATCAAAATCACTATAAACTTAAAAAATTAATAACAGTGAATAATATTTTGTCATTCGATAACTTTCATCCCAGGAGGGATTGTAAGGTGAGGGATATGGAGACTGAGACAGCTTCAACAGTCACTTCATGCTTATAGGTATATAATTCCATTTGAGAAAAAGATAGTGGATAAGATTGGGGTTGTTCAGTCTGGAGAGGTGATGAATAATGGAGACATCATAAAGGTACACAAAACACCACATGGTATACAGAAAGTAAACTGATGGTTCCTATTTACCCTTTCTCACAATATGAGATTCAGAAACATTGAATGAACTTGAAAGGCAACAATTTTAAAACTGATCAAATACATTACATAATTAACCTAATTTCAGTGAGACAAGAGTTTTGAATTGGATATTGATATTGATATTTAGAACATCCACAGTTACAATAGATGTGATTTTGTTTTGTTTTGTTTTAAGAAGGGGCATACATTCTCTGGTATCAGGGCACATGCCTGCCACTAACTGATTTGGATGACTAAGATTATTCCACAGTTGTCCAGTGCTAGGTTTCTTGCACTTTCTTCTGAAGCACCCAGTACTGACTACTGTCAGAAATAGGAAATTGGACTGGATGGACCACTGAGCTGCTTTGGGATGGCAATTTTTATGTTCTTGTGTTAAATCAGTTTCACAAAATTGTACAAAGATAAAAAGTAGCAAATGGATAAAAGGAAATAATATAAATTAAAGAAAACATCATCATAGGAGATAAGTCTTTCTCTGATAGAAATAGTAAATTCTATGGCAAGTTATTTATTGTGTGCTAATATTCTTGCAGTGCATTTGTTCTTGCTGTTCACAAAGATTAATGATGTAAACATTGTCACTTTGCCTGATGGATATCGATGTAGTAGTACCCATTTTTCTGTTTTTTTGTAAAGCTACATTGGTTTTGGGAGAAAGCTTATTGCATGCTCCATCCAGTCTGCAAACACAAACTTTACTTCTGTACTAAAGTAGCTGCTGATTAATTGATTTTCTTTAAAAACAATACATTATCAGCAAATAAAAAAAAGTTCAGCATCCAGCCATCTGATTGGCTGATGTCAATTTTATTTGGCATAGCTGAGCACTGAGATAAATGGAATTGAACATTGTGACTGGATAATGGTCTCCCACAGCAAGTTAAATGTCGAGGCACTGTTAGTGAAGTTATTGAAAATAAATGCTGCGGTGAGGCCAATGCATTTATTTTCAAAGCGGGAGACCATTTTCCAATCACAAAGTTTAATTTTACCGTCATTGTTGCTGTTATACAAAGGATTTATATTATAAAGTCAATAAAGAAATGAGAATGGCTGGGCTGATCAATGGAAGAGCTACTTGCACCAAAGCCCCGCAATCTGATTGTCTCAGGCAGCGGGAATTTTCTCTGTTTCATGCACTCTGAAGCTAATTTATTCATAAAAGTAGATGTTACTATTGGCAAAATTCAGATGTGATGTGTAAAGTGCTGTAAATTAATCTCTATTACACTCAATGAGACACACTCAGTTCAAAGGTGAAGTGTAAGAAGAACAAGGAGTAAATTACACATTGGTTAATTGGTGTGATAAGTCTAAGGGCCAAACAGGGGTTACATCTTTGTAGCCAAGAGGAAATGTGACCCTAATTACATAAGTCCTTAGGTCTTAGAAGGAGTCTATACTGGTGTAACATACATACTGAGAGTGCACGATGAGTGTGTGGCTTGACCTAATTTAGACTCAATACTGAATTTACTAAATTACAAGTCAGTAAGTGGGTGAGAATCTAAGAGACCACAAGGGCTAGATTGTGCCAAATACAGACTCCCTGTGTAAAGAATGGATTTATTCTGGGTGTGTCTGCACAGGGAGCTATTGTAGCAGTGTAGCTGCTCCAATTTAACTGTGCTAGTGCAAACTTCGAGGCCAGAGTCTCAGCTATTACTACTGGCTGCATGAGACCTCCAGCATATTCTCCCAAATTGAAGTCCCTCATAACCACACATTTTTCTTTCCAATACTTATGGACAGATTTCTGTTTTCAGGCTCCCAAATTTGAAAAATTTCAGATAAATTCCTTTATCAAATCATCATCAAATGGGTGAATTTCTAGTGGGGTGTTGCAGGGACTGATACGAGGCTTGATGTTATTCAGCATTTTCATCAGTGAAATAAATATAAAATCACAACTGATAAAATTTGAGGATCACACAGATTGATGGAGTGGTAAATAATGGACAGGGCAGTTGTATATAGTGATCTGGATCACTTGGCAAGCTGGGCCACACAAACAAAATATAAAGTTATACATCTAAGAACAAGGAATGCAGGCTATCCCTTCACAATGGGAGACTGTATCTTGGAAAGCAATAACTCTGAAAAGGATCTAGGGATCATAGTGAACAAATGACTTAACAAATGTCACAAGCTGGAATCCTGTGGCAAAAAGGGTTAATGAGATCTTTGGATTTATAAATGGGGGAAGAGGAGGGAGGGAGGTGATTTTACCTCTGTATAAGGTATTGGTGAGATCAGTACAGGAATGCAGTGTACAGTTTGGGTACCCACATTTTTAAAAGATGTGACAAAGTCCCTCCTCTATCTTGGTGGGTCCTGCGCTTATTGGCAGATTTTCTTGCCTCAGAGATTCACCATGTGGGTTGGGGAACAGCCCAGAGACCTTCCCCTCTGGAAGAACCCATAGTCCAGGTCAATTGGGAGGTTTGGGGGGAACCCGGGCCCCCCCTCTACTCCGGGTTCCAGCCCAGGGCCCTGTGGACTGCAGCTGTCTATAGGGCCTCCTGTAACAGCTGCATGACAGCTACAACTCCCTGGGCTACTTCCCCATGGCCTCCTCCAAACACCTTCCTTATTCTCACCACAGGACCTTCCTCCTGGTGTCTGATAATGCTTGTGCTCCTCAGTCCTCCAGCAGCACTCTCAGCTCCTCACACTCACACCACAAACTGAAGTGAGCTCCTTTTTTAAAACCCAGGTGCCCTGATTAGCCTGCCTTAATTGATTCTAGCAGCTTCTTCTTAATTGGCTCCAGGTGCCCTAATTAGCCTGCCTGCCTTAACTGGTTCTAGCAGGTACCTGATTACTCTAGTGCAGCTCCTGCTCTGGTCACTCAGGGAACAGAAAACTACTCATCCAGTGACCAGTATATTTGCCCTCTACCAGACTCCTGCACCCCACTGGTCTGGGTCTGTCACAAAGGATATTGAAAAAAGTTAGAGATGGTGCGGATAGGAGCCACAAAAAAGATTCAGGGCTTACAATGAGAGACATAAAGAGTTTGGTGTGTTTATATTATCAAAAAGAAGATTGAGTTGATTTCATTAGTGTATAAATACCTCCCCAGGGAGAAAGTACTGGGTACTAAATAGATCTTTGATCTAGCAGAGAAAGGCATACCAAGAACCAATGGGAGGAAGCTGAAGTCAGATACATTCAAATTAGAAACAAGACACATTTTTAGCAGTAATGATGATTAACCATTGAAACAAACTATCAAATGGATGGATGCCTATCCGGAAGATAGGCTGTAGCCAAACACAAGATATGCTTTAGTCAAACACAAGTTATTGGATTCAATACAGGGGTAAGTGGGTGAAGTTTAACAGGCTATGGTATATCTATGAACCTTAATCCATATCTGATTATCAGAGGTGATGAGCATCTGGAGCTTTCAATGACTTCAGTAAGAGCTGTAGGTGCTCAACAACTCTAAAAATCAAATCACTTATTCACATGCCTAAATATAGATTTGTTTCAAAAATAGATGAATAAAGGCAAAGTCTAAGGGGCCAGTTCCTCAGCTGGTGTGAACTGGTGCAACTCCTCTGAAGCCAAATACTATTCCTAAATATTTATTTAGACGTCTTAATAACTAGCCTGCTTACAGATATGGTGAATAGCCCACTACTTTCATTGAAGTCAATGAAAATCAGTCCCTTGTGACTAAAGATATAAAATCAAGATTGGGTAAGGATTTAAGCATTAGGCTCCTATTTTCGCAAATCTTAGAATCATAGAATCATAGAATATCAGGGTTGGAAGGGACCTCAGGAGGTCATCTAGTCCAAACCCCTGCTCAAAGCAGGACCAATTCCCAACTAAATCATCCCAGCCAAGGCTTTGTCAAGCCAGGCCTTAAAAACCTCCAAGGAAGGAGACTCCACCACCTCCCTAGGTAACGCATTCCAGTGCTTCACCACCCTCCTAGTGAAATAGTGTTTCCTAATATCCAACCTAGACCTCCCCCACTGCAACTTGAGATCATTGCTCCTTGTTCTGTCATCTGCCACCATTGAGAACAGCCGAGTTCCATCCTCTTTGGAACCCACCTTCAGGTAGTTGAAGGCTGCTATCAAATCCCGCCTCATTCTTCTCTTCTGGAGACTAAACAATCCCAGTTCCCTCAGCCTCTCCTCATAAGTCATGTGCTCCAGACCCCTAATCATTTTTGTTGCCCGCCGCTGGACTCTTTCCAATTTTTCCACATCCTTCTTGTAGTGTGGGGCCCAAAACTGGACACAGTACTCCAGATGAGGCCTCACCAATGTCGAATAAAGGGGAACGATCACGTCCCTCGATCTGCTGGCAATGCCCCTACTTATACAGCCCAAAATGCCGTTAGCCTTCTTGGCAACAAGAGCACACTGTTGACTCATATCCAGCTTCTCGTCCACTGTGACCCCTAGGTCCTTTTCTGCAGAACTGCTACCTAGCCATTCGGTCCCTAGTCTGTAGCTGTGCATGGGATCTTGGCTTTAGTGGTAACGTTTTCAAAAGTGTCTAAGTGAATTAAGAGCCTTAATCTTATTTTCAAATGCGTGTTAGAAACATAGGTGTGTAAGCTCCTAAATGCCTAAATTTTGTTTGAAAATGGGACATAGACTTTTCAGTTCCTTAGGGCAAAAATTTTAAAGATATTTAGACACCTAAAAATGGAGATAGGTAGCTAGTGGGATTTTCAAAAGTGCATAAGCACCTAACTCCTATTGAAATCAATGACACCTATCTGGCTGTTTAGAAGCCTAAATACCTTTAAAAATCTGGCCCTTAGTCTCTTAGCCCTAGAAGTATTGACATTGTCCAATTTATAAAGGTGAACATTAAAATTATCCAGTGACTGACATGTAGTTGTGAAGGGTACTGCAAAAGCAAGCAGAATGTTCTAGGCGTGAGAGCTGTCTGGGACTCAAACACCACTTCACAGTTCTGACCAGCCAGCAGTGACCTGTTATTGGGTATCAGAACTACAATCTGAACTCTGACAGAGGACTCCAGTCCTGGGATCTGGTTGGTAGAACTCTGGGGGTCCTGGTTGGTTCCCTGCTATTATTTAAACCAAGCAGAAGAGCAGGAAGTTGTCTGTGCAACTGGGTTTCCCCTGCACAGTCTGTTCCTCTTGCCTGACTCTGATCTCCTGGTAACCTCCCGGCCCATCCTGACACCTAACTCTCAGTTTGCCCTCTGATCTCCTGCTCTCTGTTCCAGCCTGCCTCCTGGCTCCCAACTTACGCTCTGACCAAAGTTCACCACCTATGTCCCAGTTGTAACAGTTTGTACAGATCACTTGGCCACAGGAGAGGGCCCAGTGGTGGCAAAATGGACCCAGCTATCCAACTGCTGCCTTCTGAAGCACTGGACACACTCAGGTGGGTCTCTTGTCTTCAGAGAACCAGCTATTGCAGGAGCAAGTAAGACAACGGCATGCAGAAAACTCCAGACACAGCTCAGTGAGTCCTGTTCCCTGATACACCTTCCAGAATGGTTTGACGGTAATCACCAGCAATTCCAGGATTTTATAAACCAATGTCACCTCCTGTTCATGATGCATCCTCAGTTCTACAATACTGATCGTGCAAAGTTGAGCCTCTCAGGGGAAGCATTAGACTGAGCTTCCCCTTTCTTGGAGTGCAACAGCCAGGTACTGTTGAACTGGGAGGTCTTCTTCCAAACCCTGTCAGTGCTATATGATGATCTGAACTCAGTTCTAACAGTGGAGGCTGCCCTAAGAAAGCTCTGATGGGCAGGGTGCCATAGCCTCCTATACTGCGCATTTCCACCGCCTCATGGATGATACAGATTGGAATGAGGCAGTGCAGCTGTATCAGTTCCAGGGGTGACTAACAGAAGAAATTAAAGATGAATTGGCCCAGGTGGGTATGCCTGCAAATCATGAATCTCACCATCCATATAGACAATTGGTTATGAGAATGAAGGGAAGAAAAAAGAGGGGTCTTGCAACTCTCTTATCCATGTACTGTTACCTCTTCATCAGTACCTCCCACTGAGCTGATGCAGGTTCAATGGCTCACCTCCGTAGAATAGGAATGATGATGCCAGCACCATCTCTGCTTCTACTGCAAGGTCAGATCACTTCATTTCAGCCTGACCCATATGAACTCCAAGGAATCAGGGAAAAGAGTTCCTCCACACTTTGATCCTGACTGAAACACACTCTGGGTTCCACCCAGGAGCCCTCCACTTGCAGGTGCTGGTCCAGTTGCACTTACTTTAGGGCACCCCAGTAAATTCTTGTCCAAGCAGCCCTCATTGACTTGGTAGCAACCAAATTCATCATAGATGGAGCAGCAGTCCAGATCCTGCAGAATCCCCTGCAAAACAAGGCCACTCCCAATCTCATACAGACTATTGAGGGTTCCCCTTTGTCTTCTGGTCCAGTAACAGAGGAAACAAATTCCCTGGAGGTCATGATTCAGGGGCACTGAGAAACATTCCAAATCAGCATGATCTATTCTCCATAGTTTCCCCTGATCCTCCTTATCTCCTGGCTGGCCCTCCACAATCCGCTCATTTGGTGGCAAGCACAGGAAGTCTGTTTTCTGTTAGAGTTTTGTTGGCAGCACTGTTGGGGACTGGTAGATCCTGTCCCAGCATCTAAACCCTGAGTGGCTTAGGTGGGGGAAGCTATCCAGCAAAACCTTTCATTGAAACTACATTGGAGCTCCCCTCAAAATACCAAGAGTATGCCAATATTTTTTTAAAAAGGAATACAGAAACCCTGCCCAATAAAGCAACAGCCAGGAGCAAAAATACCATCTGGAAGAATTTATGTCATGTCAGAACCTGAGCTCATAGTGCTCTGAGAATACGTCCAGGAGAACCTAGCCTGGGGGTTTATCTGTAAGCCGACCTCACTGGCTGGCACCCATCCTTTTCATCAAGAAGAAAGATGGCAATCTCTTGCTATGCATTAACTACTCCACATTGAATCAGATAACTATCAGGAATCATTACTTGCTACCCCTGATTCCTGAGTTGCTCGATAACATGAGACTGTTTGGTACATTCAGTAAATTGGACCTCTGGGGGGAGGGGTGTACAACCTCATCCAAACTGGGCTAGGGGATAAGTGGAAGATTGCCTTCCCAACCCGGTATGGCTACTGTGAATATCTGGTAATGCTCTTTGGGCCAACCAACACCCCAGCCCCCTTCTAACATTTTATAAATGATGTGTTCCAAGACATATTGGACCAGTATGTAGTGGATTCCTTAGATGACATATTGGTCTTCTCCAACTACCCTAAACAGCACACTGCTCATGTCTGCATGGTCCTGGAATGCTTTACTCCATGCTTGAGAAGTGTGCCTTCAATCAGGCCTCCACAGGCCTCCACAGAGTTCTTGGACTTCATCTTATCCCCAGAAAGGATCCAAATGGACCCATGCCAGCATCAAGTTGTTCAAGATTGCCCAGCTGGCAATTCAGTGTGTAACCTTCAATGCTTCCTGGGGTTTGTTCCCAATTGATCCTGAATTTTTCAAAACAAATTAAGCCCCTCATCACTCTCCTTCAGAAGAATTCTCAGTTCTGTTGGTCTCCTGAGGCCCAACATTTGTTCCTTCAGATGAAACTTGCCTTCACCTCTGCACCCATACTGGCACACCCAGATGTCACACAAGCCTTCATTGTAGAAGCTGACACCTCCAGTACAGTGATCAGAGCTGCACTCTCCCAATGACTTGATCCCCAATAAGTATTACATCCACACACTTATTATTCAAGGAGCTAAACTACAATAAGATACTGCCCACAAGCCCTGTGGCCTCCTCCACCCCTTGGAAACTCCATCTCAACCCTGGGCAGCTATCTATAAACTTTATTGTTGGTTTGCAGGAGTCCAACAAATTTACATCAGATGGCCCACTTCATCCTTTTCACAGGCCACCTTTCCACTGAAGAGATGGCTCAGCTATGAATTAGCTGTGTAGTCTGTCTCCATGGCTTTTCAGAGCACATCACCTCCAGTTGGGGGTCTCAGTTCATGGCATGGTTTTGGCATGAGGCCCTGCACCTGCTGGGGGTCCACACATGTCTTTCCTCTGCTTACCATCCCTTGTCAATGGGCAGACAGAAAGGGCAAACCAAATTCTCAAGCAGTATCTATGGAGTCACATCAGTTATCACCAGGATGATTGGTCCTCACTTCACCCTTATGCAGATTTTGCATACAACATGTTTCCATGCACCCACAGATCAAAGCCCCTTTTTTACCAATTATGGGTACCACCCCTGATTCCACCCACAATTATCCACATCCTCTCCCAACCCAGCTGCCTTGGACCTAATGCTATGAATTCATTTGGCCCTGAAGAAGTGATCAAACTATAAATGGTAAGGCCCCACTTACTCAGTGGGATAAAAGGTCTGGCTCTCCATGAAGCATCTCTATATAAACAGACCCACTCGCAAGCTGAACTTTTTGATCCTTTTAGGATCCTGCGACTGGTTAAAGCAGATGCTTATGAACTTCAACTACCCCACTCTCTGAAGATTCACTTGGTGTTTCGTTTATCACTTTTGAAACTCTACACCAAATACCCCTTTCCTCACAAAACCCGTCCACCTCTTTCACTAGTACATGTACAGGGCCATGAGGAATACATGGTTCATGAGGTCCTGGACTCTAATTGTAAATATGGCAGGCTCTTGTATTTTATCAACAGAGAAGTGTACAGTCCTAAGGATTGCACCTGGGAGATAGCTGAAAGTGTACATGCCCCTGCACAAGTGTTTCATAAGAATCACCTTCCAAAATTCAGTCCACTGTCACTCAGAGAGTACTGCTTGGGGAGGGGGTTATGTCAGGGACTGGGGGTCTTGAACACTACTCTACAGGGCTGTTAAGAGCCACTAAGTCTTGACCTGCCAAGAGTTGCCACAACTATAGGGTCAACACCTATAGCCGACTTCATTCCTTATATCTGATTGGGGGAACTCCAGGGGTCCTAACTTTTTTTCCTGTTTCTGTTTAAACCAAGCAGAGGAATAGGAGGTTGTCTGTGCAACTGGGTTTCCCCTGTTTAGGACTGCATCCCCTGTGCTACCTACTCCTACTGCCTGACTCTGATCTCCTGATACCTGATTCTCAGTTTTCCTTCTGGCCTGTTTCAGACTATGATCTCCTGATATCCAACCTGGCCTGCCTCCCAGCTCCTGACATATGCTTCAACAAAAAGGTCAGAGCACCCACATCCTGGTCATGACTAGAACAAACAAGGGAGATTCAAGAGACATGGGTTCCATTCTTGACTCTGCCAGTGACATCCCTTGCCATTTAACCTTTTTATGTTTAATTTCCCCATCTTTAAAACATGATTAATAATATCCACATTGAGATCTTCAGATGAAAGGGTCTACACATGTCAAAAGTGCCATTATTATACCATTAATAAAGAATAATGCAAAAATATAGTTGTTAGGCTGTCATTACATTTTTGAACATTTATCCATTCACTGTTGTTCTGGTGCTAACAGTAACAAATCAACACTTATTTATCTAAATTAATCCATTTGTAGTAATTGCCATTTTAACAAACTGTTTTGTAGCAGAAGCTTATTCAGGTGTATTGTTCTTTTATTTTGAAAAAGATAAACAAGGAATATTAAAAGTATAAAGTATCTTCCAACTTAAAGGAGAAAACACACATTTTACTCACTCTCTTGACATTTTTGAGCTCTGGAAGGGGAGTTGTTTCATTTCTAGGTGTTGACCAGCAGTTAGGCAAAAGAGTTAAAGACAAGCTGCCATATGTGAGTGAAAGGAAACACAGAGAATATAAAGAACACACTGGGAAATAGGGAAAAGGTTAAAGTGATATTTTGACTGGTCAGTCTTGCTTAGCAAATACCTTGGGAATGAGTTAGTTAAAATGTCACCAACTTAATTTTTTTCTATGAAGACACAAATCAATGATTTTTTTTTAAGTAGGAAGGAGAGGGATGGTTGGTTCCACTAAAAGAAAAATGATACAGCACTATTTAGGTTTTGTGTGATTAAAGCAAAGACCCAGAACCACATTCTGGAATTTTTACTCTTTCTTTGTGGTTTTTGGAAGTTTCTACACACTTTATTCTTTTTGGACTAAAACCTGAAACTGTTCCTTCTCATACAGCCTTATGGCTTGCTTTCCTAACCCCAACTGTGTATTACTTGGATACAGTTATTCCTAAGAATGTATCCTTTGTGGTCTGCTAATGGGTTTGGCATTCCTTCTATTTGTAAATTTAAGCTGGGAATAGCTTTCTTCCATGTGAAAAGGGTTTAGGTAGTATCTTGGCCAAAAAAAGCAGTCATTATCCTACAGTCAGAATCATCATTGCCTTTATACCAAGAGAGCAAAAAAACCCAAAAAAGAACAAAAGTGAAGTCTACATGTGAGAGCCTACAACATGTCTCACTCTGCACTGAAATGAACAGAAAATTGTAGCCTCTCTCTGGAAACAACAAACAGCCAAAAATGTAAAGGTGCAGTAAGAAGACAAGAAAATCATAAGTTACATGGTTAGACTTTAAAATAAGCATTTATGGGTCATATCTAAAATGATATTTTAGTTCTAGTTAGTTTTAGTCTTAGTTCCAGTCATTTCCAGGGTAATCTATTGTAAAAAAAATATAGAATTGCTGCAGAACTTTGTCCGCAGTTACAACAATGCAACTCCATTGGCTTTGGCTCTTGTATTTGTGATACTGGTGTAACACCAACAGACCCCGCTTATCGGCAGGTGGTATCAAACCTGGGGCCTCGGGATCTTAGTGCATGAGCCTTTCCCGCATGAACTAAAAGCCAGCTGGCTGTTAGCTAAGAGTGTAGAGCAGACTCCTTTTATCTCTCCCCTTAAGTGGTCTCGGCGCCACTAGATGGGACAGAACACCACCCCCAGAAGGTGTATGGGTTACACTGGCAGATCGGTGCCAGCTCATGCCAAAGCTTTCAGTCAGTTTACATATGTATTAGTATAGATCAAAGTAATTTTTAAATGTATAAAAATGTATTTGATGTTCAAACTTCATGAAAACTAGCTGCATCCTGTTATAATGTAATAGCAAACATTTACATTGTGTATACTTCTGTAACTAAGGGTATGTCTACACCCAGCCGCTAGTTCGGCGGCTGGCAATCGAAGTTCTGGGTTCGAATTATCGCGTCTTGTCTGGACGCGATAAGTCGAACCAGGAAGTGCTCGCCGTCGACTGCGGTACTCCAGCTAGACGAGAGGAGTACCGCGGAGTCGACGGGGGAGCCTGCCTGCCGCGTGTGGACCGAGGTAAGTTCGAACTAAGGTACTTCGAACTTCAGCTACGTTATTCACGTAGCTGAAGTTGCGTACCTTAGTTCGATTTGGGGGTTTAGTGTAGACCAAGCCTTAATAACCCATCAAATGAGCCATCAAGTGAGAAAGAAGCCTTGTAAAATGCAAATGAATAACTTTGACAGATTCGTGCTAATTTCAAAGCAAGTGGTTATTGTGTGTGATGACTGGAGGTCAAAGACTCAAAATGCATTCCTCACTCTCCATCATCAAAGGAAAAGCCCACGTGGGTAGTGACCCTGTCAGCTTGTTTGCTATGCGAACAAGTTGTAAGTATGGATTCAGGGAAAGATCCTTCATCTCTGGATTGTGTGGATTCTAACAGGGCAGAATAACTGAATGAGAAGATGGACATCCCCAGAGTTATTTTGGGTAGTCCTGAGAGACTTTGGGGAAACTGGCAGATTAATACATCTCTGCTAACATTTGGAATTATAGATGGTGATTCACCTGTACATATACATTACCTGCTTTAACCTCTCAATAACTCTCATTTCCTTTTCTTAGCTAATAAACCTTTAATTAGTTTACTATAGAATTGGCTACCAGTATTATCTTAGGTGTAAGATCTAAAGTACCAATTGATCTGGGGTAAGTGACTGGTCTCTTGGGACTGAAAGGAACCCAAATGTGATTTGATCTTTGGTGTCGGTGACAATTTATCACTAAGTCCAGTTTGTCTGGGTTGTAATATAGACTGGAGAGTCTAAGGGGACTGTCTGTGACTCCATGGTAACACTGGTATAGTGATCTAGGAGTTCACATTTGTTACTGGCTTGGTGAAATTTAATTATAGAACACATCACCAGTGTGGAATGTCTTCTGTTTTCTGACAGTCTGCCCTGAGGTAGGCACTTACAGTTGTGAGCCACTCCAGACAGCATGACAGTATTCAAATATGATTTTTTTTAAAAAAATGTATTAAGAAAAAGTTACAATAAAATATTTACTACATTGTACATTACTTAGGTTTAGGTTAATATTCAAAGAACCTGGCTAAAGATTCTGGCTTGCTGGCTGGGAAGTCCTCCTCCTCTGAGTACGCTAGAAATGGTGACAAAATTTCTAAATATCTATCTTCTTTTGGTGTTTCTCTTGTACATCTACTTGATGTGAAAGCTTTTCCATTACCAAGATAGTCCATATTTTACTATACCATAATTCTATCTCTATGCGATAGTAGTGGACAAGAGAACAATTACTGCAATGAACAGCTGGAAACTGCTGTCTGAGTGGATTGACATAGCAGGGTTTACTACTTCCTACAATAAATTATGCATAATTGTCATCCGCTGTTATGTACCAACAGACACAGCAAAGGGAAAGAGGAAGAGATGGACAGATTTTATCTACAACTGGATAGCATTATAGATGAGATTTCTGATCATGATATGCTCCTGATAATGGGAAATATGAATGTAAAGATTGGTAGGGAATGTGGTAAGCAAATAAATAGTGTTGGACCACATGGCATTGAGACTGCAAACAATAATGGGGAAAGGTTAAGAACTTGCTGTGGGATACACAATCTAATTATTAGCAGTACTTGGTTTCCTCAGAAAGACATGCACAAGATGGCATTCACCAGATGGTAAAATCAAAAAACAGACTGACTGCATTATTATCAGTAAAAGCATAAACTGTCACTGTTGGATGTCAGAAACTGTAGAAGTACTGATATGGCAGTGATTATGAACTACTAATGGAAAAGAGTAATATTTATTTTAATTTAAAATCCAAGAAATAGAAAGTTGTGGTTGATGCCAAATTTGATCTTGATAAGTTAAAGTGTAACTTTCTGAGGGAGGCATATGAAATGATGCTTTGAGGATGTTTCAGGTCATTAATTTGTCATGATGAAGAAATCTCATAACAGGGTATGTCTACACTACGAGAGTAGTTCGATTTTACTTAAATCGAATTAGTGGAACTGATATTACAAAGTCGAACGTGTGTATCCACACTAAGAACAGTAATTCGACTTTGTGAGTCCACACTAACGGGGCAAGCATCGACATTGGAAGCGGTGCACTGTGGGCAGCTATCCCACAGTTCCCGCAGTCCCCGCTGCCCATTGGAATTCTGGGTCGAGCCCCGAATGCTTGCTGGGGAAAAAAGGTCAAGGGTGGTTTTGGGTAACTGTCGTCATTCAGCCGTCACTCCCGCCCTCCCTCCCTGAAAGCGCCGGCGGGCAATCAGTTCGCGCACTTTTCTGGTGAGTGACAGCGCGGACGCCACAGCACTAGGAGCATGGAGCCCGCTGCGACCATCGCTGCAGTTATGGCCGTTGTCAACACCTCGCACCTTATCATCCACCTTTTTCAGAGGCAGATGCTAAGAAATCGGGCGAGGAGGCTACGGCAGCGCGGTGAGGACATTAAGTCTGAGAGTGGCACAGACCTCTCACAAAGCATGGGACCCCGCGCCGTGGACATCATGGTGGCAATGGGTCATGTTGATGCTGTGGAATGGCGATTTTGGGCCCGGGAAACAAGCACGGACTGCTGGGACCGCATAGTGCTGCATGAATCACAGTGGCTGCGAAACTTTCGCATGCGTAAGGGAACTTTCCTTGAACTTTGTGAGTTGCTGTCCCCTGCCCTGAAGCGCAAGGACACCCGGATGCGAGCAGCCCTGACTGTCCAGAAGCGAGTAGCCATAGCCCTCTGGAAGCTTGCAATGCCAGACAGCTACCGGTCAGTCGCGAACCACTTTGGTGTGGGCAAATCTACCATGGGGGTTGCTGTGATGCAAGTAGCCAACGCAATCGTTGAGCTACTGCTCTCAAAGGTAGTGACCCTGGGAAAGGTGCAGGTCATCATAGATGGCTTCGCCGTGATGGGATTCCCAAACTGCGGTGGGGCTATAGATGGAACTCACATCCCTATCCTGGGACCGGAGCACCAGGCCAGCCAGTACATTAACAGAAAGGGCTACTTTTCAATGGTGCTGCAAACACTGGTGGACCATAGGGGACGTTTTACCAACATCAACGTCGGATGGCCGGGCAAGGTTCATGACGCTCATGTTTTCAGGAACTCTGGTCTGTTTAGACAGCTGCAGGAAGGTATTTACTTCCCGGACCACAAAATAACTGTTGGGGATGTGGAGATGCCTATAGTGATCCTCGGGGACCCAGCCTACCCGCTAATGCCCTGGCTCATGAAGCCCTATACAGGCGCCCTGGACAGTGAAAAAGAACTCTTCAACTACCGGCTGAGCAAGTGCAGAATGGTGGTGGAGTGTGCTTTTGGATGGCTCAAGGGGAGATGGAGAAGCTTACTGACTCGCTCTGATCTCAGCGAAACCAATATTCCCATTGTTATTGCAGCTTGCTGTGTGCTCCACAATCTCTGTGAGAGCAAAGTGGAGATGTTTATGGCGGGGTGGGAGGTTGAGGCACATCGCCTGGCTGCTGATTACGCCCAGCCAGACAGCCGGGCGATTAGAAGAGCCCAGCGGGACGCGCTGTGCATCCGGGAGGCTTTGAAAGCTAGGTTCCTCAGTGAGCAGGGTAACCTGTGACTATTACGTTTGTTTAAAGAGAAGCTGAACCTGCCCCCATTTCTTTACCCACTCAATGTTGACTATCCTCTCCAGTTACATACCCCCTTCACCCCATTGCCCCCCTTCCAACACACCTTTAAATATAAAATAAATGGAACTTTGTTCATTAACACCGTTTTCTTTATTAATGGTTTCGTGGTAAAGGGTTGAAACTGGGACGCAGACTGTGGTGGGGAGCGGGTGTAGTGATGGAAAGGACGCTTCTAAACTCGAGGAATGACAGGCTCCTGCTCCTAGAGCGGTCCGCAGTGGTGGACTGGTTGTTTCAACGGAGCCTGCCACC
This sequence comes from Terrapene triunguis, assembly GCF_002925995.2. Taxonomy (NCBI): domain Eukaryota; kingdom Metazoa; phylum Chordata; order Testudines; family Emydidae; genus Terrapene; species Terrapene triunguis. The sequence continues at coordinate 57,373,524 of NW_020664420.1, forward strand.
CCTCCTTTTGGGGACTCTGTGTGTGGGGGCTATGTGACTTTGTGGCGGGGGAGGACGGTTACAGATCCCCTGCTGCATGGCTCTGTCATCCAGGCTAAGGACCGGTGCATAAGATCTGTAACCGCCCTCCCCTGCCACAAACTCACATAGCCCCCCCACACAGAACATGAAAACCACCTCCCAGACTGACCAGGGTGCCTAGTGACTGCAATGTGTGTGTGACCTGCTGCTGAACCTGCCCCCGTGTCTGTACCCTGTTAAAGGTGACTGTCCTCTCCAATTACCAACCCCCTTTCCCCCCTTCAGACACACTCTCCTCTAAAAGAACCTGACGGAAACAGTAATTAACAGAAACTTATTTTTTATTAACAACTACACAGTTAGGGGATGACACTGGGAGGGGGGCTTGGGTGAGGTGCTTTTGGAGTGAAGGAAAGGACTTATCAAAACTTTGGGAGTGAGAGCCGTTTGGTACTTGAGCAGTTTGCAGGGGTGGAGTGACTGTTTTCACGGCCCCTGCCGCCCCTCCTTCTTGGGACTTTGGGTGAGGGGGGGATGGGACTTTGTGGCGGGGGAGGGCGGTTAGAGATAGACTGCAAAGGGGCTCTGTCCTCCTGCCTCCGGTCCTGCAGAACATCTACAAGGCGCCGGAGCGTGTCCGTTTGCTCCCTCATTAGTCCAAGCAGCGTTTGAGTCGCCTGCTGGTCTTCCTGCCGCCACCTGTCCTCCCGTTCGCTGTGTGATCGCTGGTATTGTGACATGTTCTCCCTCCACTAGGTCTGCTGTGCCGCCTCGGCTCGGGAGCAGCCCATAAGTTCGGAGAACATCTCGTCCCGTGTCCTTCTCTTTCGGCGCCTAATCTGCGCCAGCCTCTGGGAGAGGGATGCCGGGGTAGGTCGGGAGACACTCGCAGCTGTGGGATGGGAAAAAGGGAGTGAATTCCTCACAAAGATACATTTTTGTGAACAATGAACATAGTCTTTCTCTGTGAACAAGACCATGCACAGCACCTATCACATGCGCACTCAGGACAAGGTCGAATTTTCGGCCTTCCCATTCAGTGAATGGGGTGTTGGAGTACAGATCACACAAGCGGGGCAGGACAGCGGAATTCGGGTAGCAGGCGGACATGGTAAGCCGTAGACTTTTGGCTGCTGAAAGCTTAATTTATAGCAGTGCCCTCCTTTCACGTTCAAAGCAATGCCCCTAGCATTGGCCAATTCCTGCTGCCAGCAATCTGGCCAGCATGAACTCTGCCCCTGTCCCACCCCCCTCACGGCTGTCCCCGGGAAAGATCCCGGTATGCTGCCCCTGTCCTGCCTCCACTACGTGGCTGTAAACTGCTGGTCACACTTATGTAAAGGAACAGACAATCAGTCCCAATACTAACATTCCCCTAATTTAAAGCAGGTCACCATGAGTGATATCACTCTGATGAGGATCTCGGACACAGAGAAAGACCGCATGCTACGTGAATGCCAGCGAAAACCAGGGCCGTATGCGGCCATGCTGTGCGAGGCACTGATCCCGGAGTACTTGCTGCTAGCCTGGCGCGTAAAAGTTTCCTACCATGGAGGACTCAATAAGGCCGCTCTCCCCAGGAACCTAACGCAAAGGCTTTCAAATTACCTTCAGGATTGCTTCGTGGAGATGTCCCAGGAGGATTTCTGCTCTATCCCCGGACATATTGACACAATTTTCCAGTAGCTGCACTGACAAGGACTAAAAAGTAGAGCGCCTCGGGCAAAGTAATCATGCAAAACCGGACATTTTGAGATACTTTTGCAGTAGTTGCACTGGCAAGGACTAAAAAGTAAAGCGCCTAGGGCAAAGTAATCATGAAAAACCCATTGTTAATATTCCATTCCTGTTCTGATCAAAATAAATGTTTACATGTTTAAAACACTTACCGACTGATCCTTCCCCTGATTCAGGGTCAGGGTTAACGCCTTGGGAGGGTTGGTAAGGCATCTCCGTGAGGGTGATGAAGAGATCCTGGCTGTCGGGGAAATCAGCGTTGTATGCGCTGTCAACTGCCTCGTCCTCCTCATCTCCTTCCTCATCTTCTCCATCCGCGAACGTCTCCGAGGAAGCGGCCGTCAACAATACCCCATTGTCAGAGTCCACGGTCAGTGGTGGGGTAGTGGTGGCGGCCGCACCTAGAATGGAATGCAGTGCCTCGTAGAAACGGCATGTCTGGGGCTGGGATCCGGAGTGTCCGTTTGCTGCTTTGGTCTTCTGGTAGCCTTGTCTCAGGTCCTTGATTTTCACGCGGCACTGCGTTGCATCCCGGCTGTATCCTCTCTCCGTCATGGCTTTGGAGATCTTCTCGTAGATCTTCGCATTCCGTTTTTTCGATCGCAGCTCCGAAAGCACGGACTCATCGCCCCACACAGTGATCAGATCCAAGACTTCCCGATCAGTCCATGCTGGTGCCCTCTTTCTATTCTGCGATTGCATGGTCACCTCTGCTGGAGAGCTCTGCATCGTTGCCAGTGCTGCTGAGCTCGCCACCATGTCCAAACAGGAAATGAGATTCAAACTGGCCAGACAGGAAAAGGAATTCAAATTTTCCTGGGGCTTTTCCTGTGTGGCTGGTCAGAGCATCCGAGCTCAGACTGCTGTCCAGAGCGTCAACAGAGTGGTTCACTGTGGGATAGCTCCCGGAGCTATTAGCGTCGAATTCCATCTACACTTACCCTAATTCGACATGGCCATGTCGAATTTAGCGCTACTCCCCTCGTTGGGGAGGAGTACAGAAATCGATTTAAAGAGACCTCTATATCGAACTAAATAGCTTCGTTGTGTGGACGGGTGCAGGGTTAATTCGATTTAACGCTGCTAAATTCGACATAACCTCCTAGTGTAGACCAGGCCACAGACTGGATTGGAAATATTCAAAGAAGCGGTACAAAACATAGTAGATGAAGTTATTGGAAGATGTAAGCAAACAAGGAAAAGCTGGGAAAGCAATGAAACAAGAGTATTACAGGAAAGGTGTAAACAAGCTAAGACTGCTGGGAAAATGAAAGAAGTAAAAGCATTGTACACAACTGTGAAGAAATCACTGAGGTTGGACAAACAAAATTTTGGAAAGAAGATGCTCAACAACTAGAGTGGGCATCAAGAAAACAAGATATGAAAACAATGTACAGAAAGGTTAGATTGTATGGAATCAATCAGGTCAGTGATGCAAGCAGTAAGAAAGGCTACTGGTGAATTGACAACAAATGCCAAAGAGATGCTATAAGTATAGAAGTAGCATTTTGACAAAGTGCTGTATGTACACTGTAGTTCATCCAGATGTAACCATTCTATTTGAACAGGGCTGATGGCAAGGCAGAATGGATATCAGTGCTGAACCACCATCAGAAGAAGAAACAGAAAGAACAGTTAAGCATTTAAAATAGGAAAGTTGCAGGAATAGAAGACAGTATAACAGAGGCATAACAAGTGCCATCAAAGCATTAAAAAAGATACAAGAAGATAGGGGAGCCAAAGGAGGTAACTGATGACTGGCCTAAGGCAATTGTTGTACCAATCTTGAAGAAAGGAGATCTTGCCGGTCCAAATAATTATAGAGATATAAACTTATTGCCAGTACTGGGAAAAATCATGATGAAAATAATTGTCAACAGATTAAAGACCATTAAAGCTGCACTGTTCCTTGCCTACTATTAGAGGAAGTAGTAGGCAAGGAACAGTGCAGCTTTATACCAGCCTGAAGTAGCATTGATCAGATATTCATCCTCCAACAGCTGATGGAAAAACAGCAAGAATGGGGATTAAAGATGTTTGCTGTTTTCAACAGCAAGAGGCATTTGATTCAGTTGGGAAAGAAGCATCATAGAAAGTAGCAAAATCATACACTGTTCAAGATAAGGCCATTTCAATTATAAGAGCTATGTACGAAGATTCCTGCAGTCCCATAAGAACTGATGGAAAATTAAGCCCATGGTTCAAGTCAAAGTTTGACATAAGACAAGGGGGCATGGAATCATCATTACTTTTCATCATGTTCTTTAAATGGATATTAAGAATGTTAGACAAGCTGGAGGATGTGACATTGGGTGATCTAGAGTTAAACTTTGCTTCTGCAAATGACATTTTACAACTGGCTGATGTGTTGTTGACTTGGACTTACAATAACTGCCAAGAAGACAAAGTGGTTGCATCTGGGAAAAGGGACAATAGATATAATGTTGAAATGCAGCAGTGGTGATAAAATCACTACATTTGGCACCAAAGTAAAAATTCATCATCAATGTACTAATAGTATTACTCTATGATCTGGAAGCAGCTGCAATAAATGGAACAGACATCAGAAGGCTGGAGGTAGTAGAGATGAGAGTTCTTGGAAAGCTAGCAGATGTAAATTGGAATGATTTTAAGACAAAGACATTAGAAGGAGAGTAGATGTGAAATCAGGATCTGGTATATGCTAGCATCAAAAATATTATGATGGTGGGGACACTGGAAAACAAACAGATGATAGGCTGCCAAAGAAAATAATGCAAACAAATTCAAGGTCAATCCTACCTAGAGGCCAACCACTGACTACATGGTGGGATATCATACACAGGGACATAATCAGGTGCGGCTTAATGGAGAAACAGAAATAAGTGGACAGAAATGGGTGGCAATGCTGTACTGCTCCCTGTATCTGGAAAGGATGAAAAGGAAGAGGAGGAGGGGGTAGCTTTTTCCAATAATGTGCAATACACAGTCTAGCTGCTAACAAGTAAAAATAAATTAATTTCTTATGCTGGAGCATTAAGTAAGAATATCTAGGAAGTCAGCATCTTGTAATAAGAAAAATGTTTTAAATAATTTCCTCCCCGAACTGTCTAATTATTCCTGGACACAACCACTATATGTGCAAGTATGTTCTCCTTTCCCTGCAGCCCCTCCCTTCCAGCAGAGCACTTTCCTACTAACAAAAATAGAATGGATCTTAACTGTCATCAAATGCCACCTATACCAGATCAATTTCTTTGTCCAAAACCCTCTCTCATCTTTTCATCTGGACTGTATTTTCATCAGTATCTTTTTTTGATCAAAATTGTATATATTTTAGAAATTAAATCTTTTGTTCTAGCTTGCTCCTGGGTCAACTTCTCAAAATGTTGTTAAAGGTCTAGATAGAGCCATCTTGTACCCACATTTCACAATAAAATGTTTGATTTGAAAATACTGAAAATATGAGATCTTTGTATTATTACATATCTCTAGGTATGATTTCAAATCAGGACCCAGGAACAGCTGTCTGAATTAAGTGATCTCAGCTCTTACCACAACAAATAGTCATGCTGATATTTCCTAAGGATAAATTCCTGATTGTTCACTGCAAAATTCCACAAAAGAATCATATTTGAATAATCAGTTTAGTTGCTGTTCCATTTGGTCTGTGATATGAGCTTCCCAGTCTTGAAAACAATCATAGTTTTACAACAAAAGCTTTTTGGCAAAACATTGTCTCTGAAATGAAATTTCTGCTTCTGGTAATTCCCTCAAGATGTTATTCTTCTGTTGTATTCTGACTTTTCTTGGGGTTTCAGTAATACTATAGCTAGGTGACATAAACAGTCTGCTCAGTTTAAACTTAGCACCAAACTTTTAAAATCCAATTTACCATCTGCTGAAGCCTGAAGGTAAACATAGATGCCAGGCAATAAGTCACACAGGAATACTCCCTATCAGCCTGTGTTATGAAGAGCAATCTTCATAGATGTAGTTGCATTCCATTCTCCATATTCGTTTTTAATTTCCTTGTGACTGGCTTTAGTCAATAGAGCAGAGTGGAGAGCACATTTTGAAAAATCTCCTGTCTTACCTCTCAGCATTCTCCATTTTTTTTTTCATTTTAAACATGAAAACTCACAGCTATACACTGCGGTTATCTGTGATCTATTGGTCAAAGGCTACTTGATTAATGTGTGATTGCAACACTTTTCTCCCCACTGGCAAACTACTTTCCCACTTGTGGTTAAAAAATGATCACTTTGTATTCTTAAGCACATACTTTGACATCTCCATTCTTAAATTCATCTGAAACATAAGAAAAATAGTGTAAGAATTCTACCACATCAGAAAGCTCTGGAATGAATTCTCAACTGAAAGAGCATATACCATTGGACCGGAGATTAATTTTGGGCTGTATACACAGAGGTATCACAACAGTGAACTGCACAGAAAGGTAGTGAGTAGAGTGTGGATTATGGACTGATTTGTGAGGCAGTATTAAAAGAGCTAAGAAAGTTATGAAAATAGATATATTGATGTATATATATTCCATACCCATCTCCCGGCTGTACCAGCACTAGCTGAATGGAGACATGACAACAGTATACAAATACTAGAAAGGTGGAAATACTATGGAGAACAATGTATTGATTATATTATATTGCAAGGAGGTATAACTAGAAATTTAAGAAAGCAAAAATTTAGGCATAAAAGTCTATTAGGATTGATGATGGAATTTATTAACCAGGGGAATCATCTCCAACGGGAAATGGTACAGGCCCAATCACTGGGGCACATTTTAAAGCTAGACTGGACAAAACACTGGAACATACATCACCGGGACCAATCTTGCATAGACTGGGTGCTAGACGAGGTGAGTTATTACCATGTCTAGATTTTATGGTTCTATGAACTGGCTCAGAAAAGTTCTGGTCCCTTGGAAGGTAACATGGGGTGACAGTATATGTGCAGGGCTGGTTGTCAACTGGCTAGAAGTGCTTTGGTTTGTTCTTGGCTCAGCTATTTGTTCTTCTAATTTTGGAGCCAAATAAAGGTAGTTTAAATAGTTTATTACTATTGTTTAATAAAGAATGGAAAGAGAATGAAAAGGAATAAAAGTGAACAGCATCCCTAAATATTTAAAACCCTTCAAAGGCAGTTCAAGTCCCACCAAAATCAGCATTTTGACAGAAAATATGAAATAGTTTATAGTTAGCATTCACATAATGGCTGTCCTGCTTCTCCACAACGGGGAGTTAGTTTTTGAAAAGATAACAGCTCTACTTGGGATATTTAAATCTCCATGCATGACATCTACCCATTGTGGAAATATGGAAAAAATAGGCTATGTGGCCTGACAGAGGAAAGAATTTCATAGGCATGGGGAAACTACTTCTTAAATACTATTCAAGCCTGGATTGAAAAGAAAATGTGAATTATCAGAATGGACCAAACTGGATGTAAGTGGGCCAGCCACCTCCTATGCACTCCCTTGGGGCCTAGGATCACACTATAGGCAGTATGCCTCAGCTTCCCCCTCTTGGACTGTTCAATAATCTCAAAAACCACTTTTGTCCACCACCCAACCCTTCTTGGGTTCTAATTTATTAAATTAACAAGCATTCAAAATAAAAATTTCAAGTCCATCCTAAAGTCCACACAAACAAAGGTTTTGCTTCCTCCTCCCAGGCCTTCCTGCCTGGTGCTTTTCCTGCTTTGGCAGGCCATTCCCAAGTTCTACCTGCCTGGAATTTTTCTCTGACATGCTCTGCTATGGCCTGCTCATTCTTAACCATCCCAAATCCCTGACCATTGTTGTCTCCTGCGGCCCTTTATAGGGCAATCACTCTGATTTCTCCCAGGTGTGACTCATTCCAACCCTAGCCCCAACCCCTCAGCCCTTAAGGGGTGAGCAGCTAATCAGCTGCTCATTTTTAAGATGCTGATTTTGGCTAGCAATCTGAGAGATGATGCTGTTTATATCTGATGTAAAGGCGATTTAGAGCTGCGTGTTGTCTGTGCACTGAAGGCATTTCAGCCCAAATTCTCTCTCCGGCTCTACCAATGCTATCCTATAGATCAGGGGTAATCAATTTTTTTTTTGTCAAGCTCCAAATTTCTTGGTCAAGGTATAGTCAAGGTCCGTACTCCAGAGAAAATAACACAATAATAATAACAATAATGATAATAATAGGTAAATAAAAAGATTTTGGGGTCCGTTCAAAAGTGTCTGGCAGTCCAAATTTGGCCTGCAGTCCACCTATTGACTACCCCTGCTATAGATGTTGAATAGTATGGGAGAGAGGAATGAGTCTTGGAGAAATAATTGCTCATAATGACCTTCTGTGCCAGAATAGAAAGACTTGATCCTAGTCATGGTGTTTCTATTTGCCCCAGCAGCTTTTTTGGAAGCAGGATAGAGATATTTAGTAATCAAGGGTGAAATTCTAGCCCCAAGTGGAAAAGTCCCATTAACTCTACGGGGCCAAGGTTTCACCTGAAATATCATACACAGGTTAGTTGATGAAAGGTTCTATAATATAGAATCTTCTTGTTTAGTCTTTTTATAATAAAGGAACATGCTACAAAAATACTACACAAAATTTGTTTACTGCTCCATTTTTAGAGAGCCTGAAGACTTTTGATCTGATATGAATTTACTGGATATGTCCAACTTGAATATTAGAGCAAAACCAATATACAACAGTGGCCTTAAAGCACTGTCTGTATTAGTCTGACAATGCAGGAGTACTACGTAGTCCAGTTCAAACATCAATTTAAACTGGCTCTGGTGAGTCTACAAAAGTTATGGAAAGTATCTTTAAAGCAAAATATTAAACATATAAATGAAGGATTTACTACAGTCCTTTAGAGTTTCTAGAAAGAAATCAAGTAAAAACATTTTATTATATATTAGTCACTCTAAAAAGAAAATTTCAGAACTTTTAGGAGAAACAAAACCACCTTGAAAAAGTGAAAATTTTCAGCAGTGACCGACAGCAAAGTGGTGTGAGCAACATCTAATTTTGCAGAAAGAGAGAGCTGTTGGACAATTCTCTCTCTACCTATGTTTCTGGAGGTTTTAGTCTTTAATGAGATAGAAATGTAATTCACAAACCTTTGCTATCCCCTAGGTCATAATTCTTCAGGAAAATCCCTGTGTGAGTAAACACATGATTCATAGAGCTGGTTGAAACTGATCTTTTTTTTCTTTCTTCGTTTTTTTTTTTAAATGAAAAGAATTTGTTTTCAATCAAAAGCTTTTTTGACTATTCTAAGTTTTCAAGTAAAAAATTCAAAATTCAATTTTTTGGGTTTTGTTTTGGTTGAAAAAATCCAACTTTATTTTTTTAATATAGCTACTCCCATAGATCCACTAAATGTGTGCTTTTTTCCTTCACATTTAAATATTTTTAAATGCTAAAAATGTACATTTTTTTCGAAAAAAATCAGTTAATTTTTTAATGAAAATTTATCCAAAATGAAAATTTTTTCAAAAGATTTTTTAATTAAGCTTTTCTTTTTCAACATCAACAACAACAACAAAATCACTGAAAAACTTCCAACCCACTTTACTGATTAACCACAGGTAGCAGGTGTCAAAGTTAGACTCAGGACTCATAGTTTGTCAGACCACTCTGTTTTATTAGCACAGCACTCTGCTAATACATTCAGATAATGTGAGCCTCCATGCAAGATTCAAACAGTCTTATTTATACAGATAAAAGGGTGCAAACTAAACAAAAGGACAGAGAGAGCAAAATTGTAAAATATGCATGGAGCACAATATGCATATCCTGCTTCCTTGTTAACTCTTATCGATCTAAGACTAATGCTTCACCAATTGCCCTTAAGTGGCAAGTTAAGCAGTTAATGTCTGCTTTCCTGCACACCTGGCTTTCAGCATTTCTCATTTCTACTTAAAGGTACATACAGCATTCTTTAATTCATTCTATTTCTTTAGTATAATTCATTTCACTTTCACACAGGTAATGGTACCAGTTGGTTTTCCTCTTTGGTTGCATAATTTAAAACTCATAACTCTTCAGATGTGACATTTATGGTGATACAGTGTTTGAAAACAATAAGTTGTGTCATCTGAAACAATGGTTCCCATCTACTGGTATCTTCAGGATTTTATGGCTGGTATTTATGGATCCTGCTTTAACAGTCTGTAAGAGACACCCAATTCACATTTGGATGTACATGCTACAAATAACAGGATTTGAAATGGTTCTAACCCTAGTCTTGCAGTCAAGATATTTGAGTCAACAAGACTGAGCTTTAAAGTATTAGCTCAAGACCCTTCTTAGATTTAAGCATAGACAGCAGTATGGGACATGGCAGGCACTGGCTTACATAACTGATGTCATAGAGTCAACTAGTGCCCTCATGTACACCTCAAATCCCATCTGAATTCAGTGTGTTTTTTTGAATGTTACTAAAACAGAATTTGTCCCTTAGTGGTACCCCAAATTTACCCCAAAAGGCTGAAATACAGATTAAAAGAACTCTTGGATATTTTATGTATTTTTTTCCTCCACTCTTCTGCAAGAATGCACACCAGGTAATAAATTAATGTGGGTGGGAAAGAAATGAAAGATTGTATGTCAGCTATGATTTCCCACAGCTTCTTGATAAAAGAAGCCTTTTAAATAACATTAAGGCAAAACTATTAATATCCCTTGCTAGATGTTAGCTATAAAACATGCTGTTGAAAGCCCACTTCCCACAAAAGTTTGGGCATCTAACAAGATTATTTTTTGAGAGTGTAATTAGTTACATTTTTTTTGACATTACTGAGTTTGCTCTCAAAATCAAACTGTCAGAATTATTTTTTTACCAGTCCCTGCAATTATGCCTTTTCCTAATAAATAATGTTTGAACTAACATGTTCACATTCTTAAATTAATGTAAAACAGACCTGCATCTAATCTGGTTTTCAGAAAAATAGCAGGCAAATTGCCCTGAAACATTAGACAAGTCTCAAACAGCAGAAGATATTTGAATATACCGGAGCTATTATCTGGCGGTAAGTGGGAAAAATACTGAGAAATTAAATTTGAAACTAGGTAGCTGTTACATATAAATGAGAGACAGATATTCCAATGATTTCCTTTTCTATTAGTTTCTATGTCCATCTGTAGGGTCAAATATTTTGTATTAGGCTCAAAAAGAGAGGAAGGCTGGCGTAGAGGTTAGAGTGCAAGAGTGGGGCCTGGGAGACCTTCTATCAGATCCCTGCTCTTCCTCAGACTTCCTGTGTGATCATGGGCAAGTCAGTTAGCCTCTGTATGCCTCCGTTCCCCACCTGTAAAATGGGGATAATAGCACCTCCTTGCCTCATAGAGTGTAGTGAGGATATGTCAAAAGATTGTGAGGTGCTCAGATACTATGGTAATGGAGGCCATGTAAGTAGCTAAGACCGAGAGAAATTCCAGTTGATGTTGTGTTAGTCTGGTTTGAGGGAAAGAGGCGTATAGACTCTTTCTGCAATTAACACACTATGTGGCAGGCAGACTAGGGCCCTCGTACATATTTCACAACTGGGAAAATGTTAATTTGATTGCCAAGGATAAGCTAAGGGTAAAGAAAATGGGAGGCTAACATTAGGTTCCTAAGTGCATATTTAGGCTTCTCAATAAATTACTTGATTTTCAAAAGTGTCAAACACACAGTAACTTTCATTGACATCACTGAGAGTTGCTGGTTGCTTAACGTTTTTGAAAATGATGTCACTTTGTTTGGAGGCCTTAATATGGAATTGGAAGCCAAATGTTTTGAAATCTGGGCCATACAGCTTTTAGATTGCCCTCCACACACACATACGAAATACTGCTTTTAAATTCTAAGGGTCTGCACATCTCTAAAACAAATGCCCAAAGGAGCCTCCAACATTGGTTGCCTTAATTAGGGGTTTTTTTTAATTAAAGATTGAACCAAACTATATTGGAAATATTTAATGTTGGCAATGTTCCTTAGTGCAGGCTTGGTGTTGCTACTATCACACAGACAATACATAACTTGTACATTATGAAGACCATATCAGTCATTTTAAAATCAATTTTGACATTCCATAGGTACATTTATAGTTATTGCCACAGTCACCTCCTCCTGTGGAATCAACTTCTGCTCCCCTCTTTATTGGGGTTTCACAGCATGGACTGTAATGTGTTTATTTTTCACTGGATTTTCTGTGGGTCTTGAAGGAAACAATGCACGCATGCTTGTCTTGTTCCTGACCCTTCCCCAGCCTTGGATCTTCAACCCCTTAGAGTATGTCTACACTGCAGGTGGGAGTGAGCCTCCCAACCCGGGTACACAGACTCATGGAAATTGGGCTTGAGCTAGCATATTAAAAATAGAAATGTAGGATGTTCCAGCTTCGGGCAGAAGCTCGGGCTCTCAAGCCCACCTGACTCCCTAGGCTTCAGAACCCAAGCTCAAGCCTGAGCTGCAGTATCCAAACTACTATTTGTAGTGTGCTAGCTAGATCCTGGTAGCACCAGTCTGTCTTCCTGGGCTGGAAAGCTCGCTTCCAGATGCAGTGTAGACATACTCACAGAAGGCAGGGATTTAGAGAAATAGGGGCAGTCCTGTGGAGGGAGCTGACCTCCACTGACCATGCAGGCATCCACCTACAGGGTCTCTTTGGAGCAGCAAGTATAGGGGGAATGTAAATCTTCCAACTCATGTAAAACTTTTCTCAAGCATGTAGAGTATAGCTGGAACATTCATCTGTTATTTATTTCAGTGGACCTGATGAGTAGGTGGTTTTTGTTTGTTTGTTTGTTTGTTTTTTTCAAACCGCGGATTTCTTTCCTGTTGTTTTAGAACAAAATTCAAAATGAAATCAATGGAAGATGTGCACTCAGAGCAATGGTTGAATAAATAGTCACAACTTCAGACAACAAGACACCTTCTATGACTAGATCACATTGTTTCTGCATTGTTTAATCATAGAGACATATCACTGCTTCAATCTGTCTGCCTGATGCTCCATGCCTGTGAACTTGGGCTAGATATTCATTATAGGAACAAAGTATCTCTTCTGGTCTGCTATAGGAGTCTGGAAAGAAGAGAAAACAATCAATTTACTATTCAATTCTGAAGACTGAATTCTTCCTGCTCTTTTTTCCAATAAAGACAAATTTTAAGTTTAGTCCTACTAGATGGGGGGAGGGATAGCTCAGTGGTTTGAGCATTGGCCTGCTTAAACCAAGGGTTGTGAGTTCAATCCTTAAGGGGGCCATTTAGGAATCTGGGGCAAAAATCTGTCTGGGGATTGGTCCTGCTTAGATGACCTCCTGAGGTTCCTGCCAACCCTGGTATTCTATAATTCATGAAATCCACTGCTAAAAGCCTTCATAAAATAAAAAAAACCAAGAATATTGAATGCTACCAGTCTAGTTATAATTTACAAGAAACTTAAAACCAGGAAAGTTTCATTCCAAACTGAAAACTCAGATCCTGTTCATTGAAAGATTTTCTAATGTTCACTGAACTAGTTGAGTCGTGGTTATCCCATCTATATGTTACCATGTTCAAATATCTGGTTTTGTGTCAAAATCATGTGAAAATTGAGGTTTTGCATGGGTTTGACACAAAAACACATGAAGTTCTGGGGTTTCAACTTAATTTGATTTTGAGATATATTAGTTTTGTTCAGGGATTGTTTAAACCTGAATCTTAAAGCAAAACTTGAGATATCTGAACTTCTATTGCTAAACATCAAAGCAAATGTACAATGAAAGCACCAGCTTCTATCCAGGTCTATTAGGAAAGTTCATATCCACTAAATTACAAACCCCACATTACTGAGTTTCATTCACCAGTTTCATTCTATTTCAGCAGCCACGCAAGTGTCTGTCTGATACCGTAACTCCATACCTGGGCTTTCCCTACTGGGGAACTAGGCATTCAGGACTTCTCCAACTACCACATGACTCCTGTTTAAAAATAAATACAAACCCACTCTGCTACTATCTGATCTATGGCTACATTTTTCCAGGGTTCAGCTTGCTTGGATCTTGAATTTTGGTTCAGGCTCATATAGTATAAATTATTTCAGTCAATGGCCTAGAATACTGCCCTTCCAAATATCACTGTGATTGACATTTTTGAAGATTAATTTTGATTTTTTAAATGTAAAGACACAATGGCCCACATTACAAAGGAAGGTGCTTTGCAGAGGCAGAAGTTTCACACAATGTGCATTTGCCATCTGTTTTAAAAGCCCCAAAGCCTACAATGTCAGATTTGCACCACTCAGTGTTATATGATAAATAAACAGCACACAGCATTACACAGAACAATAGCATATTTTAGTTACATTGTATATAAGATCACCACTGCTGGTGTTGGGTACATGGGGCTTATCAGAAAAGCTGTAGCAGCTTACCAGACATGTTTTGGTTTGAAACAGTCAGTGTCTCATACTACATTTTCTTTCTTAGACAAATCATTACTATAAAGTATATTTGTTTTACCAGTTATTCCAAATTTCATAATGGGCTGAGTCTATCCCACTGTGAGACTGCAGGTGATCAGCAATATCGAGTGCAGAGGAATGAATCTTCCTATCATTGCCAGTGCATTTAGGTTGTTATTCTTGGAGTGGGGCACAGTGTGGGCCAGAGCTCTGGAGCTTTTTTACTACCAGTATGTAATTCAAAGTGTCAAAAAATCTCTAATCTTTTAACAACCACTGGCATGGTCAAATGGGATATCATTTTTAATGTCTTATCTGGAGGATGGCACTTCTCAGAGGTGCAGCAAAACAAGTATCTGGCAGAGGTAAGAATAATATACAATGAACTAGGCTGATAGAAGGAAAGTATGATCTCAATCTCTCAATCCAATTTGCTCAGCAATGGCATGTGGTAAAGTTTATAACATCTAGTCTGGTCATATCTGTGTATTGACACTACAAGAGAAACACTTTAGGTCTTTTCTTCTCAACTGAGGAGTGACCTCTCTAAAGCTATGACTGTAATATGGAACTTCTGAGAGAAGTGATTTGGTTATCAAGAGTTAATGATGCCTCTTGGGGGTGATTACAGAACAAAGCATCTTGCTTTGTTTAGTGTCATAAATACGTGTTTCCTCATGACAATGGCCTCTCTGTTGCTATTCATTGTTTCATTGCAATTTAAGAAACTAAGGGCATGTCTACACTTGCCATTTAAAGTGGAAAAAGTCCCTTTTTTGTGCAAAAACCATGAGAGTTTCACAGCAAAAAGAAAACCACCTCCACGAGAGGCATACAGTTCATACTGGTGATGCTTTTGCGGTGATGTGCAAGTGAAGACACATTCTTCCTGTTTACACAGCTTTTAGCCTCTGCAGGATATCCCACAGTGCCTAGGTGACCACTCTGGCCAGCAGCTCTGCTGCTCTGTTGCCAGGTAAACAGACATCCACCCCTCCCCCTGTAAAGCCCCCAGAACTTTGAAACTCCCCTTCCTGTTTTCTTGGTAAGTGCTCATTTATCTGGCCAGGTGACAATGCCTGCTCCATGGAGCAAATGATCCCCTGCTTGCAGCAATGTTGAGCTACTGGAGCTTACCAGTGTTTGGGGAGAGCAGGCTGTGCAGGGACCCAGGATGCCCCGCAATCACCCCCCCCCCCCCCCCCCACACCCCCCATTGTCAAACTGGAGAGAGCTGCACTGTGGGATAGCTGCCCTAGAACACTGCTTTCATCCACTATGCAAATGTAAACACTCTCTGATGCCTGAGGAATTAAGTGAGTACACAAACCAGTGCTTTACTTTCACCGGTTCCCTATCACCAGTGAAACTTACAGCGCAAAAACTCTGCGAGTGTAGACATACCCTTACACTTGCTTTGGGTAGTGAAGCTGTAGAGCCAGATTATCAGACGGGGTAGATCAGATTTATTCACTTTAAGAAAAGCAGTGTATGAATACTAGACAGAATTATACGCAAAGACATTACTCAGATTTCTTTGATTTTCAAAATATATAAAAACAACAAGGAGTCTAGTGGCACCTTAAAGACTAACTGATTTATTTGGGCATAAGCTTTCGTGGGTAAAAACCCACTTCTTCATATGCACGGAGTGAAAATTACAAATACAGGCATTATATACTGACATATGAAGAGAAGGGAGTTAGCGCACAAGTGGAGAACCAGTGTTGACGGGGCCAATTCAATCAGGGTGGATGTAGTCCACTCCCAATAATTGATGAGGAGGTGTCAATTCCAGGAGAGGCAAAGCTGCTTTTGTAGTGAGCCAGCCACTCCCAGTCCCTATTCAAGCCCAAATTAATAGTGTTAAATTTGCAAATGAATTTTAATTCGTCCAGGAAGATTGAAATGTTCTCCTACTGGCTTTTGCATGTTACCATGCCTGATGTCCGATTTGTGTCCATTTATTCTTTTATGTAGAGACTGTCCGGTTTGGCCAATGTACATGGCAGAGGGGCATTGCTGGGCATATATATATATGATGGCATATATAACATTAGTAGATGTACAGGTGAATGAGTCCCTGATGGTGTGACTGATGTGGTTGGGTCCTCTGATGGTGTCGGTAGAGTAGATATGGGCACAGAGTAGCCAACGAGGTTTGTTACAGGGATTGGTTCCTGGGTTAGTGTTTCTGTGGTGTGGTATGCAGTTGCTGGTGAATATTTGCTTCAGGTTGGGGGGCTGTCTTTAAGTGAGGACTGGCCTGCCTCCCAAGGTCTGTGAGAGTGAGGGATCATTTTCCAGGATAGGTTGTAGATCGTTGATGATGTGCTGGAGAGGTTTTAGCTGGGGACTGTACGTGATGGTCAGTGGTGTTCTGTTATTTTCCTTGTTGGGCCTGTCCTGTAGTAGGTGACTTCTGGGTACCCATCTTGCTCTGTCAATCTGTTTCCTCACTTCCCAAGGTGGGTATTGTAGTTTTAAGAATGTTTGATAGAGATCTTGTAGGTGTTTGTCTCTGTCTGAGGGATTGGAGCAAATGCAGTTGTATCTTAGGGTTTGGCTGTAGACAATGGATCGTGTGATGTGTCCTGGATGGAAGTTGGAGGCTTGTAGGTAAGTATAGTGGTCAGTGTATGTTTCCGGTATAGGGTGGTGTTTATGTGACCATCACTTATTTGCACTGTAATGTCCAGGAAGTGGATCTCGTGTGTGTGTGTAGGTTGATGGTGGGGTGGAAATTGTTGAAATCCAGGTGGAATTCTTCAAGGGCCTCCTTCCTGTGGGTCCATATGATAAAGATGTCATCAATGTAGCGCAAATAGAGGAGGAGCGCTAGGGGACGAGAGCTGAGGAAGCGTTGTTCTAAGTCAGCTATAAAAATGTTGGCATATTGTGGGCTACCCCCTGATACTTGACACCAAAAATACATAAAGTTACTCATCAGCTCCACTATGCTCAGATTGTCTCAATTCAAATGTCTGAATGGAGAGAGATGGGCACAGAAGGTTTATGGTACCTGTGACGTTGTGCAGTCTATATGGTTTTATAAAAACATGATAATAAGTGAATAATGTAACTGGGATAGTTTTATAAAGATTTGATAATAAGTGAATATAATGCAACTGGGATATGCTCGTGCAAAAGGTCTCTTGTAAGGTATCATTGCAAAGCTCATAATCTACTGAATGCGATCATCCTATTTGTAGAAATGTACCACTCTTGTATCTAAAACTAGAAATATAAAACATAACTCTGAGGGCCTATTGTAATTATGTAAAGTGTGGGCCATTAATGATGGTTTGGAATCTTGATGACTCCCATTAACAAGGACCATTGTCTGCAGATGGCTGTGTTTACTTGTTAGTCTTCCTGTATGTGTGTGTGCTGGCAAGTGGGCAATGAAGTCTTGCAGTGACATGTGATCATGTCACTTGAACTGGAATCCATCTTTAACCTGGTGCTTTTCCAGTGAGGGGGGGTGGAAACCCAGAGGGACAAAGGGTTCCCGCCTTATGCAAAAGATATATAAAGGGGTGGAAGAGAACAAAGGGAAAGAGGAGCCATCATGAAGAATCCCCTAGCTATCACCTGAGCTGCAACAAGAGCTGTACCAGGGGAAAGAATTGTGCCCAGGCCTGGAAGGTGTCCAGTCTGAGAAAAAACTTACTGAAGCATCTCTGAGGGTGAGATTATCTGTATTCAGTTTGATTAGGCATAAATTTGCGCATTTTATTTTATTTTGCTTGGTGACTTACTTTGTTCTGTCTGTTACTACTTGGAACCACTTAAATCCTACTGTCTGTATTTAATAAAATCACTTTTTATTTAGTAATTTACTCAGAGTATGTATTAATACCTGGGGGAGCAAACAACTGTGCATATCTCTCTATTAGTGTTATAGAGGGCGAACAATTTATGAGTTTGCCCTGCATAAGCTTTATACAGGGTAAAATGGATTTATCTGGGTTAAGACCCCATTGGCAGTTGGGCATCTGAGTGCTAAAGACAAGCACACTTCTGTGAGCTGTTTTCAGGTAAACTTGCAGCTTTGGGGCAAGTTATTTAGACCCTGGGTCTGAGTTGGAGCAGACGGGAGTGTCTGGCTCAGCAAGACAGGGTGCTGGAGTCCTGAGCTGGCAGGGAAAACAGGAATAGAAGTAGTCTTGGTACATTGGGTGGCAGCTCCCAAAGGGGTTTCTGTGATCCAACCCGTCACAGTACCCATTTCTGAATTACAGTAGCTCTACAGCCACAAATTAGGATGAACCATCAAGTGAGAATATTCTGGCCCTATTCCTTGACAGTCATAAAGGCTTTATCATTTCATGTATTTTCTTCTTTATATGTGTATAATCAGATCCAGTAACTCTACTTGTTTTGGCTGTCCCTTGGTTTCTTCCTTCACATTCTTTGGCATACACAGTTCTGCTGGGATGAGAGCCTCAAAATACTCAGTGATCTGAAAATATTTCAGAATTCCTTGATGCACTGATTACAAGTTCTGTAATACAAAGGGATAACTGGCAAACATCAAGATTTAATCTGCCAGATATTATCTAATTAACTCTATGTACAAGAAGTAACACCAATTCCTTGTTTAACATATTAATATCCTGTATCAGAATATTATATGTTCCTGGAATCAGGGGCACAACCAGAATTTTCCATAGGAGGGGTCCTCGAGCTCTCCCTCTGCTGCCCTGCATCCAGCCCCACATACTTCTTTCCCTTGCCCATGCACCCAGACCTAAACTGTTCCCCTGCTACTCCCCCATACCCAGTCCTGAGCTCTCTCATGCTACCTCTGCACCTCTCCCTCCTGCACCAGCTCCACACACACTCCCCTCCTGCTGCCCATACCCAGACCTGTGCTCTTCCCCACACATTGCCCCTCACCCAGCTCTTAGCTCTCCCCATGGCTTCCCCAGACCCACACCCAAAACCTAAGCTCTTATCCAGGGATGCAATCAAGCTGAAAAGCACCATCTCCATCAGAAGCCAGGCAGGTCTGGGAGCTCAGATCCCATCATCCTTCTGTGTCTCCACTTCCCCAGGAATCACCGGAAGCCCAGATACAATCCTCCCAAACTCCTGGGGACTGGAGTTCCTTGGTGCAGAGGAAAATTCCCCCATCTAGTTTACAGGATGATCACGCCACACTCCCCATCGCAGGTAGACATTGGGGAGGTAAATATAAACACAGAGTAGTGGCCAGCAATATTCAGTCCCCTGTAGAGCAGTACCCAATCCCTGTGCCTAGTGCATTCACTTTATGCCTCATGCCCCCGCTCTTGTAATTGGCATCCATATGCACAGAGGTGGTAAATAACCATCTTCTGGATTTACCAACAACCCTCAGTGCCCTCATGTTTTCAGGTGCCCTCCATTACTGATGCTTTTTGTCTGCCAATATAGCTTACTTTATTTCATTCACTTCTACAGGTTTTCATTGACTTTCTCTGCATCATATGTAGTGGGAGTTAGATTGGTTACTTTCATCAGCAGAAGACCTCTTCCTCAGAGAGCCCCGTTACTCCGGCCACATATCTGGAGTACTATACAGCAATGGGATTGCTTATGGAGTAAGGGTGGCAGAACCTGGCCTTTACATTTTAAAGCAAATATCTGGACGATTCTAATTAGCACATCTGTGCCTTAAAATGTATTTTTAATCTATGCCTAAAATAACATATAATATCTAATAATATTGGTATTGACATTCTTTTAGATCTACTGACGAAAAGCACTATATGGCAACTAGGTGTTATTATTGTTGTTATTATTATTATGTTATTGTTTTATTAATACAGATTTGCAGAAAAGTGCCTATAATAGGGTAAATATTGTGCACAGGATAAGAGCTAATAGAGAAGTTTCTGTTTAAAAATCAACACACTTTTAAAGGAAATGACCAAAGGTCCAAACTGACCTGATTTAAAAGCAGCAGGTGCTTGAGAAATAGCTATAACAGTAGGGACTAGGGGAAGAATTTATTACCCAGCATATTTGTACATTTACAGTGTAGTTCAAAAGGCAACATTTGTTGTTACCAGCCCTTTGATCGGAAGTTTAGATGCATGAAGGAATGAGAGCAATTGCATATTGTGGGTATGATTGACAGCTTGAGATTTCAAGGTACATGCCTGCTCACAAAGTTGAGAAAATTTTCAATTGCCATTTGACATGTGCCACATGAAGGGGCTTATGAGGGAGCCAGCTGTCCTGCAGATACACTTGCTGTGAAATAAACAATTAATACAAAAGCAAAGTACAAGAATATGCAGGCTAGAACTTTAATCCATCAAAATCCCATATTGTGCTGCTGAATAGCATCATTCAGGTGACAGGTGCCATAAGTCAGTTTATTGATTAATAGCAAAGGATTGTAGAAACAAAATGGGCAGACTTGTCAAGGAAAGGAAAGAAAAGGGAGATAGAGTAGAGGCTGAGGGGAAATCCATACAGAATAAGAAGTCTTTGAGATATTCTTATCATCTTGGAGAAATGGGTTAGACTCAGATATAATAATTTTGTTTTGGAGAAAAATCTATTTCCAGAGAATTAAGAGAGAAACGTTTAGGTCACCACTGACAAAGGTATTGGTTATTAAAGTATGACACATAGCCTGTATTCAGCAATGCAATACCATGCTGTGTAAAGAAACTTAAGAAACACAAACATGAATGCAACAGAGGGTAGTTTGTGGAAAATTGATTGAATTCTAATGGCCTTCCACTGTTGGTTAGCAGCACTCTCTACTCATGAACAGTGATGAAGGCTGACCAGTGAATAATGTGGATGCAGGCTAGACAGCCCTTAATGTAATGATCTTCTATAGACTTGAAATAGGGTTGTCCCACTGGAATTTTTAAAACCACAAATTAGTTGATTCACTGAATCCTGTTACTGAAACAGACAGTATATTGATCCCATTTGGGAGATGGTAGTGGAAGGATGACGGTTTCATTCCATGGCAGCACTATAGTCCTTTGCAGATTGCTGAAGTGGCATATTAAGCCCCGTCATTATAAATCCACCCATACATGGGATGGGAAAGATGTAGTCCTCATTAGCACATAATGCAGATATGAGAAGTAAAATGCTAGGAGGAGTTAAGTTGGTTGAAGGGGCAGCAGCAAACTGTGCGCTTTGTGTCTATGTGAAAGGCAGCTTCACTGTGTTCTCTTGACATGTATTATTTCTTACAGTATTGTGAGAAAAAATCTCTTTCTTTCCTCCTTTTATTCACAAAGAATTAAATGGTTTGACTGGATAGCTCTCTACACAGTTTGCCTTACACATACTGCTTATCCTATCTAGGCTTGTGTGTAGTGACTTCCCCTTTGTAGGTCATCCAGAATCTGCCTGTCATAGGCTGGTAGTAATAATAAATGTCACTGCTCAAATTCTTGCTGGTTCTAAATTTGTCTCAGCAACTTAGAATCTCTCTACTTTTCTGCTATCTTGTGTTCCCCTTTGCCCACTTACATTAAGTCTGTATCTGCTGACTTTCTGATTTTCCTTAAATATCAGTTTGGAACTAACAGATCCAGAGCCTCTAACAGCTGTGTGAAAAGCTGACTCTTACATCTAAATAAAAGATATATGTTTGATGCGGCTTTAAGAATACAAAACAATTGTTTTGTTCAATAGAATATGAAAGGTAAAAAACAAAAGTAGGGGAAGGCAAGAGGAAGAGAAAAGAAAACTGGAGACGAAAACAATTATACATTCTGGGACAGTTTCTGAGCACAACAATATAAATTTGGAGAAACTTCTGAATTCAGTACACTTCAGATTGACACGTGTAACTGAGATTAGAATCTGCCTCTTTCACAGTCAGTGTGGTTATACATATATTCATTACAATAATACATGCTGCTTTTAATTAGCTCTTAAAACTTGAAAGCATCTGAAATTATTCCAATAGAAGTGATAAAAAAATCACATTGTAATATACAGTAACTTCCTTTATGGTTCACAAGCGTTTAACATCCCTTGGTTTCCTTCCTGTTAAAAAATGTGTTGCCATTTTAGAAGTGACTAGATACAAATACATGTGGCACTTCAAAATTCAATGATTACGTGGTACAGAAGGTAATAATTGTATTTAGGACTATTTTCATGTTTTGAGGGTAGGATCCTGCATGATAATAAAATATGATTAATATTCATAATTCAAGTTGCAGTACCAGCTAAATGGATTGGGGCTGAATTGTGGTAGGCGCTATACATACAATAATTGTATTATTAATAATGAACATATCCATCTAATTTAATGTAATTTTATATAACTATAATGCAATAATATTATTGTACTGCTTATTAGTATCATCATCAGTACCGTACATAATAGTTACATAACTATGCATGGAGCATTATAGAAAAAGGAAAGTTATTCTTTCCCCTTGAAGTTTACAGTCTATGACAGAAATAAATGTCTTTCTAATTGCATAAATTATACCTGCTGTTTCAACTAGATACCATATTCTTCACTGCCTACCTCAAATGATTGGCTGTGTAGTGTTACATGGTTAAATAGCCATAAAGTGCCATGCTAGAGGTGGCTGCAGTTCAGTAATGGGTGAAATGATTCTTGCATAGTACATCCTGTAAAGTTTTTAAAGTATATTTGAATCCTTCAGGATGAAGGTGTTATAAACATATTATTAGAAATAAATAAAATGAATATCACTAACCAAAATGTATTAAATATAAAAGGTTGGACTCTGCTTTCAGATAAGACAGTGTACATAGATGGAGTTACTCTGGATTTAAATTAGTGTAACTGGTAATGGCATTGGTCCCACCTTAGTGTGCAGTGACTGCTTTTTTGCACATGTAGCCTAGAGATGAGTTGAAGCAAGAACTTCAGATCTAAATGCCCCCCAATCTTGAAGGGGAGACAGGTGATAAGGAAACCAAATTTGCATCTAAATATCACAGATAGGCTGAACAAAATACTCTTCACTTGTTGGAATAGTGTTCAGATCCAGATCCAGAAACACTTGTGGATCTGAACTTTGTAAATTGGGCCCCTCCCTGATCAAAACCAGTCAAACATTTCAAAACAGTGTGAACAATGTTAGCAATGCAATTCTCAGTGACTTTAATTAGATTAATTTGGCTACTTAGTGCCATGCTTTCTTTCCTATGCACAGCCACATTTAAAATATATTTAACATCAGAGCTGTTCAGAGATAACAATTCTGTTTCATGACAATTTTTGAAGTTTTGAAATTTGTTTTTGATCTGCACTGGAATGAAAACAAAACCTTTTTTTTTTTGTGCAAAAATGGAACTATGTTCATGTCAATCTCTCTCTCTCTCTCTTTAACCAGGTAACCCTGTAGCTTAGAAACCATCTCTGTGAAAATCCCACCTTAACTGCTATGTGTCTGCAAGCAATGTTGTTATAGCCATGTTGGTCCCAGGATATTAGAAAGACAAGGTGAGTGAGATAATATCTTTTATTGGACCAACTTCTGTTGGTGAGAAAGACAAGCTTTTGATCATACAACAGAACTCTCCTTCAGGTCTGTGTACGCTCAAAAGCTTGTTTCTCTCACAGAAGTCAGTGCAATAAAAGAGATATTACCTCACCCATCTATGGGCATTTATAGCGTCGACTCTGGTACTCCACCTCAACGAGAAGTGCAAGGGGAATTGACAGGAGAGCATCTCCTGTCAACACACCTCAGTGAAGACACTGTGGTAAGTAGATCTAAGTATGTCGACTTCAGCTACATTATTCACATAGCTGAAGTTGCGTAGCATAGATCAATCTTGCCCCCGTAGAGTAGACCAGCCCTATGTGTTTGCAAAACATTGTGGCAAGGTGGGTGCGGTAATATCTTTTGTTGGACCTGCTTCTCTTGGTGAGAGAAACAAGAGTTTGAGCTGACACAGACCTGAAGAAGAGTTCTGTGTAAGCTAAGTGTGTCTCTCTCACCAAGAGAACTTGTCCCAATACAAGATATTACCACACCCATCTATATGTCGGCAAAACATTTTGGCTTTGGTGAAACATTCTGGTAAAAATGCACCCCTGAAAATGTTCCAACCAGTTCTATTAAACATATTATATTTTGTGAAAAGTTAATAAATATTTAGAAGAGAATACGACTAGGATATAGTATGATTAAAGATGCAGCAGGAATCATTACACCCATTTAGATTGTGGCTTATTCCTACATTTCTAAATACAGCATGAACTGTATTGAAGTACGTTGTGGATCTTGTCCTCTTTTTCACTTCCTCAAGATGGGCCAGATCTTGAGAGCTGCTAAGTATCTACAACTCAGTACCTTTCAGGATTTGGCCCAGTACTGATTCTGGCAGATGCCAACACAATGGAAGCCACAATGTTTGACTTCCATAATATCCATAACTCATTTGAGGCCAAAGTACATTCTCTCTAAACTGTTTTCACAAATGTATTCATGTACTCCAAATGATATACACAAAATTCCCTCTAGAAAAATTTAATTTCTCACACATTTCATTCCTTCACTGATTGATTTTAGTAAGTTATTTTAAAGTAACAACAGCCTATCACTTTGAGACTAAGGCTGCGTCATCTTAATGCGCCAAACATCACATTAGTTAAGGATTAGTTAAGGGTGGAGTGGGAAGGAATACACTACATCAGAGGATGTCTTGCTGACTAACATCAAGGGATACAGGATGCAGGGCTTCTTTGTCTGGCCAGCTACATGGGAACACAGCACCATCCTCACTCCTGCCCTCCAAGCCCCCTTTCAGGATGGTTTAGCCTGCCTGCTCCCTGCCCTGCCTCAGCCCTTCTGAAAAGATTTGTGCTAGAAGAGAGAAATCTTTATGCTCACCTGATTTCACTCTCATACCATTTTTATACCAGTGCAAGTGAACGGATTTCATTGGAATCATTCCTGTGTTCCACTGGAATAAAATGAGAGCAGAATCAGGCCCATTGGGTCAGGCCACAGTGCATAGGAGGAGGGAGGATCTTGTGCTCTCTCACTTCCCTTTGTGCACCCATGAGAAGGCCAGACTCAATCTGGCTTTAAGGAAGACAACTTTTTCCTTGACACAATGCGCCATTGACTTCAGTGGCACTATCCTGGAATTACACCAGAGTAACAGAGATCAGAATGCAGCCCAGCATGGATATCACTGTGGTATTCATGATTATCTTGCCTGCAGGCCTATCTCTATTTCTGTAGTGATATTAGAGGCATAAAATATTTTAAAGCACTACTCCCAGATTAGAAAGAATCAAACTTCAGAATATTAAATTAAAAAAAGTAAACACAATAACACCAAAATTTAAAAAAAATCAGAATTACTTCCTCCTTTTCTGCTGCTTGGACAGCTAATTTTCTCAGTTCTCATGTACTAGCATAATGCACTGATGTCTGGATTGTTTAAATCTCACAGTCCCTTTAAACCATTTTTATTAACACTAAAAATCATGAAAATGTTTCTGTTAATATATGTTCTGTAACACTTTCTTGATTTGTAAATCAAAAGCTGATTTTTGAGGCTAACCTATCTCTGTCTCTTCAGTAATATGGCCCGCAATAAAAGCTTGCATAACAGTAAAACGCACACAGCACTCTCTATCCAAGGACTCTGACATGCTTTCCAAACTCCCTTTGTGGAGTAAACTAATATTATTGACCCCATTTTACAGAAACAACAAAAGGAACTCAGGCCTAGGCTCTGTCTAACCCTTTTATGGGTGTGCTTTAGGGTCAGAGGCAGTGGCACTAATGCATGATGTTTTTGCACATCTAGTGATATCTGGTGTGCTTCTTAAAGCCCTAGCCCTGGCTCTGCCCCTAAAGCACTGTCCAGCATAGTTGCACTGGCATACCAGGTAATGATGCATGCTGCACTAGGTATAAGCTCAGTGGAGTTTGCTTTCTCCCTAGAACAGGCAGGAGACCAGAAAGCTGATTTTTACCCTTTAAGTCACAATCTGCTTCCTGGGCTGCTCCTTGGACAGCAGAAAGATATGCTTTGCTCAGGGCTGATCATAAAGTGATAACCTAGTACACAGAAAATCTGTATCAAAGCTGGGAACCGACCCCAAAACTACCATCTGCCATTCATGTGATTTAACCATCATGACACCTTTTCCCTTTAGCAACTATTTGATTTGCATGTAAATGACTTCTATTTTTGTGCACTGTTATGCTTTCTACATACTTTATTGCACTGGGACACTGCAATTGCCAACTACTGTTCCACAGTGTGTTTATAAGTAAAGGTACTGGTACATGGCCCTTCCCTTGGACTTTGATTGTTTTTATAAGAGTTTACAGTCTCTGTTCCACAGACTCATGCTTACATCCAGCTCTGGCTCATTATAACAGCAGTTGCTAATCCAACTAAAATAGTATTGCTTGGAATCAAACCGTGTCCCCTGAGTGCATTCTGTTCTATATAGTAAGTTCTAACATAATGAGTCACTGAAATAACATATTGCTGGAGAACTGTGTGAAAAACAATTATTTTCAGTTAATTAAATCATTTGGAAATCATCTTGATTTATATTTTAGTTTTTTTTCTAATTTGAAAACTGCTCCTCTCAGTCTTCTGTGAAGAAATCTCTAGGAAAGACTTATTAGATGTCTCCTATTAATATGGATTGATTCCTTTGGGCCAGATTCTACCACTAACACTGAGTAGTACCTTTGCTTCAGTGTGACAATGGAGAACATGAAACAACAGAGTTGGCAATCTCCACGTTCAAGCAAAGGATGGAATTAATGTAGAAACCGAACAAGTCTCCATCTGTCTTAAAGGTTCAATAGTACATGGTGGGACAAGCATGGGAAAACTCCTACTGCCTGTGCTGTACCTGTTCTGTAGATAAATGTAGAACTTTAATTTTCCGTGCTGTCAATCTGGCCCTTTCAGAGCACTAAATAACATGTCAGATAATCAAATTCACAGATAACAATATAGTTGAAAATCCAGATCTAGAAATGTCTTTTAGCACAGCTTTGACGGGCTGCGATGACATAACAAGAAATGTGTATATTTCTTAAAGTTAAAAAAGTTGCAGTTGAATTGCCAGTAGTTCTCAGAACATTTCCTCATTTCACTATGGCTTTACAGTATGTGGTATATGTATACGTTTATTTTGTTTTTTAGTTTAGGGGTCAAATTCAAAGTCCACACTTAACTCTGTGGATTAGGTATAATCATAAATCCAGTTCCTATGCTGAATTTAGGGCTTCTTCATTCAAAGCACAGGTGTGGACTGTTGCAAATATAAGTACATGGTAAAAAGTGAGGAGCAGGACAAGAGAAAGAGAGGAACTTAATTCTGCATGAAGGAGCACTGCTGAGAGGTCTTCAAGTTACTCCTACCTACTATGAGGAGATAATTATAAGAAGAGAAAGTTTAGCTAAGACTAAGCTCACCCCTTTCTTACCCTGCATTCTTAAGGATAAGGGAGAAGGCATGAAAAAGGCCTGATATAGCTGCTCATGAAGAAGCCTATGTCTAATACTTAATTTCTTTTGCACCAATTCGCAGCCTCGACTCACAGTTGCGCAGGCTTATACATTGCTGAAGGACTTGTGGAACCAAGGCTTTTGCTGAATTTTTTGTCTCAGATTGGCTAGGGAGATCTGAAAAAATGAACTTTTTTTTCACCAGACCCCTCCTCCCCGCATGTTTCAAATATAGATTTTGCTGCTGCTCACTAAAACTACATTGGTTCAAATGGCTCTCCAAAAGAAAGCATGGTTCACCCAAAAGCTATTTGACCTTCAATCACTCCTACCTTTGAATCTCATCAGATTGACATCAGATATTAAAGAAATTCCATTGCAAGATGGATACACTGATATTTAGAAAGATGCGTATTAGATGAGGAGCCACTAGAAAGATGGAGAGCTGTGGCATCTGTATCTCTATCAATACATATATCATGCATGTCATAATTATAGGTATGGCTAATGATCAAATTAAATTCCTCTTTGAGGAGTATCAACCCTTGGAAAAAATACTAATAAATACTAGAATAATGACCCCAAATACTATAACAACACTTTGTAAAGCTGCAATGTCAAGATTGGGCAAAGGGGTTGTTCAAAGAGCCCTGAGTTTTGGGTTTTTTTTATTTTGTTTTATTTCTTGCTCTTTTCTTCCATCATGGGGCCCTCACCTTCTCAGTAACTGCCCTCTTCACTTGACCTCAGTTGACCTTATCCACATTCATTCATTCATCCTGGCTACATGGCCACAAGTGACAGATTCTGTTTGCTGTTTTTTGGTAGAAATTGGTTAATTCCTATTGTTAATTTAGAACCAGACTTTTTGCCTAGCAAATGCAAGGAAGATAAGTGTTAAAATAATGGTTTTTTTTTGTCATGAGTGTTACATAAGTGATCTTGGTTGTACTTGAAACCCCATTTAGTGCCCCAAAATGGTATTGTTAGAGAGTTCGGTTCTGATTATTAATCAGTAAGATGTCAGATAGCTCAGCTCAATTGGTGTTTATAAGTCTAAGATAGATCAGCACTATACAGAAAGGCAAAGGTTAGTATATTAATCTTCCGGAGAACAGACTTGTAGCTTAAACTATTCCAAAGCCATAAATTAAATTTGGATTATACTGCTACCCCATTTGTTCACATCAAATAGAAAAGACCCTAATTATTACAGATGTTTCTTCTCTTCTCTTATCTACCTTTCACCTCCTGTTTTCAGGGTACAGACACATCTACTTCAATTATTCCTAGCACCTGCACCAATTATTCCAATTATCTCTAGAAAATAACCAACACTATTTATATTTGGCATCGCTTCTGAATGGTACTGCATGTAAAACCAACAGGGGTTATATGCAGTTCACTGTGATCTTGTGTGAGTGTAAAGCATGCTGGTGGTTTGGTTAATAGTTAGCACAAGTGCTGAGAATATATAATATTGTCTCACAGTGTCTTTGGGGCCCTGTCTAGTTAAAAGGATTCAAGGGTATGGGTCCACAGTTTCAGTAGATTTAGAACTCAGGGCTGCAGGGCCCTGAGTCTCTGTCAATCTGATGCCACCAAGGAAGACAGATGGAACAGCTTCTCAGTAATTCTGGAAGGTCCAGGTCCCACAGGAAGTCCTATCAGAACACCCAAGACTTGGGGTCACCTGATGGGCTAGCAGCCACTACTTAAGCCAGGAAGTGAGCCAGGTGGGCTGTCCAAGCAATTGTGCAGACTCCCTGCCATGTCAGACCCTGCTCTTTGTCCATTTACTGTGATCTGCATCCAACCCTGTTCCTGGTTCCCGCCCTGTGCGTGATCCTTGCCTCATCTCTCTAGTTCCCGCTCCTCACCATCGGTTACTATTTCTGGCTCTGACCCTTGGCTTGACTCCAGTTCTGACCTGTGATTTGAACTACTGGTTCCTTACTCTGTCTCTAGCCTTTGGTGATGTTCCTGGCCTCTGACTGCCACTGCTCTGATCACTAGACCTTACTGCCACTGGTCTGACCATTAGGCTAGACCACCTAAATCCCATTTCCTAATAGGTGTGCTTGGAGCCCTGTATAATGCCCCACATGGAGTGCTCAAGCCCAAGGGGCTGGGTGGGCTCAGACTAGGTGGCTAGCCTGAGCCGCCACCAATGCTGCAACATCCATACTGATCTTTTTAGCATGCTAGCTTGAACTGAGCTAGCCTGAGTCTGGTTCCCACATTGGGATGTACAGTTCGACTCTTGCCTCCTTGTTCTGTTTTGCTTATTAGTTTTTCCAGCCAAATTCCTCATCTTCTTTTGTCAACCATAAAACCAGCTTCACAAACTTTTTCCACTTTAGCGAGCAAGTGTGCCAACATGAATGTTCAAAGGCACATGTGGAGGCAGTCACTTGCTGGATGGAACTGGCGTAACTGTTGGAAAAGGGTTATACAATTGACAAAGGTACAAAAGGACATGGGGGTACAATATTTTGTATTGTCTCTTGGGTATTTTGCTGTACTTTGGTGAAAGGTGTCTAGCTTTCAGAAAAAAGCAACAGAGAGTCCTGTGGCACCTTTAAGACTAACAGACATATTGGAGCATAAGCTTTCATGGGTGAATACCCACTTCGTCAGATGCATGTCAGCTTTCAGAGGTTCAGATGACAAATTAGACAATCCTTATAATGGTATTTTTTGGGGTTTACTTGAATTGCTTGCAAGGTACGATAGAGTGTTGCAAGATCATGTGGAAGCTATTAAGGTTTGTACTGCAAATGTGATATACTTATCAAACCAAATTCATCAGTAGGATCTCAAGGAAAGTATGGCAGACTACTTTTGAAAAGGTTAGGAAAGCTAAATACTTCTCTATTATGTTTGATTGCACTCCAAACCTCCCCCAAATGCAACAAATGTCTCAGGTGTTAAGGCTGAGGTTTCAAAAGACAGAGCAAAGACAATTGAAAGCTTTATAGATTTCATTGATATCCATACCAAAACAGGGGAGAGTATTACAGAGAAGATTTTAGAGAAGCTATAAAAGGTGGTTTAGATATGAGTGATTCCATGGGAGAAACTTATGACAATGGAGCGAACATGGCTGCAGCATACAAAGGTGGAAAAATTGAAGAGAGTCCAGAGGAAAGCTACAAAAAGAAAAAAGATTAGAAAACTTGACCTATAAGGTTAAAAAAGCTGGGCCTGTTTAGACTTGAGAAAAGAAGATGGAGGAGGGACCCGATAACAGCCTTCAAATATGTTAAGGGCTGTTATAAAGAGGATGGTGATCAATTGTTCGTTATGTCCACTGAAGGTAGGACAAGAAGTAATGGGCTTAATATGCAGCAAGGGAGATTTAGGTTAGATATTAGGAAAAACTTTCTAATGAAAAGTTGTTAAGCACTAGAATAGGCTTCCATGGGAGGCTGTGGAATTCCCACCAGTAAAGGATTTTAAGAACAGGCTGCAGAAACACCAGGGATGGTCTAGGTTTACTTTGTCCTGCCTCTGCCCAGGTGGCTGGAGTTCATGACTTCTCCCAGTACCTTCTAGTCCTACATTTCTATTATTCTAAGGTGTTCAAAATTGAAGTTAGCAGGTAATTCAGTACATGTCTTTCACAACACATGCTGCCCACAAACTGAATCTTGTTGGAGAAGCTGCTGCAAATGGTTGTTCCCAAATTTGTTTTATTTGGGGCCTGTTTTCCACTTCTAGTAGTCATTGGAATGTATTGAAAAAGCATGCTAGAATTACATTAAAATGCCAAAGCACAACGAGATGGTCAGCAAGAGTAGAGGCAGTCCATCCACTACAAAAGCAGGTTGAGGGTATTCTTGACACTTTAGATGAGATTAAAGCTTCATACAATCTTATACCAGAACTAAAATCAGAAGATTATAGCTTGAAAATGAACATTTCAGAGTTTTCATTTCTTGTTTCTGATGAGACGTGGTATACTATCATATAAAAAAATTACATTGTGGGTAAAAAATTACAGATCTTGACATTCAAATGGCGTGTGGTTTACTTGGTAGCCTTCAAGACGCTTTTGCAAAAATATAGTCTTCTGGGTTCATTGCATGTAAGGAAGCTCCTGCTTCACAGACTGAAATATCCATGCAATTCAC
This sequence comes from Terrapene triunguis, assembly GCF_002925995.2. Lineage (NCBI taxonomy): Eukaryota > Metazoa > Chordata > Testudines > Emydidae > Terrapene > Terrapene triunguis. The sequence goes on from NW_020664420.1 coordinate 57,405,288, forward strand.
AGAGAAATGATCTCTAAGGAGGAAAGTAATACCAGGCTAATTTGCAAAGGATGAAAGGTCATCAGATCCCAAAAAAGTTCTTTAAAGTGAGGCTTTTAGTCCCCACTTAGACACACTATTAACACAACTGGATGATAGGATGCTAAATACAATGAAGTCAGAGAAAGGTTTGCTTTTTTCCACAGGCGAGAAACTGAAAAGTATCAGCAATGAATACCTAAAGAGGCATGCTCAAAAGTTAGCAAGCAGCTACCCTGAGGATTGAAACACGGAGAGTTTTGACAATGAGGTTGAGCTTTTCACCAGTTTTTGCAAGCAAATAATTAAGAATGACTTGGAAGTGAAGGCACCTAACGATCTCCTTAGCTACATTCACCAAGGATGTATAAATGTGAGCTTCCCTAATACAGAAACAACACTGTGTATGTTTGTGGGGTTTTTTTTTTGTTTTTGGGTTTTTTTTTTGTTTTTTTTTTTTTTGCTGTCTTCCTGTAACTGTGGCTGCTAAAGAAAGGAATTTCAGCAATCGGGCAGCTATTTCTATTGAGAACTCAGAAGCAAGGAGGATAAGCTGGGATGAGCTAATTAATTAAATTGATTCAGGGAAGGCTAAGAAGGTCCCTTTCTGCTTAGTGGTGATTGCATTTCTGGGGGCGTGTTTTGCATTAGGAGTTAAAAGCGGGGGCTATATTTCAGTCTTTGAATTGAGCACAGAACACGCTTGGCACGGCATTGTGTATTATTTTTGTTTATTGAAATAGAATATTAGGTTTAGTGGGTCATTTGGTATTGGTTAACCATAGAAACAGAGTGTAAGCCATTAAAAACAAAGCATGTTCCAAGTATCATCACACAGTTACCACTCACTTGCCACAGTTATCTCCTACTCTAAAAATAGAAGGAAACTGTGTTGTCTCAGTATCAGAGGGGTAGCCATGTTTGTCTGGATCTGTAAAAAGCAACAGAGAGTCCTGTGGTACCTTTAAGACTATCAGATGTATTGGAGCATAAGCTTTCATAGGTGAATGCCCACTTCTTCGGATGCATGCGACGAAGTGGGCATTCACCCACGAAAGCTTATGCTCCAATACATCTGTTAGTCTTAAAGGTGCCACAGGACTCTCTGTTGTGTTGTCTCAGATACCATTGTGTCATAACAATTGGTAAATGCTGAGTTTTTAATGGCAGCTGCTGGGCCTGTGCTTCAGAGGTGAAATCCTGGTGCCATTGAAGTCAATGGCAAAATTCTCATTAACTTCAGTGAGGTGAGGATTTTATCCCAGGTGTTAAGTCCCACTTAGGGTGATATTCAGTGTTGATTCAGCATGGAGGCTAACTAAGAAGCCCATTCTGTATTTGTAATTTTAAAAAGGCATCTTGATCCCATAACACATTTATATGAAGCCTAGATATTAGGTTATTTATTGGCTGAAAACTAACTTTGTGTTGGAGCTATGCAGATCTGGAAAACCACCCCATAGCTAGATTGACAACAAAATGATATGCCAGCTAAATGGACGTGGATTAAAAATTATACATTTTTATCACACCGCTTCATTGCAAAATAATCATAGAATTCTCATTTTTTGCTGTGTAATATAGACAATACTGAAAAAAGTGAGGCATGAAAGAGATACATGAGATATAAAGAAAAACATTAGGTGTTTTATGGGTTTTTAGAGATTTCTTAAATCTCTGTAAGGTTTTGTTCTCATTTCATACGGAGACTAAATAATTGTCTAAATGGGTCTCCTGCTCACCCCTTTTCTTTTATTCTTTGCATTTCTGAGCACAGGATAGAGTAAACCACTTTATCTACATCATGACATGAGCAATTCTGTCCTAGCTAAGCTGATTCAACATGAGAACTTCATTTATATCAGCAAAGACAAAGACAGAATTGTCCTGGGAATCTAGTGGCATTGATCTATATGAAAGTTATATGGCTGAGCTCTCTATAATTGTGCCACAATCCAGTTTGCAACTGAGGAAATTTATTTTCATCTTGTTTCCATTAAAAATATGTTTTTATTGAAATGATATAAAATTCTTGTAACATGCACATGCTCGCATAGAATCAAGAGTCCATAATTTCTGGAGTGAGCTTCAGTCAAACTGGCAATTCACATGCCACCAGTTCATATAGTAAATGAGCTTAGAAGTTAACGCAAGTTCATTTTTTGTTTTTTATTTCCAGTTATTGCTTCTGTAATGGACACATTTATAGTAACTGCAGGCTGACACAACCAGATATCCCAAACCATCTTTGTTTAGCACAAAAATAATGCACCTCATGACTGGAGCAGCACCACTGTGTATACACCAAATGGTCTCTTGTGAGGCAGGAAATATTCTCTGTTGATGAATACAGATAATGTTTGTATAAGTTACCTGGGAGAGTCACATAAATAATGCATACAGTACTGGAAGTTGGTTAAGAATAGGGCCACAAATACATTTTATCACACTGTTAAACAGCAAATAATATGAGTGTATCCTTGTTTCTTTCCTCCTTAATAGTCTCACTGCCACTCAGCTTTTGTCTTTCATTAAGACTCCTGCTGGTGCTGTTTTAGTTGCAATATAACATAATGACATTGAAAACAATAGGAAGACTTAACCCCCTTGCACTTTTCCTCTATCACCAAAACTGGTTTATTTGAGTTAAAACCTGACACAATTGAGGGTAGATTCTTTTTGTCTCTATTATATTTAGTCATGTTGTGTGGCAATAAGATCAGGATGATTTAGAGTCACCTAAAACCAAGCTTCCCCTTGTACAATACTTTAATCTTGTGCTTTTCTGTTTATGCTTCTCCCAGTGTAACTTTTCTTCTTTGTCTCTGAAGTCAGAAAATGGAGTCTCTTGTTAGGCTTGCATTAGTGATATACATTAGAATTGACTGGTGTACTGTGGTCAAAACATTCTTGCCAGGATTTTTAAAGGCACTTAAGGGGAAGGAAGCTCCCAGCTCCCCTTGACTTTCAAGGGAAAATGTACAACTCTTTAGATGTCTCAGAATCCCAGTGCTAGAGACCAAGACTTCACCTCCCCACTAAGGAGAGACAAGGATGAATCCTGGATTTGCTACCACAAAAAAATGTTCACTTTCAGACATTTGTTGAAGCCATAGCTTTCTGCCTATCTCTCAGAGTATTGTTCTTAGATTAAAGCACATTTGCTGTTAACCTTTTCCTGCCTTTCATCCTCAAATCCTTTCTGTCTAGCAGGGAGCATGTGCCATGCAATCTCCTTTTCTTACAGCAGACAGACTGTGTATTATAGTAGTTAATGGTAGTTGTGCATCTTCTGTATGGCCACAAGATACACACGAAACATGTAGTTGTCCAGTTTTTGCAAGTGCACATAAAAAGTCATTCACTATAGTGATTTGAGTGAGTTTTCTAAAAAAGAACAATTATTACAACCCATAAGAGACTGAACTTGATTGGGAATCTGGGCTGAAAATTTCAAAAGTACCTAAAGAGCTAGATGCCAAACTCTCATTGAAATTCAATGGGAGATTTGTGCATAACTTAGCAGTTCTCAAACTTTGGTTCAGAACCCCAAAGTGGGTTGCGTGACCCAATTTTAATGGGGTCATCAGGGCTGGCTTAGGCTTGCTGGGGCCCAAGGCCAAAGCCCAAGCCTGAGGGCTTCACCCTGGGTGGCAGGGCTAAGGGTACAGGCCCCCTGCCTGGGGCTTTGGCCCCCCTGCCTGGGGCAGTGGGGCTTTGGTCCCCCTCCTGGGGTCCTGTAGTAATTTTTGTTGTCAGAAGGGAGTTGCGGTGCAATGAAGTTTGAGAACCCCTGACCTAAGTCATTTAAGCTCCTTTGAAAAGTCTAGCCCGAAGGGATAACCTTTACCAAACACTAATTTTTGTTGTTGTAGTTTGTATTTTATACAAGCCTCTTCATTCTATATTTTTTCATACAAAAACATTGTAGAACATTTAAGGATAATAAACAAAGACATTTGTAACTAAATTGCAGGGAAAATCTCAGTTTTTTACCAACAAAGCACATCACACAGTGGATTAGGTCTTTACCTCTATCCATCTTATACTGATTTTTTAAAAGCAATGTATAGTTTTACTTAATATTTTTCTCGTGGGTTCAGAAAGCAGGTGACTGAACACAAGGGTATTCCCATCGATGGACAAAGAAAGAGCAATTCATATTTTGTTGCTATTCCTATTTGGGAATCTGGTGATCAAATCAATGAATCACAAGAATTCAAATCCAATTATCACATTACGTTTCCTAAGGGACTTCCTAACTCATATCCCCCAAGTGTTTCCTCACGAAATGGGGCCTGAGGATATACAAGAAAAGGAAAGTGTTGTTTTCACACAGTGTGTAGGATATTATGTACTGGTATTCAATGTACTGAATTATTTCTCCTCAGTGAATGTTTGGTCCATTTACAATTGACTTATGAATCAGGAGTCTATCTTAAAATTTGGTATTGGGGCAGAATAAAACCAGAAAATACTGAAATTCTCATAAGAGAAACTATTCTCATGCAATTTTTGGAACAAAGAGAGTTGTGGATTTTTGAACGTTTATCTGAATAGGCTCTAGACCTTTACAGCTTCCCTCACCTCCAACTGATAGTTCTTCATTTATTCCATCTAGCCTTTAGCTCTTCATCAGAATAAATATTTTAAAAGGATAAATAAAATGTGATCATTTTTGAAGTTGAGGAGAGTGACAGTTTAATGCTACTATAAATACAGTATACACGTTATCTGGGGGAGAGAATTCTAAGGTTCAATACATGAACTGGGGAATTCATTTTGTTAACGTTGATCAACTCAGTTCTGACATACCCTGTGAGTTTCTTTGTTTCTAAAGTTCTTGTCTTAAATTCTCTTGTTGATCAGATTTGACTGCATTCTTACTAAAGAGTGAAAATTAATGCCATCATTGCTACATAGTCCATGCACATTGTCTCTGTTTTGTAAGTCTGGCTGGTAGAGGAAAAACAAAAGACGAGTCGTATTTTGAATTTTTTTAAGTTCACTGTAGCATACACAAGACACTCTATTCATAACCAACATGTATGGGAAGGGCTGATGTATAAATCTGTGAAGTTTCATAGCCAAAGAATAACACTGGACTGACCACAAGTAATACTGTACTGGCATTTCATATGTTCAATTTAAAAACATAATAATAAAATCACTATTACTATACATAATAACTGTATAATAAAAGCAGCATAATAGTAATAATATAGTATTAATATTATTGCTATACGTAGTAGTATTACAAATGAAGTGATGCTGATACTGATTATACCTATTCCAGTCCAGAAATCAGACACAGAAGAATTATGTTGAAAAGTAGAAGAACCTGTCTTTTGCAGGCCATACTAGTGTACAGTGTTATAGATTATATGGTTTGAAAAAATCTCTGGTTTTGCTCAACTGAAACACATCCGAACACACCCTGCTCCTTAAGAGACCTGAAAAATATTTAGGAAGCTTTATTATTTTAATTTAGAGACATTCTGCCCATCTTCCATTCATTCTGTGAAACCTCTCCCCTTTATTCCCCATTTTTGGCAGCCCTGAAATCAAAAGGACACTGCTGCTAATGTAGGTTACCCCTGACTATTTCAAAGCACATGGAATCATTGGCCAACCAAAAGGGCCCAAAGATAAAGAAAATATACTGACTCTCCAAACTCACTATTCAAAGGATCGTTTATGAATAAATTATCCCTGACATGGCTTTATCTGCATTCTCTGGTCTGCTCACAATACTTCACCTTTTGAGAACTAAAATATTTTATATCTGATGCTGTTTTATTAGCTAATCTTGCTTTGTGTCTCCCTGATTTCATATTATTATTTTACCACCAAAACCTTCTGCCAAGATGAAACATTGTAAGATGTTCACATGGTTAAAGATAGAGCCAGTGAGGCTGTTTCAAATGCCAAAGTATATTTCTAGAACAAATACACATTTTACTTTGTGAACATGGATGTGTGTGTGTGTATATATCTATAAATACTTTACTTCCTAGGCTATTTTTACTTCTGGCTAGCAGCAATCTATCTGAAGGTTAAAAAGGATTGAGGAACTAAGGAAAAATATTGTCACTTTGTACTATCATGTGTTTTCTGTTTTCTTTTCCCTTGTTTTAGTTATAGCAAGAGATAATTTCAAGAAAACTGGATTGCTTTTGCTTATAACTTCATCTGTTCTTTCTGCTTAGTCAATTTCTTAGTAATTATTGCCATAGTAACTAACTGTGACATCACAATGGAGGATTATGACTAGGGTGACCAGATACCAAGGGTGAAAAATCAGGACGGGGTGGGGGTAATAGGTGCCTATATACGACAAAGCTCTGAATATCGGGACTGTTCCTATAAAATTGGGATATCTGGTCACCCTAATTATGACTTCAGGTGAAGAATTCAGGGCAGGATCAGATGAACTCCTGTTTTTTCTTAAAAAAGAACAGGAGTACTTGTGGCACCTTAGAGACTAACAAATTTATTAGAGCATAAGCTTTCGTGGGGTACAGCCCACTTCTTCGGATGCATATAGAATGGAACATATATTGAGGAGTGTGTTAATAAGCAATGGTCACATAAATACCACCCTATACCAGAAACCTACTAACCGCTACACTTACCTACATGCCTCCAGCTTCCATTCAGGACACACCACACGTTCCATTGTCTACAGCCAAGCTCTAAGATATAACCGCATTTGCTCCAATCCCTCAGACAGAGACAAGCACCTACAAGAGCTCTATCAAGCATTCATAAAACTACAATACCCACCTGCTGAAGTGAAAAAACAGACTGACAGATCCAGATGAGTACCCAGAAGTCACCTCCCACAAGACAGGCCCAACAAAGAAAATAACAGAACACCACTAGCTGTCACCTTCAGCCCCCAACTAAAACCTCTCCAGCGCATCATCAAAGATCTACAACCTATCCTGAAAGAGGATCCCTCACTCTCACAGATCTTGGGAGACAGACCTGTCCTCGCTTACAGACAACCCCCCAACCTAAAGCAAATACTCTCCAGCAACCATACATCACTGAACAAAAACACTGACCCAGGAACCTATCCTTGTAACAAAGCCCGATGCCAACTCTGTCCACATATCTATTCAAGAGACATCATCATAGGACCTAATCACATCAGCCATACCATCAGGGGCTCATTCACCTGCACATCTACCAATGTGATATATGCCATCATGTGCCAGCAATGCCCCTCTGCCATGTACATTGGCCAAACCGGACAGTCTCTATGCAAAAGAATTAATGGACACAAATCTGACATCAGGAATCATAATACTCAAAAACCAGTGGGAGAACACTTTAACCTATCTGGTTATTCAATGACAGACCTGCGGGTGGCTATTTTACAACAGAAAAACTTCAAAAACAGACTCCAACGAGAGACTGCTGAGCTGGAATTGATATGCAAATTAGATACAATCAACTTAGGATTGAATAAGGACTGGGAATGGCTGAGCCATTACAAACATTGAATCTATCTCCCCTTGTAAGTATTCTCACACTTCTTATCAAACTGTCTGTACTGGGCTATCTTGATTATCACTTCAAAAGTTTTTTTTCTCTTACTTAATTGGCCTCTCAGAGTTGGTAAGACAACTCCCACCTGTTCATGCTCTCTGTATGTGTGTATATATATATCTCCTCAATATATGTTCCATTCTATATGCATCCGAAGAAGTGGGCTGTAGCCCACGAAAGCTTATGCTCTAATAAATTTGTTAGTCTCTAAGGTGCCACAAGTACTCCTGTTCTTTTTGTGGATACAGACTAACACGGCTGCTACTCTGAAACTTGTTTTTTCTTAATAACTAAAAACAGGTAAGAGAAATAAAATATACAGGGAAGAAATGCTTTCTGAATGGAATGTTTCTCCATGTTTTCCTTTTGACTTAAAGCGTGGCTCATCTCTGAAAAGTGACTATAAAAATGCCACATTTTTCTCAGAGATGCTCACAGTGGGCCAGATTCCCTGAACTAGCACTGGTAGATGATAAAAGAGTGGGAGAAAAGGTGCCTGAAGGCTGCTCTACCCTATGCCTGGATAAGGATGGCCTCCAGAAGGTCATTCTGAAAATCAGGGATCAGTGAGACATAGGAGCTCCCTCGCTATACCCCCTTTTCCCAAGAATTCCCTTTCCCCAGTTAGCCCTTCACAAGACCCTCACCAGTAGACCCTACTGAGCAAATGTGCTGAATAAGTTCATCTGCAGGCATCCTACCCACACCACTTCAGCTCTCTTTTGGCGCTGGCCTGGCTGGCTGCAACCTTTTAGCATAGGGAAATTTGTAGGTGTTGAGATCAGAACATGGAAAATGGCTTTGAGTGGGATTTTCCAAGGTGCCTAACTTCCTAAAGTGCTTTTGCAAATCTCATCCTTATTTGCTAAAACCACCTGTGTAAAAGTGAAAAGCAGTTACTACACACGGTGCTACTGCAAATGGTAGTAGTAATAGCCATGGAGCGGCTGCACATGTGCTCTGTGGCCTTAGCCCTAGTCTACACTACGAGTTTAGGTCGAATTTAGCAGCGTTAGGTAGATTTAACCTTGCACCCTTCCACACGACCAAGCCTGTTTTCTCAACTTAAAGGGCTCTTAAAATTGATTTCTGTATTCCCCCCCACCCTGGCGAGGGGTTTAGTGCTAAAATCGACCTCACTGGGTAGAATTTGGGGTAGTCTGGATGCAATTCGACGGTATTGGCATCTGGGAGCTATCCCAGAGTGCTCCATTGTGACCGCTCTGGACAGCACTCTCAACTCAGATGCATTGGCCAGGTAGACAGGAAAAGCCCCTGGAACTTTTGAATTTCATTTCCTGTTTGGCCAGTGTGGCGAGCTGATCAACACAGGTGACCATGCAGTCCTACTGCACCGTCTGCTTCACCAGTGGAGAACCGCAATTACCATAAAACTCTGCTTACTCTGCTCCGCCAAGCTGTCAAAGCCCGGCAGCGGCAGCAGCTTGCTCAGCCAGACAGTGCGCTGGATGCTGCTCAGCCCCAGCACGCTGCCGCTGGGGAGCACCCAGCCAGCCCAGCCCAGCGCTGCTCCCCGGCTCAGCCCTGCTCCCGCGCGTGGCGTGGGCTCTTGGGCCCTCTTTCCGCAACTCCCCCCGCTGCATACCTTTTAGCCTCGCTCCCAGCCTCCTCTCTCCCCCCAGCGCTTGTCACTGCTCCACGCCATGTCTGAGCAGCCCCTGGCTCGCTGGCCTCCCGCAGCTCCCGACACCAAACCTCTCTCAGCAGCCCCTTTCCCGAGTGGCAGTGTTGTGTTGTCTTGGGGGCAGGGTTAGCTCTTTATTCCCTGCTCCCACTCTTCATTCTCAGTCACAGCCCCCCACCATGCTATCCTGGCCCTCCCCCGCTTTTCCATCACAAGTGTTTTCCCCACCTCCCCCCCTGCCACAACACGGCCACTTTTTAAATCTCATTCACAATCGTCCTCAAGTGAAAGATTGCCTGTATCCCCCCTCTCCGAAAGACATGTTCCACTTCGCTCCCCCCCCTTCCCATACTGCGTCCCTCGCCCTTCAGCCCTTTCCTCAAAAATGTCTTTCTCCACATTGCAACGCTCGGCTTCTCATTCTCACCGCACACCCCTCCACTGGACTGCTCTACTTATCCCCACATTTCCCTTCTTATCCCTTTTCTCCACGGCTACCTTTCGGTGTGGAAATGCCACCCTGATTATAAATCTTTTGCCTGATCCAAGTCTGAGACTCCTTAACACATTTTCATAGCATGTGAATTGTTTGGAAATAGTGGGGTGAGGTGGCGCGTGAAGAACGCAGTTCTCTTTCCTGGATTTTCTACTGCTGATTTAAGATTTCTGCATGGGTTTTTGGAGCCCTTCAATCGCTGGGTTGGTGGTTATCTACTGCAGCTATTTACTTTGGCAGCACAGCTTTTGGTTCAGGCAGCTCAGCTGGTAAATTTCATGTTCGTAACACCCGACTTGACAGATACTCATACATTTGGTTGCTCTGCGTTAGCGGTATAGTTATATATTCAATACGGACATAAAAGGTATTGGTTCATATAGGTTTATTTTGTAATGACAGGAGTGACTTATCTTTAAAGGTGGAAAAACAGAAGTTCTCTAAAGAAAAATGGACTAAAAAACAACTGAAGTTGTGACTCTTAGTTACCAACACTGTTTTACCAGTCAGATAAAAAATAAAAAAGTTCTGACAATAGAGTTGGTATTCTGTGAGATTTTAAATATCAACTGTTTGAAACCCAAAACTCTAGACACACAACTGAATTGCCTTTCCTTGCAGCTTCTAAAAACAGCTGATGCAAATGAAATGGGATTTTTAAGCAGCTCCCAGGACACAACAGCAGCGGTGACAGTGAGCTGAGCTGAGCGGGCTCCATGCTTGCTGCGGTATGGCGTCTGCATGGAAAAAAGGCGCAAAATGATTGTCTGCCGTTGCTTTCACAGAGGGAGGGGCGACTGACGACATGTACCCAAAACCACACGCGACAATGTTTTTGCCCCATCAGACATTGGGAGATCAACCCAGAATTCCAATGGGAAGCGGAGACTGCGGGAACTGTGGGATAGCTACCCACAGTGCAACGCTCCGAAAGTCGATGCTAGCCACAGTATTGTGGACACACTCTGCCGACTTAATGCGCTTAGTGGGGACACACACAATCGACTGTATAAAATCGCTTCCTAAAAATCGACTTCTATAAATTTGACCTAATTTCGTAGTGTAGACATACATAGAGTAGGTCCCCATTCTCTTAATCTCTGCAGATCTCCTATTACTCATGCTTGGGCATGGTGGAAGGATGTGGCCCATGGAAATAAGACATGGAAAAGATACTAGAACATAACTTCTAACCTATACCCCTGCAGGGAACAGGATCATTTCCTATAATTTCAATTGTTTTGTCCAATATAATTTTTATCATCTAAAGCAATGAGGCTTCTACAGCTGTTCATTAGCACATTTGATGCTACTGCATCTGTGATTCTCAGAGGGCAGCGCAATAATTTGAAATGCTGCAGGGATGCTGTGAGGCAGCTGTTATTTTGGGTATAATTTCAGATGCCAAATGTTTCAAGCTGAGTTATTCTGTCCAAGATTTTCAAAAGTAACTCATCTTTTTTGGGTGCCCGGATTTTTGGGTGCCCAAATTGAGATACTTTAAAGGGTCCTGTTTTGCAGAAAGTGGCCTGTTTTGCTCACTGTCTGTGCCATGAATATCAGGCTCTGAAAGGTCACTGAAAAATGAGGAACCCAAACCACTAGTCACTTCTGAAAATCTTGACCCTGGTATTCAATTTTTGTGGGATATTTACTATTATAATAAAGAATACACTGCAGATTGAAGTTCCTGGAGTATTTCAGTAGGAATACCTACACAAATGGCGCCTGATTCACTACTGTGTTACTCCAGTTTCATGCTGGTGTAACTCTATTGGTCAAGCCTATGGCCATTGGTCAGGCCTGCAACGGTTATATGAAAAAAACAAAGCAAAATAAATCTCCTGTTCTTTTTTAGAACAAGACCTCAAAAATAACTGTGATACTATACGTGAGCTATCTATGGGGAAAGTTTAAAAATTCATCTCTATTTTCTTGGTCTGTTTTGTGGTTTTATTCATTCGATGAACAATTTTCCCATCCATTTTAATGTGTTATGATGCAACAGATATCAGCTCAGTGTTACGGTAGGTGTTTGCTTACTGGCTGTGCAATGAAATAAAGATGAGGCATATTTCTCAGTGTTGTAGAGGCTGAGATTGGTTTGCTGATTTCCTTCCACGTACCTCATTTGGTTGCTGAGATATACTATATAAGCATCTTAAAAAAAAATCTGCAATTTGCTCCAGTACTTAAACCAGTCTTAGTATATAGTAGCTACCATCACTATGTAATCTACTGTAATCAACTTTTCAAGCATAGTGCAATCTGTCTGGTAAATTTATGAAGTAACAAATGATGAAGATATATCTTTCAAGTGGCAGAGTTGCAAACATTGTTAACTAAATTCATTTTTTCTATTTATTCTATAAAGTAAGTCCCCAAAAGAGAGATTTCTTTGTTTTCTTCATATTAAATTATCTCAGCTAAAATGACAAAGTTACAATATATCCAGTGTAATTTCCCTTCAAATATCTTATATATATACATGCACAGTTAATAAATAGCGTTAGGGTAAAATCCTGGCTCTATTGAAGTAAATGGCAAAATTCTCACTGACTTCAATAAGACCAGGATTTCTCCCTCCATTTCTAATTGTATAATGGACGTAAGAAATAATGTACTATGACTTATGGTGAATCATAGCTTCCCACTGAATTCATCAAAATCAAAGGAGCTAATTGTGAAGTACGATGCGACTCAACATGAGTAAGGGTGTTAGAATCTGGACCCATGTGATTAAAGAATGACAAATGCACAGATATGCATTGTAATCCTAAATGTCAGAATATGAACTGTGAAATAAGTAATTTTAAGAATACGTTTGTCAATCTTTATAAAATTCTTTTAATAACAGAGATTGATTTGATAGTAGCAGCTGCATACACCTGTGTGCAATCATTGTCATGCCATCATATCTCTTGAAGCACTTGGCCTTTAACATCATGACTCACAACAAACACAAAAGATTGTAATTATAAGATAGCAAAGTACACTTCAGATGACTGTATTGTTTTCTCTTTTCATATGGCCTAGAAACAGTCAAAAAGAGAAGGAAACAGACCTTGGTTAAAGGGCTGTGGGTCTTCCCACAACTATAATTGAGAAGCCATGGGAACACAAAATAGGTGAAAAAAAGGTGTACAGTATAAACTGTAAAAACAAGTTTTATGGGTATTGTTTAACTAACTGCATTGGAAAATACGTAAAGGCCTCCAAAAGTTGTGGTGCAAATTTCCAGATCTTTTTATCCGATTTTTATTTGTTTCACAGGGTGAAATTCTATGGCCAGTGTGATGCTGGAAGCTAGATCAGAGGATCATAATGATCCTTTCTGACCTTTAAAATGTATGAATATTCTGGTCATTTCTGGACATCTAATCTCAAAAGGGAAATAGCAGAAACAATGAAGGTAGAGATATGGAGGACAAAAAAATGAGAGGTATATAATGGACTTTTATATAAGGAGTCATTTTGTGTCATCTCTATATTTTGCCATTTACCTGTTCATCTCCCTTTTCCAGACCATTAATAAATATATTTAACAGCATAGTCCACATACAGAACACGGGGGTCCCTCACTGTTGACCTTTTGCCTTGTTCAAAATTTACTATTTATTGCTTTCTGTATCCTAGCCAGTTACTAATCCATGACTGTATTTTACTTTTCATCCCATGGCGACTTAGTTTCTTTAAGAGCCTCGTATGTGGACCTTTATCAAAAGCTTTTTGAAAGCCTAAATAGAATGTCAGCTGGTTATTCTTATTCTCTACTTTGCTTACGTGCTAAAATATTTCTATGCTACTAGATTATAAACCCAGGGTTGTGAGTTCAATCCTTGAGGGGGCCACTTTGGAGTCTGGGGCAAAATCAGTAGCTGGTCCTGCTAGTGAAGGCAGGGGGCTGGACTCAATGACCTTTTAAGGTCCCTTCTAGTTCTAGGAGATAGGATATCTCCATTTATTTACTGCTCTGGCCTTTCACTGGTCTGAAATTTCCAGGATCACCCTTGGCACTGCTTTACACTTCTGAAATGCGATGTCACTTTCTGATGTACCATGTTCTGAAGGCCTACAAATATCGAGAAGCACCAGAGATACTTAAAATGCAATCTGAGCAGAGTACAAACTGCACAAGCTCCTAATTCTGCTCTATTCTTTCAGCCACTTTCTCTAACTTCTGTATGATTTGCAGTAAATAATTAAAAAGCATATTATCTGTTCTTCTAAAAATCACTTTTCATATTTTTAACATGATTGACATCTTATAAACAAAGACAAGGACATATCTCACCAGTGTCTGATACCTGCTAATGACTGTCATTTAACTAGGAGTCACACAAAGAACATTCCTTTCTAGGGCTGTAGCTCCCTTTTGAGGGTGGGGGTGTAATCAAAATGGTTACTTATTACATTCATGAGAGAGACAAATCCATCCTGCAGCCTGTAGAGTTGGGAAGCCTTTTTACAGGCCAGCAGGGAAAATTAAATCTTGGGGTGTTTTTAAGAATTGCCCCCAATTCTCCCCCACTTCTCATGGACACTCAACATTCTTGTGGACATGGGGAGGAGAAGTGGGGAAAGGGTCTCCCTAATGCATTGAGTGGATTGAAGCGTGCAACAGTGCTTATTGGCCATTTCCCCTGCCCAGGGCATCATTCTGCAACCAGGAGTGGCAGCTCCCCTATTGGGATTAGAGTAGAACGAGATGTCTGGGCTTGATATGAGCCTCACTCCAATCACCTCTTTGGGGCTGGGAAGGAATTTTCCTGCATTGCCAAATAGGCCAGGGCAGTAAATAAATGGAGATATCCTATCTCCTAGAACTAGAAGGGACCTTAAAAGGTCATTGAGTCCAGCCCCCTGCCTTCACTAGCAGGACCAGCTACCGATTTTGCCCCAGACCCCTAAGTGGCCCCCTCAAGGATTGAGCTCACAACCCTGGGTTTAGCAGGCCAATGCTCAATCTACTGAGCTATTCCTTCCCCCACTACAATACTTGTGTGTTTATTTTTTCCACCTTCCTCTCAGCAACTCAGCAACTCAATAGCTAGGTGTGATGGAATGCACCCCTGTATCCACATCCTACACACTATTGCAATAATCTTTGTGCAACGCATGCCTTGTGAGGTATCATTTGAAAACTCATAACTTGCTGATCATTAATATCATAGTAAAAGGCATTTAGCAACATCATGTGTAAAGTTATAAGCATAGGCTGAAATCATGGCTGAAGTGTGTTTCCCAGATCAGTCTGAGGAGTGGCTAAACCAGTATCTCAAAGACAAAAGGCAAGCTGACACCCCAGCCAGATATCAACAAACCTGATGGACCATCACCTATCAAGTGGCCATTCTTTGGCAAGAAAGGGGGGCAGGGACAAAGAGATCTGTGTCTTAGCAAAGAAACAACATGAAGTCTCCTATCTCCAGCAGACTCCATTGTCTCTTGGTTCTCAGCTGGAAATGCTTTTCAAAAAAGGACAAAAACTATAAACAGGAGGGGCAAATACCCGGAGACACTCCTTTCTCTGTCCCTGCCCATCTCATTTTCTGCACCTGAGAAGACAAAGGAAACAGCCATTGGACTCTGGGGGAGGGGTCCTGACCTGAAAGTTTGGTCAGTAATGCTGTTGGCAGCATGTGGTGAGAAACGTAGCTTTGAATCTAAATTTCTCACTGCATGCTGCCAACAGCATTACTGACCAAACTATAGTTTGTTAAGCTAGGCACTAGAAAGCATTTGTGTCTTTATTTTCTTACAACCATTTCTTATTTTTAATGCCTCATCACTTGTACTCACTTAAAATCTCTCTTTATAGTTAATAAGCTTGTTTTACTTTTTTATCTAATACAGTTTTTAAGTTGAAGTGTCTGCGTAACTCCATTTAAGGTGGCAAACTGGTGCATATTGTTCCCTTAAAGAAATAACAGACTTAATGTATTAGGACTGTCCAAGAGAGGGTAGGCCGTACAAGACAGACATTTCTGGGGGGAAATCCAGGACTGAGAGTGTGTTGGGGTCACCCTGCAGTATAACCAAGGCTGGTGAGAGCCAGAGTCTAACCCAAGTGTGGCTGGCAGGCTGTAGTTACACAAAGACACTCAGAATGTGGCTTGCGTGCTGAAAGGCTATTTGTGAGCAGCCCAGGTGGGAGCTACTGTCAGCAAGGTATTGTGAAGCACCCAAGGTTGCAGGGCAGGGGTGACACAGCCCCTCACTGGTCTGGATTACACCCTTGTATATGACAGTATGTTGGCTCGTAATGTGTTCATGCTGTCACAGCTTGGTTGGTGTCCAATGCAAGTGTTCATTCCACAGGGGCCTCATCTCCGAATAAACCATATCTGGAATCAGGATTAGGTGAGGGAATCCCTTAAGGAATTTGAGGGAACAAGCTGGGGCTGCTTCTCCCCCTTTTCTCACACCGTTAAACAAAGGAAGGGGTGGTGTGTTCCCAGGAATGGTGGGGGGAACAAGTTAAAGGTTTGGAGGAAGTGGTGAGGGCTGGAGGTATTCCTCCCCAATGTGATATGGGTTTCAGAAGGAAAGTTGACCTTCCCTGGAAGGGTTAATACTAGATAGTTTTCTAGATGTGTTAATAAAGTTGTGGCCCAGTGAAGCCACATTCCTGATGTCTTGTCTGTCTTCCTGTGGTGTCCGAGATGAATATGTATTGCTGCTCTAGAGAACTAGTCTTCTCTTACAGTGATAATGTGTGTACATGTTCATGCTTTACTGGCCCACAAATGGCCCACTTGGTCCAGTAATGCAATAGGTTGTAAAAGGAGGGTTAGCTTCAGCATTTGAAGGCAAGCTTTATAAACAGATTCTTTAGGCAAGTCATGTACAATACGTTTTTCATTTTCATCATTTTAGTGCACATGCATAAAAAACTGTCACTGTCACTGAAGGATATTGTTCCTCTGGCAGAGACAATGAAAGAAAACAAATGCAATAGGACACTTTGGAAAAGTAATTTTACTATTCAGCATTTTTTGTTGCCATACAACATTTCACACACTTTCTTCCACATAGACATTCATTATAAAAAAAAAAAAAAGTCTAGTCTCAGATATTTATACAGAGCAGCCCTAAACTCAATCAGTTCACACATATCATTCCTTTCAAACTATAAGAACAACCATACTGGGTCAGACCAAAGGTCCATCCAGCCCAGTATCTTGTCTGCCGACAATGGCCAATGCCAAGTGCCCCAGAGGGAGTGAACCTAACAGGTAATGATCAAGTGATCTCTCTCCTGCCATCCATCTCCACCCTCTGAGAAACCGAGGCTAGGGACACCATTCCATTATATAAAGCAAACTTCTTGGTAATTTGTAAGCATTCTGTCTGAATTAGGTAAGGTTACAAAGGGATGGTGGAGTAGAGATGAGCTAGGGTCTCTAAACAAGATAAAGAGTTACTATTGTTTTCACTTTTAGTTGTGTTCCTGCCACTGACTTTTGACATCGTGTATCTGTTTTGATATGAGAAAACCAAAATATAAGTTAATAACTATTCCTTTTGGGAGTTAGAAGGACACATCGTTGGTGTATGGATACCTGTCTACTATAAACAACATTGGGACCACTAATTAATTTAACACTGTTTATTCTAGGTTTGTGAACACATGTCATATGGTAAAACTTTCAGTCAGTCTTGCCACATTTGAACAAGGGACTTCAAAAGTAAAAGGCTCTGCAGTCTGTTACCAATCCTCTGAGCCAGCTTTTATTATTTTGTCCACAGGTTCTAAAATGGGCATATCTATAATATTTTATCTTGACAGAAAGGCAGAGGGATTACATATGTATGTATAGTTATTATATTTTTCCTTACAGAATAAGCAAACAAATACTTGCAGTTAGAATCTTTATTTCAGATTAAGAGAACAGCAATGCAAGGAAGACAAAATAAAATCTCCACAAAAGAGAGCATGACATATATCTCGTATGTGAAAGTCTGAACAGAACTGAACGAAAAATGGCTCCTTTCTCTAAAGACAACACTCTTTAGAGATGTAGCACTGCAGAAAACAAAGGCATAAAAATTACATGGTTATATTCACAACACTATTCTCTGATGCTTTTAAATACCGTATAAGACATACATGAGCCTTTCTGTTTAAGACTCCAGTATGCATTTATTTAGTAGTATATCATAAGAATTGGAGAGTACTTCACATACTTGCAAATAGTTTGTCAGGTTTCATCATTTTAGCAGTCTGTGGTTTAAAAGTAGTAGTAGTATGTAGTTAAATTGATGCTAGCAAAGCAGTTGTAGAGTTTTATAAGTCAGGAGTTAAATGTTTTCAGCACTTTTTGAGAGTGAACTTGTAGCAGAACATGGCTACAGTATGAGGATATTCAGATCTTTATTCAGATCTCACTCTCATTCTGTACAGGTCCAGCTGAAACTCAAGAAAGAATACTTATTCCTGTGCATAGATTCTGAAGATGAATCAAGACTGACATCCATGGCGAATAACGATTTCCAGTCTAAAGATGAGGAAAGAGAGAGATTGCTTCAAGAAAAAGTCGAACAACTGACAGTGACAAGTTTGTTGGAAGATTTGAAAGAGTAAGCATGACTTCCTCTGATGATTCATTGAAAAATCACCTAGCACATCACAGCTGAAGAGAAGACTACAATGTGTGGTTTCTAAACTTCTTCCAGTATTTTTACCACTACTATTGCTGAACTGAAACATCACCTGATAATTTTGTTGAATGCTAAGGGCTACCATTAGGCTAACCCCATTCCCCAGTTTAGGTACTTCATTTTGCCTTTATTTTAATTATTTATTCTAGTTGGGGGGGGGGAGCAGAGGGAGAGAGAAAATTCTGGCAACATGCATTCCAAATCAGAAGCAAGTGTTGATTCGAACACATACATGATGCTTTCTTTGTTTGTGTCCCCTGTGCATTAAAGCCAACAAGCTGTATTAGTGCTTGCAAGTGCAGTTGTTGAGCCTGAGTATTTGAATATTCACTGAAAAAGAATTTTGAATTATGCTGAATTTTTAATTGTAAAGCTGCAATTTGTGCTGAGTTGATTAGCTACATAAAGAGAGAATAAAAACCAAGTAAGGACTTCAGGATTTCATACATATTAGAGAACAGCATTGAAATAGAGTATTACATTCATGTACTTTGCTGGTGTTTGTATTCTGAAATATTGGTGGTTGCATTTTTTAGGCTTGCTTTGACCGCTTATTATATGTCAATAATGTAATGAGGTATTTGCTATAGAATGTAATGAATAAAAACTACTAGCAGTGATATGAAACTACAACTGGGTGGATTAGATTAAGAAGATTGAAGATCAGAGCTGGTGATCTTGTCATGATATTTGTCTTCTATATAATTATATATGTGCTATGATAGAGAAGGTTTGGAGAAGAATATGTCTCTATATATAGAATATATCTCTATTATAATTGCCTGTTTTCAAGAGTAACTAGGTGTGACATATTGGGGCACAATCCAGATTAGTGGGGGCTGAGTCACCCCTATCCTGCAACCTTACGTGCCTCACAATGGCTTTGCTGAAGTGGCTCCCACCAGGGCTGCTCACAAACAGCTTTCCAGCATGCAATCCACACCCTGAGTGTCTGTGTGTAACTGCAGCCCGCCAGCTCCACCCTGACTCTCACCAGTCTTGGTTAGACTGCAGGGAGACCCCAACAAACCCCCAGTCCTGGATCTTCCCCCAGAAATGTATGTCCT
>NW_020664420.1:57429734-57467946 GCF_002925995.2 Terrapene triunguis
GTCCTGTACTGCCCAGCCTTCTCCTAGACAGTACAAATATAGATAGTCTGTTATTACTTTAAGGAAATATTATGCCATCTTATTACCTTAAATAGAGTTATCCAGACACTTCAACTTAAACACATGAGATAGTTAAAAAAGTAAAACAAGTTTGTTAACTTCAAAGAGCTAGACTTTAAGTGAGTACAAGTAATGAGGCATAAAAGTCAGAAATGATTACAAGAAAAATAAAGATAAAATGCTTATTAGAATCTACTTAAAACACTATCTTAGTTGCAAAGCAAACATGTTCCAGCAGATTACTGACCACATTTTCAGGTCAGGACTGCCCTGAGTCCAATAGCTGTTTCCTTTTGTCTTCTCTAGTGCAGATAATGAGGTGGGCAAGGAAAGGGGGGAGGAGGGATAGCTCACTGGTTTGAGCATTGGCCTGCTAAACCCAGGGCTGTGAGTTCAATCCTTGAGGGGGCCACTTAGGGATCTGGGGCAAAAACAGTACTTGGTCCTGCTAGTGAAGGCAGGGGGCTGGACTCGATGACCTTTCAAGGTCCCTTCCAGTTCTAGGAGATAGGATATTTCCATTAATTTCAGAAAGAATCAGTGGTATCTTGGGGTGTTTGCCTCTTTTTTTTTATAGTTTCAGTCTCCTACTTGAAAAACATTTCCAGCTGGGAACTAGGAGACAAAGAGTCTATGTGGAAGGATGTACCCTGTTGTTTTTCCCTCCTGTTTGAGCTTCCTTTGTTTCTCTAAGGTAAGAACACATTTCTTTGTTTAGGACAGACCTTTTTGTTGACTTCTGCTTGGGCAGATGTGTGGGGTTTGGAACATGTGTTAATAACACCATCCAGGGAAATCTTATAACTTGACATACAATGTTGTCATACATATGTTATCAGGACAATACTGACTAGCAAATTATGAATTTTCAAATGATACCTCACAAAGCATACCTTATACAAAGACTATTATGATAGTGTGTAGGGTGTGAATACAAGGGTATATTCTGTCACACTAGACCAGGGGTCGGCAACGTTTGGCACGCGGCTCACCAGGGTAAGCACCCTGGCAGGCCGGGCCAGTTTATTTACCTGCTGATGCGGCAGGTTCGGCCAATCGCGGCCCCGACTGGCCGCGGTTCGCCATCCCGGGCCAATGGGGGTGACGGGAAGCCGCGGCCAGCACATCCCTCGCCCGCGCCGCTTCTCGCCGCCCCCATTGGCCCGGGATGGTGAACCGCGGCCAGTGGGGGCTGCGATCGGCCAAACCTGCCGCGTCAGCAGGTAAATAAACTGGCCCGGCCCGCCAGGGTGCTTACCCTGGCGAGCCGCGTGCCAAACGTTGCCGACCCCTGCACTAGGCCATCAGCTTTGCTCCAGACTGAAATGTTACATACAGAGTCTTGCCATAAGATTTATTCTGAAAGTCTTGCAAGTTCATTGAATTCCACTTCTAAGTGCTATCATTTATAAGAATCTGGATCAAGGAGGCTTGATTCATCACTATTGCGGTTTTATGGTAGTGTAACTTCACTGAAGTCAGATTTTAAAAAAGTCCAATATCTGCACTAAAACACAGAAATACATTTGTCTGTGTATGTTTGTTTGCACAATTACTGCAAGGCAAATGTTGCTTTTGTGTAAGCAAATAAGGATTTAGGCCCAGATTTCCCAAAGATATTTAGTCACCTAACTCCCACCAAAATTAGGCACTTAAATACCTTTGAGGATCTGGGTCTTAGATATTATGGGATTTACTGGCTATTTACTTGAGCAAATATCAGATGAATGGCTGATTATTGTAATTGTGGCCTCAAATTTGGTGTGCATACATTTTCATGGAGCAACTGTGGGCCCAACCGGGCCAGATTTCCAATTAGGCACCATAGGTGTTTTAGGGGTGCCTAAAAGTTAAAAGTAGATTAAAAGTTAAAAAGTTAATACATACAGCTCCCCTGCGGGCACTCAGGCTCCTGGCATTGGTGACTGCCCAGAACGTGGGGCTGGAACAGGGTAAGAGTCCAAGTCAGCCTGCCGGGGGCGCTGTGAGCAGCGGCCAGGTGAGGCGACTGCTGAAGGTGCTGGGAGCGTCCCAGCCCCTTCCCAATCTTGGCTGCCTTGCTACCTCCGCCCCTTGACAGAGAGAGAGAGAAGGAGGGGCATGGCCAGCACCCTATTCACTTGCACAGGCAGAGTCGGACTGCAGGAGGGACAGAAGACACCCAGGGAACGCTCGCCATAGGGAGAGGTACAGTTCCCCCCCTTGCACCTCACCTGGGGCGGGTGGGCTGTGTCCTGGCTCGGGCTGGGAGCATCGTGCATGGCGGAGGGCCTTATGCCTTCCCAGGGAGGCTGTGTTTATATTTCTTTTCATTTCTTTTTTATGGAAAACATGAAGATCAGCTGTAGGTGGGGCGTGGAGCGGGCACTGAAGATTATGTGCCTTGGGGTGCATAAGGTGTAAATCTGGTCCTGGAGCCTGCTATTGTTTAAATCAGACCCATAATATCCAGCATGATAAGAATCCATAGTATCTTTGTACTCGGGAAGAGGATGTAAACTAATTATTAGAGTGTAGAACTGTGAGCCAAAATTCTTGGGCTCTCTTTTATTCAGCAAGTAACATTCTCTCTGACTTTAGGCAAGTCTATTAACCTCTTCTTTTGGTGATCATCACAGTAAATATCTAAAGTATCTCACAGTGTGAAATCTTCACAATCAAGTTCTAAAACTGTGCATGCAAATGGGATTAAGACCCAAACACTGCATTAGTGCATGCAGATTAGGCAGCTCAACATAACATACAACTGCCAATACGTATGGGCAAAGATAAGCTGTCCACTTGCAAATGTAAAAGGCACAGGGTAGAGCCAATTTTTTATTTTGACTCTAAATGTTTCTAAAAAGGTTTTGCGTTCCTTAAACGAAAATGAATATAGTGCCTAGTAAAATTATTTTTATCATTACACTGGTACAAGAATCATCCAAGGTTGAGTTCTCCTTTACTGTCCAGTACACCATACCAGGCCTGTTTGTAATAATGGATTAATGATAGGATGATCCCAAAGGAAAGCTTCTTCTGAAATCTTTCTGATGGAGGGTGCAGTATGAGCACACAAACCCATCCATAATGCCTCTAGAACAGAAATCCTTAAAGCTGCATTGGACAGAATAGGAAAGGCTGACCATAATTTTGCAGGAAACCTCTTGGTTATGCCAGAATGTGTCTTCATATGATGCTTGAGGATATAAGAGCTGATGCTGACCCATTTTAAAGATAAATATAAGTTACATTCCACAGAACCCTAAAATCTCTAAGGATAATTAAAATGTCCATGAATTCATACTAGTAGCGTTCTCCAGCCAAAGAAAGTCCATATGATACCTTCTACAGTCTTTTGAATGTGCATAATTTTGCAGTGCTATCTACTGTATGAAGGCTCTTGTGGGCTTCTTTCCATTGCTCTCACCTTGTGGAGTCATTGATGCCTGTGCACAGTTGTATAAAATGTTACCAAATCCGAATAGTAGTGCTTTGCACACACTTTGCACAGAAGTAAGTGACCACACAAGGTGTAAGACATTGGAGAATCAGGCCCCTGATTCTTTATCAATTATGGGTGATATGGGTTTTACCATTGACTCCAGTGAAGCCAGGATTGCACCCTATATCTTCATCAACTGGTTAATATAATGAAAAAATTACTCTTAATGGAATGTAATTTAAATAGATACAATGCTAAAGATCAAGTTTTGTTATGGCAGCAGGGCTCAGCAAAGATACTGGATTATCCATTGTCTGCTCCCAGAATCATGCCAGTGAAAGCAGCATTCCATCAGATAGCAAGCGAATGAAAAAAACAGTCCTGACAAGACTCTTTGGAGGTTCCTAAGAAAGTGCTTTGCAATCCCTTCATCCACCCGGCTATACTCAGAGGCTAGGAAATGAAGAATGAGCATTCTGGCCCTCTTCACCCATCCCCTGGCTGAGTCCAATCACAGTCAATAAATTAGTCCCTGCAACGGTGGAAGTAAATGTGAGAGAGATGATATTCAGATTTGATTGCTGTTGATATTCAGGGTGCAAATGTCACCTGGATATTGGAACCTGAGAACAAATGTCATCCAAATCCAAACAACCTGCTCTCGTCACCACTGCCTTTTTTATCTATTCACTTTCCTTATAAAATGTGTATGTTCTTCCATCATAGGTTATAAAATATATGAATAAAGAAAATGACTTCTTTGAATTCCAATTAGGTTTGCAGTCAGAAAATCATTATCTTAGGATGGCTGTTGGCAACCTATATGAAATAGTTCTGGTCATCTCAACTCAAAAAGGATGTCACGGAATTAGAAGGAGTTCAGACAAGGGCTACAACAGCAATCAGAGGCATGGAAATCTGTGAAGAGAGACAGATCAGATTGGGATTGTTTATTTTAGAAAGGAGATGAATAAAATGGGACATGATACAAGTCTATAAAATAATGAATAGTTTAGAGAAGGTGTCATGGGTCCACAGGCTCGATGCTCTTGAACAGCTCTGAATCAGTCCCTGGAAGGTCCTTCTTCAGTGTGACAACCCCTTCAGGACACACTCTCAAAAGGGTAAGCCTCCTTGGCTTCAGTGCCTCCTGGGATTAACCACAGAGCCTTCAGCACCCCTGCTTATGCCATGGCATGAGCTCCCCTGCTGTGATGCCACCTGAATAGGACACTTGGGGAAGACTTGCACACACCTCTAACCGAAAGCAATGTACCCCCACCTCTTTAGTCCTCAGTCAGCAGTGACTCTCAGCCAGCATTGTAAAAACACAAGGGTTTATTAGTTGTCTGGAACACAGCATGGAAAATTCTTTGTTAGCACATAAAGCAAGAAGTTACAGCAAAGTCCATCTGGGTGAGTCTTGAGCCCAAAGGTCCTCTCCACTGACTCCTCTGGACCCCAGACCAGAAAACATCTCACCAGTGCCCCACAGCCCACATGTTTCCCCTAAGCTGGCCCCCCTCCTTTGTCTTTTGTCCCTCTTCCCAGGCAAACAGGGTCCCCTGGTCTCCTCCTGACTCTTTGTTCTCCAGCTGGTAAAACCAGTTGGCTTCCTACAGAGGACCGTTGTCAGTTGCTAGGAAACAAATCGCTGGGCCATTGCCCGAGCCCAGACCTCTGGATTCTTCTGCAAAGAAAACACCCTTTCTCCCCACCTTCCACTAGTTAATCATGCAGTACATAGGGAAAACTGAGACACACACTATAGGCATACAAAATATTCTGGAAAAAATACCACTTTGTCACAGAAGGTAAAGTGGGAACATTTACTCTCCTTGTTTCATACTAAAAAAAAGCAAGGTGAACTTCAAGAAATTTAAAGATGACAAATTTAAAACTGATTAAAGGAAAGCATTCCAAATGCAAAGAAGGATTGGATGTTATATGGATAACAAGACTATCCTGCTATATTATTATATACTAAAAAGATTATTGGAAGGGTTATGAAACCTCATACTTCAAGGCTTAAGCCAATTTCTAATTATTAGACATTAGGAAAAGACTTTCCCTAGAGGCTGATTATCCCACAGCTGCCTTGACCTTCTTCTAAAGCATCTGGTACTGTCCAATTTGAGAGACAGGATAGTGGACTGTAAGGGCAATGGATTTCATCCAGTACAGCAAGCCATGAGTTCCTCTGAAATAACTGGGTGTCAATAGGAGACTGATTCTTCTTTCACTTACACCAGTGTAAATCAGAAGAAACCCCATTGAGAGGAGAATTGTCAGTACTAAATCTGTATGTAAAATAAGGATAAACTTTTAGTACCAGACAAAGGGACAAAGCATCAACTGGGCAAAACACAGCAATATAGATAAATAAATAATATATAATATAGCCATCCTCCACAGTAGCTTTGGCAGTGGTCCTTTAATTCAGTTCCCCACCCAATGGTGTGAATGTCCAATACACAAATATCCCTTTAACACATCACTTCATTCATTTTCCCATCCACTACACCCCACTTATTGTTTGGTGTCAGTGGTCAGCATAGGTGGAGAGTCCAGGAGTGGACTCAGAGAAGTCTGTCAAAAACCCTTAGGGGAACACTGCATGGTCTGGTCCTGAAGTCCCACTACTTAACCCAGCTATGGGAATTTCAGCCTTATTTATGTTAAATATGGACACCTCACTGGAGGTCACTCAGCTCTGTTCCTTCTCTCTGTAGCTTCACCATCATGTTGCCTCTGCACCTCTTCCCATTGTGTCCACTGCAGGAGAATCAATTGCATAGAGGACCTTTGAACAGAGTCCTTACCACTGGGGATGCAGCTCTTTCCACAAAGCAGGAAGGTCTTTCCCTTTCCTCTCTGCTCAGACTCACTACCCAACCAATTCAGAGTTTGTATACAGTTCTGGTGACTCCTCTAAGTGTTACTTCAAGCATATCTGGGTAGAAAGCTAATGCAAATGAACTTTCTGTGGCCATACATTCTCCTGTTCACCAATAGATATCTCAGAGCTCTCCTTCCTCTACAGAGCTTCTGTCCTCATTTTCTCTTGTTCACTAGCACATGATAATAGCAAACTCCCTGCCCTCTGTTGCTTCTAGCTCAGGGCTTACAAATTGTGTAGAATGTCTGCAAAACAGAAGGGAATGAAAACCTGAAGCCAATATGAGGGAATCACAATATTACAGCAATATTGAGTAATATACACTGCTGTTTTCCCTTCATGACATTTTAGAAAGAAGCTCTTCTTTAGCTGTTTTATAGTTTTAGTTGATAGTGTCACAATAAGCCTCTTGTAATATGCCCTACAATTCATATGGCACTGTTTCATCAGAGTGATCTTAGGCTTACAGAAGAAAATAGTTTTTGGTCCGCCTTTTTAGATTTAAAACATCAGTGTTATTCCAGTCGTTCTAGTCCAATACTAAAATATGCTGGTTTGGGATATTGTGGACAAGACTGTTACCTTTGTTTTCATAGCAAATGTAGATAAATAGAGTTAGTAGATCAAAAATGAAAATAGCCTATTTGAGCTGAAAAAATGAGCAATACTATTTGTGTGAATAAAGTCAGCTCTGATCCTTTTTATTTACTTTTTCATGGCATTCAGGTGACCTCGTTTTTGTTCACAAGAGTGTTTGTGGAATGAAAAAGTAGTATGGACAGTAATGCATATAAATATTTACAAGTGTATTTGTACCGGAAACACTCATGCAGACATCATTAAAAAGCTCTTTTAAAAAGACAATAGATTTATTAAAAAATTACAAATGTTCACAGATAACTAGCAAACAGAAAAAGGTATTTCTGTTGATATGGCTTAGGTCATCCAATCAGGGGACAGATGAAATAGCATTGATTAGACCTTGGTCTCTGTACCATGATCAGTGGAACTAACAGGGAATAGGAGTTGATCTGGAAACAATGCAACCACCAGGACAGAGCAGTTCACATATTTTATTAAAGTTCCATTTGTTCAACTTAACCTGCATTCAGATTCATTCTTTCTAACGAAACAGTCCCCAGTCCACTCCCATTGTGTCATACTATTGAGGCAAATGAGGCAGAAAGTGGCTGCATTTCCCATACTTAGGATTCCCCAGTGTGGGAGAAATTCTAGAAGACATAGAGCTGATGCAGCCAATTCCTATGCTACCCTCATCCACAACTCCTGATGTAGTTGGCTAGAGCATGTTGCATTCTGACTATTCTTAGGGAGATGTTGCCAGGTAGCAGGATTTAGAGCAACACCTGCATCGTTCTCAACTTTTGCTGGAATAAGTGTAAAGTTGGCCCCAGGATCAGGGAGTTAAAAGTGGTTTCCTGATCATCTGTCCCCTGCTGTGCTCAGCAGAGGATTCAGGACACTGTGATTTAGGTAGATAACAAATAGTGAACATAGATAGAAACAACTTTATGTGCACGCATAGACTAAAATTTGTTCATGCAAAGTATTGCAAATAATTAACAAATCCATAAATAATCATGACCTCTTCATATATAATTTACTACCAGAAAAACAAAACAAAAACCCAAACACCTGAATTCACTGGAGGAATAATTAACAATGAATAATTAAGTCAGCTCTGATATTAGTTAGCATTCCCCTGTGTTTTGTTCTGTTTCCCTGTACCAGCCATGAGTCTCCCTTCATATTCCTTTGACCTTTGATATCTAGAGTCAATGACTTGGCAGCCACTTCCCGACAATCATTTATGTAGGATCAATTTTGGAACCGATCACTGCTGCTTAATTGGCTGCAGGCGGGTTTCTACAGTTGAGAAGCCATAGGGCTTGATTCAATATACCCCTGAACTGCTTCTGCAGGCCTGAAGAATGAGAAAATGAAACTGAAAATCAGACATAAGTCTCCTGCATGGATGTGCAGAGTAATCTCAAGAGGACATTTGGCTATTTTATTTATGTACAGTAGAGCAGAATTGGACCTGGGCCAAACCACAGCTATAGATCTGGACACCCCCAGATTCAGTGGTGTTCATATCTCTATACAGACTTTATAGCTCAGGCTCATTTCTAATTAAGGCTTATTTCTATAAGAGAAATTAACAATAACTCCAAATTGAAACATCCCCACCCTTTCTAAAAGTTGGATTTGTAACCAAATGTGCACACAAGCTTTGCAACTCAGGCTTGTCTTGAATTGTAACTAAGCTAACATGATGGGATGTATAATGCACCCACTGTCTCTCTTTGATGTGAATCCTGATTCAAAATTTTTTAAAAAACCATCGGATTGTGAAAGACTTGTGAGTATACTCCACTGGTAGTTACCAAACATGTTAATGGCATTTAAGAAGAGGTAAATGAATGAGAGCTGGTTGATAATCTTTAAATAAACCACAAATTAAATTCTAATTACCAAAAAACGTTTCAGGTAAAGATAAAGATGGACATGGAAAACACAGGGTAGTATCTACAGTCTCCACAGATGCAGTATGCTATGGATCCAATGCCAATTTAAGCTGATTAGACAAGTAATCTCACAGGCAACACCTTGAATTTGCTCTATATACCTTTGTGATTTCTTTTGCAGTTCTTTACAAATAAAGGTTGAACAGGACACAATTATTTTGCCTTCAACTTATTAATTTAATGCAAGTGGCAAGTTCCAACAGTTAGAGTACACATTGGTGTCAGTTGCCTTGTTTAAAATAGTAGAGAATGCTGACCTGTATTCCCATGAAAACTGTTTCATCCATTCATCTTGCTATGAACTGTACAATTGCTATTCTTATGTTTTCCAATAGTTATGCCACTGCTATGTGATATTCATTCTTCTTATCAAATCCAAGTTGGATCCTCTTCTAGGAAGTGGGGGATAGAGATGGACTTTTGAGGAGTTTTTCCTGATTAAATGTGTAAAAGAGGTCATTAGCACTGTGACGGGTTGGATCACAGAAACCCCCTTGGGAGCTGCCACCCGATGTGCCAAGACTACCCCTGCTTCTGTTTTCCCTGCCAGCTTAGGGCTCCAGCACCCTGTCTTGCTGAGCCAGCCACTCCTGTCTGGCTCCAACACAGACTCAGGGTCTGAATCACTTGTCCCAAAACTGCAAGTTTACCCAAAAACAGCTCACAGGAGTGTGCTTGTCTTTAGCACTCAGATGCCCAACTCCCAATGGGGTCTAAACCCAGATAAATCCGTTTTACCCTGCATAAAGCTTATGCAGGGCAAACTCATAAATTGTTCGCCCTCTATAACACTGATAGAGAGATATGCACAGTTGTTTGCTCCCCCAGGTATTAATACATACTCTGAGTAAATTACTAAATAAAAAGTGATTTTATTAAATACAGACAGTAGGATTTAAGTGGTTCCAAGTAGTAACAGACAGAACAAAGTAAGTTACAAGCAAAATAAAATAAAATGCGCAAATCTATGCCTAATCAAACTAAATACAGATAATCTCACCCTCAGAGATGCTTCAGTAAGTTTTTCTCAGACTGGACACCTTCCAGGCCTGGGCACAATTCTTTCCCCTGGTACAGCCCTTGTTCCAGCTTAGGTGTTAGCTAGGGGTTTCTCCATGATGGCTCCTCTCTCTCTCTGTTCTCTTCCACCCCTTTATATGTCTTTTGCATAAGGCGGGAATCCTTTGTTCCTCTGGGTTTCCACCCCCCCCCTCACTGGAAAAGCACCAGGTTAAAGATGGATTCCAGTTCAGGTGACATGATCACATGTCACTGCAAGACTTCATTACTCACTTGCCAGCACACACATATAAAGGGAGACTTGCAGGTAAACACAGTCATCTGCAGACAATGGTTCTTGTTAATGGGAGTCATCAAGATTCCAAACCATCATTAATGGCCCACACTTTACATAATTACAATAGGCCCTCAGAGTTATGTTTTATATTTCTAGTTTTAGATACAAGAGTGGTACATTTATACAAATTAGATGATCATACTCAGTAGATTATGCACTTTGTAATGATACCTTACAAGAGACCTTTTGCATGAAGCATATCCCAGTTACATTATATCACTTATTACCGTATTTTCTCTAAATCTATCCCAGTTACATTATATTGACTTATTATTATATTTTTATAAAACCATGTAGACTGCACAACGTCACAAGCACAATTCCAGTTGTGGTGGTGGCTGTGCTATCTTGTTTAACAGCAGCCCAAAGCCTGCTAGATGCTTTACAGAAACATAAAATGGCAAAGTCTTTTTCCTGGAGAGTTTCTAGTTTAAGTTTAAATGCAACACATTATGATGGGGACAAACAATTGTGGGAGAATGAGGGAGGAAAGATAAAGGTTACATGCAGAAATCACACAGGTCTTACATCCCAGCCCTTACTCAGTCACAAAATCTCCCTCCTTACTCTGCTCAGCCAAGTAAGGGCTCTGAAGATTGTGGCTCTGTGAGAGGGACAGCAGCAGCTGCTCACTAGTTACTCTTCACTACAAGCGAGCCGCTTAGGTTTCTTCTTGCCAGACAGAGTAGCTGGTTTGAGGGCATAGGTGTGAGCCAGTTGCACTCCACAAAGGGGTGAGATATCTCACTTCTTATTGCTTCTCACCATGAGCAATGAGGAACATGGAGACGGGAAATTGTGCCTTCTCTGCAGCACACTTCATGGAGCCCTGCCTAGGTGACACAGCTACACCCTGCAGCTTGTTCTCAGCTAAGCTTAGTGGTTCAGTCTAGTCCAGAGTGACAAGTTTTGGCCTCTAACATTTTGAGGGCCTATTATATGTAAAAGGCAGGAGGGAGGTTGGCTGTGGCCACACACCTCATGTCATGCTACTGCTGTTCCTTCCTGAATTTCTGTCCCTCCTGCACAGCCCTGGGAGGTGCTGCTGCTCCTACTGCCTCTGGGACTTGACTGGTGACCTTTTGAGACCTTCTGCTACAGGTAAGGTCCCTGCTCTTGTTTAGCTCAATGAAGAAGTTGTTTAATATTTGTAAGTAATTATTACATGAAAGTTTTTTAAAACTTCAGTTCAGATAGTAATTTCTGATTTTACAGTGTCATTTAAACCGAGGCTCCTTTACATCACTCTGGAAGTGCAAATGGGCAATAAAGGGATTGTGTAAATGGGAACAGTGTAAATAAAAATCAGGCCCTTAGCATCTAATCCAGAAATACAATCACAAAATCCAGGCAATATGACTTGAAAGGTACACACACAAGACGAAATGTCATTAAATAAACTAATAATAATACCTAGCACTTACATACCATTCTCCATATGCACATAGCAAAGCACTTTACGAGGAAGTTCATATCATAAATCATATTTTGCAAATGGCAATACTGTGAGGGAACTGACTTGCCCTCCTGGGCAATGGCGGATCTCCTGACACCCAGTCCAGTGCATTATTCTCACTTTAACTTGCAGAAAATAGACTCTTATGTTTGGTAGTAATTTTTACATTATTAAAGAATATTCACCCCCAGTTATTGTAGTGATCTTATTTTGCATTGTCCAGTTTGAATATGGAATCTTTTAGTACCTAGTAATTAACAGATAAAATTTGTTATAATAATGCAATTATATATCACTGACAAATAAAAGGTAAGCACCAGATGGTAGGTTTTATGTTAAGATAAAATGCACATATACTATGCCATTCTGTCCTTGTGTGGTAAGATGAATATTTATTTTACATCAATGTTACTCTTTATACTATGGGGATTGTGAAGCTGATGTGTTTATAATGTTGATTACTGAACATTAGCCATATATTGTGAGAGGTTCAGTTCCTGGGGCTCTATTGCAGTGCTCTGTTATGAAACAACTGTAGAGTTTCTTGCTCTCTTTACTACAACATAGATCCCTATCACAGCAATATTGAGGATATATTGTTATAAGCATAACAAAGAGGTAGTCAGTTCAGCTGGCATTAAGTAATACGGAGAAGCAAATAGTTATGCTAACTTAACTTCTCTTGTGCTGTTATTCATGTCCCTGTGTGAAATCCTTCCCCTTTAAAGTCATTGGGAGTCTTGCCATTGACTTCAATGGGGTCAGGATTTCACCCCTAACGTTAATAGTATCTTAGCATTTTAAAAACTTTTATTTTCATATTTTTATACAAATTTTAGCTCAAGAATAAAAATTAGCATACAGAATCTTAGGCAGTACTGAAGAGAATGTGGCATGTTAATAAAAGAGGTTTTATTATCGTGGAGTGGTAGCTAAACCATAGTGACAGTTGCACCAGAGAATTGTGTTTAACTGGGGGAGAGAGAATGGGATTATCTGCTAAATGTTTCACTATAGAAAAAATAAAGACGCATAAGAGAGTGCAGAAGGGCTTTGAAATTTTTGTGCAGTTAGAATGTGTAGGGGAGTAATATATGTTAAGATATTTTGAAAACAAAAATAGGTGTTTTTTTTAATTTGGGTCCCTGATATCTTCCTTTTTCTCTGAACTTTTTTCAAACAGTATAGGTGGTGATTCTACAGTAAGATGCTCGTGTAGATTACTGCGTCTCTATACTTTAAACTTTACACAAATGCCTCTATGATATTTTTTCCATTCTGGAATTCCCGAGAAAAAATATTTTTGTTTCCTAAGTGATTTGAGTGCCACCAATTTGAAAATGCTGCATTAGCGATAGGATCGTGTTGTTTTCTAGGCAGCAACCTACGTCTAGACAATGCAGAATAGTCATCAAATTCTAATAACCCCATCTCTAATATTGACAGTGACATCAGCATTACCAGTTTGAAAGCACTGCATTAAGCAAGGATGATAGTCTTTGTTGTATAACAGAAATAGGATGCTATTCATGATAACAGATTCATCATGTTGCTCATTGGCGCTCTGGACGTTTCTCCTTAGTTGGACACCTCTTCCAACCACTGAGTTCACTATGTTGTCATCATTCTTTGTAAGGCACCTCTTATTTGTTTTTTTATTTTCTTCTCCAAATTAGTCACTATCTTTAAAATCTAGAAAAATCACATAGAAAACTGTTTGGTAGTTAAGTTTGGTCTATTCTGCTTTAATAACTTTTCTAATTTGCCGAAAAGCTAAGAAATATACAGTTAACATCAATAACTACACTGATGTGTCTCTCTCTACACCAGTATAAAACATATCAACTCTTATCTATTAGTATAGTCCTTCCTCAAACATTGTTGCCACACAAGGCTTCAGAAACTACTATACAGAAGGAACAAAAAGGACACATATTAAAGTGTATATCCTGCTTTTAAGATATGTTTTTGGTTTTGGATTTCTTTGAAGAGAAGAACAGTTAACATCTGTCTCTTTCTTATATAAACTACTATACAGTCTTAACTCTGACATACATGCAAAAATGACACATATGTTAGAAGTCGTTTTTTCCCCCCTTCCTAAGAAATCCCCAATGAGATCTATACCTTGAAAGATGTGTCCTTCTTCTATTTATGCCAGAGTTCAAGCTGCAGTGTAGCTTGTGAAGTCTGACCAATATGCTGTAGAAGTAGGATATTATCTATATAAGGTATTTATATGGCTCCCATTACCAGGGTATCTGAACCTCACAATCTTTAATGTATTTGACGCCCCCTTGTGAGGTAGGGAACACTATGATTTCCATTTTACAGATGGAGAACTGAAGCACAGAGAGATTACGTGTCTTGCCCAATGTCTGCAACAGAGCAGTTCAAGCTTCTTGTCCTCACATTCAAGACTCTGTATAGCTCAACACTTGCTTATATTTCTGCTTTCATTTCATATCCGCCCCCCTCCCCCAATCCAGTAGCTCAATCTGGAATGTGTTAGATAGGGCTCTTAGGTGTTTGAGGTGCCAGGTACAAACATTAATAAATTTATCTTGCTGACATCTTGTCAGTTTTTTAAAAGGTAAATTTTCCAGTGCTGTCAGGAGATAAATTTTGGTCTGTAATTTTTCTCCTGTTTTTCTCTTTCTGACTCATACTGTCATTCTGAAAGGATGAAAGGGGAAATATTTTGTTTTCTAACATTATTTTGTGTTAAACTTACTAGGTATCTGGATATTACTGTGGGATTGAATCTAGTAGTTTATTGTCTTGGGAAGGGCAGGGAGACAGGATACTGAGCTAGAAGGACCATTGGTCTGACCCAGTATGGCCAAGGGCAATGGGACTGTTCATTTATTAGATTCTTTGCTTCCCAGGAAGCTTAATTTGCTTCATTTGGACTTTATGACTTGGTTGGAGGACCAAGCCACGGAAGACCCACCAAGGCCTGCAGGCAGTCTGTAGGAGGCACTAGAGGTGAGAAAAGGACTGCAGTACCACAGTTGCTAGGTGCTCAACAAGTGAGCACCCCACCATTATATAGTACAACACATTCTAGAAGCTTGCCCCATTTCCCAGCACAGATCCACAGGTGGTGCTGCCTCACCAACAGTGGAAACTTGGTGCCTGTTGGCCATAGGACTAGCTATAAACACTATCTTTTGATACACATTCTTTCAGGATTGGGGCAGCAGCATCGACAACACAGGAAGGTTTGGACTCCCAGAGGTTCCAGTCAACAGGACTTATGTCCATCTAGTAGACAGGTTACTGGGGTGGTGACAGGTATAACTAATCCTCTAACTGACTGAGCTTTTCAGGGACAAAGTAGGTCATTTGTTGTATGCAGGGGTTGACATCTGGCTTTTGAATGTGAGGGAATAGATCAGTCAGGAGTTATGATACCAGGCAGTGTCAGGGGGTGTGTATTCAAGCTAGTTGCTGGTGCCCCCAGTTGCTGGTTTCCAGTGTGGTTAAAAGGAACAGTTCCCAGAAGACCTGGGATTTTTCTGATGGGTCTTGTTCTCACGGGGAAGACCTTGTGGCCTTCACTGGCTGACATCCTCCTCTTTAGTAATCTCTGTCCCCTCTCAATGGGGGATGGGAGAGTTGAGTGAGCTGAATCCTAGGGGAATTTACCCTGAGTTATGGTTATATAACCATATAGCCCTGTATCCCCCACACTGGAACCACTTAAAATGGCTAATATGTGAGAATCTGGGAGACAGGATAGGCAGTGCCCCTCCCCTATGTTAAGTTTAATAAAGTTGTGTCCTGTCTCTTAATAGCTATCCCTGTGTTTGTCCTTGTTCACTGCCATGTTCAGATTAATTAATTACAAACTATATCTAGTTTTTCGTCAGTACAGGTCCTTTTCAACATTGCTTCTTTTCAATATTCTCCCTCCCAGTAAATACTTAGGTATTAATTCATATTTTTCCAGGTTAAATGTGATTTTTGTTATTTTCCATTGCATTTCTACTCTGTTGTATTATTTCTCTGCCCAGACTAGTGTTTGCAGACTTTTCGATTTACTGTTATGTGCACATTTCATTAGTGTGCTTTTAACCCCCTCTCTTAGATCATTAATGAAGATGTTAAAGGACCTAGTCACATACTTAATGTTACATAAACATAAAT
Organism: Terrapene triunguis; assembly: GCF_002925995.2. Classification (NCBI taxonomy): domain Eukaryota; kingdom Metazoa; phylum Chordata; order Testudines; family Emydidae; genus Terrapene; species Terrapene triunguis. Next base: position 57,445,632 of record NW_020664420.1, read on the forward strand.
TAATGAGTAGTTATAAATAACTGAGGGTGAAATTCATTTCACAAGTGTAAAACCAAGTAATTGGCCCTATGAAGGTGAAATGCCTCTAACCACATGTAGGAAACATTGGCTTTGCAAAATCAAGTATCATGAGGTCCCTGTCCTGGTCTGTTGCTATTCCCACTCTCTGAGCCAGCCTATGCAAGCTCTTAAGGAGTGCTGGGTTACCAGTGTGAGGTTGCTCTAATGCAGGGATCGGCAACCTTTGGCATGCGGCCCGCCAAGGTAAGCACCCTGGCGGGCCGGGCCAGTTTGTTTACCTGCCGATCACGGCTCCCACTGGCCGCGGTTCACCGCTCCAGGCCAATGGGGACGGCAGGAAGCAATGGCCAACACATCTCTCGGCCCACGCCGCTTCCCGCAGCCACCATTGGCCTGAAGCGGCGAACCGCGGCCAGTGGGAGCCGCGATCGGCTGAACCTGCGGACGCGGCAGGTAAACAAACTGGCCCAGCCCGCCAGGGTTCTTATCCTGGTGTGCCATGTGCCAAAGGTTGCCGATCCCTGCTCTAATGGCTACTTGCACATAGTCCCCATCGTAAGCCTAAATGTATAGAGAGTAGAGGTGGTTGGAAAATAGTGTGTGTGGGGGAGGTTTCATGGAAAATGTTGACTTTTCAGTGAAAAATCAAAAATTGAAATATTTCAATTTGGAAATGCAGCTGTGGTGCCTCGTGACACCTTTAAGATAATAAGGTGACAGGTAACACTCCTCATGGATTTGTCAAGAACAAATCCTGTCAAACCAACCTAATAGCTTTCTTTGACAGGATAATGAGCCTTGTGGATAGGGGGGAAGCAGTAGATGTGGTGTATCTAGACTTTAGTAATGGTTTTGATACTGTCTTGCATGACCTCCTCATACACTAACCAGGGAAATATAACCTAGATGGAGCTACTCTAAGGTGGGTGCATAACTGGTTGGAAAACCATTCCCAGAGAGCAGTTATCAGTGGTTCACAGTCATGCTGGAAGGCAGGGCCGGCTCCAGGCACCAGCTTGTCAAGCAGGTGCTTGGGGCGGCCACTCCAGAGAGGGGTGGCACATCCAGCTATTCGACGGCAATTCGGCGGACGGTCCCTCACTCCGGCTCAAAGCGAAGGACCTTCCGCATAATTGCCGCCGCAGATCGCGATCGCGGCTTTTTTTTTTTTTTTTGGCTGCTTGGGGCGGCCAAAACACTGGAGCTGGCCCTGCTGGAAGGGCATATCAGGTGGGTTCCCACAGGGATCAGTTCTGGGTCCAGTTTTATTCAATATCTTCATAAATGAGGCATAGAGAGTACACGTAAAGTTTGCAGATGATACAAAATTGGGAGGGGTTGCAAGTGCTTTGGAGGATAGGATTAAAATTCAAAATGACAAACTGGAGAAACGGTCCGAAGGAAATAGAATGAAATTCAATGAGGACAAATGCAAAATACTTAATTTAGGAAGGAGCAATCAGTTGCACACATATAAAATGGGAAATGCCTGCCTAGGAAGGAGTGTTGTGGAAAGGGATCTGGGGGCCATAGTGGATCACAGGCTAAATATGAGTGAACAGTGTAACACTACTGCAAAAAAAGTGAACATCATTCTGGGATGTACTAGCAGGAGCGTTGTAAGTAAGACACGAAAAGTAATTCTTCCGCTCTAATCCGTGCTGATTAGGCCTCAACTGGAGTATTGGGCACCACATGTCAGGAATTGGGTGCCACATTTCAGGAAAGATGTGGACAAATTGGAGACAGTCCAGAGAAGAGCAACGAAAACGATTAAAGGTTTAGAAAACATGACATATGTGGAAAGATTGAAAAAATTGGATTTGTTTAGTCTGGAGAAGAGAAGACTAAAAGGGGACATGATAAGTTTTCAAATACATAAAAGGTTGTTACAAGGAAGAAGGAGAAAAATTATTCTTCTTAACCTCTGAGGATAGGACAAGAAGCAATGGACTTAAATTGCAGCAAGGGCAGTTAGGTTGGACATTAGGAAAAACCTTGTAACTGTCAGGGTGGTTAAGCACTGGAGTAAATTGCCTAAGGAGGTTGTGGAGTCTCCATCATTGGAGATTTTTAAGAGCAAGTTAGACAAACACCTGTCAGGGATGGTCTAGATAATTCTTAGTCCTGCTATGATTGCAGGGGACTGAACCTCTCAAGGTCCCTTCCAGTCCTATGATTCTATGGGAATTGTAGTGAAGGTGCCTCATGTTCCCATTCTTCTGTGTGGGATGGGCTCTCTGATTGGATCACTACTGCCATGATGCACCAACTTGGTGAGGGCTGGTGATGCCTCAGGGGAGTCTGATGCCCATAGTACGTCATCGGAGATGTAGTCCAGCTGAAGAGCACAGCCCACACAGAAAAATAGGACCATGAAGCACCCAAACTACAATTCCCATGTTGCATTGTGACAGCATTTCAGAAACCAAAATATTTCAGTTTTTGGTTCTTGTGAGGTTTTTTTAAATAAATTTTTTTTTCTCAGAAAACAGACACTTTTCATGACAAAATTCTCTTTTGTCCATAACCTGATTTTCTGTTCAAAAACAGTTTCAATGGAAAATTTTCAACCAGTCCTAGTAGAGTATCTTAGTTGAGCCTCATCAATCAGGATGAATTTCAGTTATATATACTATGCTGAAACATTGTAGTTCTTAGCTGTTTTCACAGTGACGTGTACTCTGAACAAATGCACATGCCTTGTATGTTTAGACATTATTTACACTACATCTGTCATGCTTTCAATGACTATAAAGCTCTGTGCACTTGAAGTTGCTTCACTCAGGAACTCTATCCAGGTATTCTTTACTTTTTCCAGCTATACTGCCTGGCAAGAAAAAAAATGAATGACTGACACACTCAAGGCTAACCAAAAGTTCATATACATTGAGTGAGTTCACTGTCTGTCAAAAGGTAGATTAGAGAAAAAAGCCCGCAAGTAAACTTCAGTACACGTGTTTTGTTAACATTATATGTGAATGAATAAATAGCTCACTCTGCTTCTGGCTTTCTAAATATTTTTTCATCTTCTTAGGTCAGAGGGTAAAGGATTTTGTAGCGTGGGGCTTGCTGTTGAGCCAGATGGAGTATTGTTAATATTTTTGGCTTTTGACTTTGAGTTTGTTGAGTGCCCTTCTTCTGACCTTAGAAGAACCTCAAAGTTAACTCCAGTTAGTGGGTTGAAAACCTTTCCCTACCCCAAGGCTTTTCACAGGGTGTGTTGATTTAATTTTATGCATTTTATATTTGTTTTTTTTTCAGTGTTCATTTATCTCACTGCATTTTGTGTATGGCACCTTGAAACTCTTGGCTAGACAAAAAAGACATACAATTATTATTCTAATCTCTCTCTCTTATTCTTACTGAGTTAATTGGAGCTGTTTTATCTCATCTCAAATCTAATCTAATCTTTCTCTCTTTTGTTCCAGGTTTTTGACTCCTTTGCTTCTTCAGATACTTGTATGTGGCTCCTATTCATTAAAGTCAGAGTCAAGAAACCATACCCAAATCCTTAATATGGCTCTTTGATTCTAACTTTTCATTATCTATTTGTAAGGCCAGCTTTGTATATTCTCTCATCTTCCCACTCTCTGCCAGTCTACCTCCCCCAGCAGCCAGCTTTCTCAACATATAATTTCTCAATGGGTATTACTTGTTAAATAGATGTAATATATTATTACTATTTTATTACCAACAAAAAGTGAGTATGGCTGGGATTTTCAAAGGCACTTAAGGGAGTTAAGTGCCCAACACCAAATGAATGCCAATGTCATCTGTTTGCCTAACTCTCTAAGATGCTTTTGAAAATTCCAGCCTTTGAAGAAAAGATGTATCCAGTCATTTACTGTCATATAAAAACATTTTTATATTGTTGGTATCTCTTCCTTCAGATGCTCTATTGAGTTCTGAGGTGGGTATGTCAGCACATACAACATATTAAGGGGCAAATTCTCCCCTTCTCCCTACCCTGAGGGGATGAAGAAGGCCCTGTAGGCAGTAAAACCAATCAGATTCTCATGCAACAAGTTGTCAATCCTGGTGTGCTGTGAAGCACAGTGCTGTTGGATCTCACTGCCCATGGATTTGTTTTGGACATGCTCTAGCAGACTGCACTCGCAGATGCACAGCAATTTCACTGCAACTCCCCAGCTAGGGAATGGATTCCTCCCATTATTCCACATCTCCACAAATCTTTTTGGCACAGTGCCTTTCTGACTGGAGTATATAGTTTACATGCTGGTGATATATTGATAGAGATGGTCAGAAAACGGGGGGAGAGGAGGGGGTCCACAGAAAATGACAACAACAAAAGAAAACAAAATTTCATAATTTTTTGAGGAAAACTTGGCCACAAGCTGAAAGTTTTCACTTTTTATTTAAAAAGTTTTTGGTTTTCAGCTAAAAACTTTTCATTTTTCAAATTTTCAATGAAAATGTGATTTTTTTGGTCACAGAAAGCAAACATTTTCTGTGAAAAAGATTCATTTGGGTAAAACCCCAAATTTCTGTTGAAAAACACTTTCAAAGATTTTCAAACAGCCCTGTACATGATACTAAAGCAATAGAAAAACAAAATAAAATAAAACCCAATTGCAGGTTATATTTTCCTTCCAGAAAAGGCACCCCTTAAAGCTTGCAAATTGACACAAAATTTGCTGCCATGGCATCCTTAAGTTTTTCATGTTCCTTGCCTTTTCTCAGTTAACATGTAACAATGTGTACTGCAATTTCTATTTTACCAAAAGAAAATCCTTCCTCGCTACAGTTAATGCATGGCTGATATATATAACAGCTCCTGCTGCCCACTTATGTTCTGGAAAAACATTGCCCACATCTTGTTTTGCGCATAGCTGCTATTTTACTTTTCTAAACAGGTAAACAGTTTAACAGTGATTTGTTTGTCTGAAACAGTTAACTGTAGTGCTCAGTAATCCATTTATTTTTCACTTTCATTGGGCTGATGCGTTATCACCAGCCGTGTCACATAATAGTATTGGACAGAGGTAACTAGGCATGACGTCTCATAGTGATGACCCATCAGCCTGGGAAATTCTAAATGACATGCATTGCTGAAAACAGCCCTTACAATTAATGTGCTTTCCAAACTAACCGCAGTGAAACTCTTCAGACGATTAGGAAAGAGAGGGACAAATTAACTCCTACCCATCTAAAGGTTAAACCTTGGGGTCTAGTCTGTGTCTGGCTGTATGTGCAAGAGGGGGAACAGGGCACAAGGAGTCTTTCCCACCACTACAATCCCATAACCTTGTGAGGGAGTCACTGGGGAATACATGCACTGCTCTCAGCTAAGATTGCCACTAGTTATATGAAAGGGAGCTAGGAGGCAAAATACGAGCTGCCTTACTTCTCCTTTGCACTGGCCAGTTCTCTGGGATAGTCACAGGGGGGAGTGTATGCTGCATCTTTGACAGAGTGGCAGCAGAGCTGTCAGTGCAGAATCTGTAGGATCGCATGAGGAATCTGAGTTGTATCTGTCAGAATTTCCCCTGGGCTCCTTCTAGACCCACCTCCAGTGCAGACCATGGCTAAAAAATACAGTCTGAACCTTTGGTTATTTGTAGGGCTGTCAAGCGACTAAAAAAATTAATCATGATTAATTGCACTGTTAAACAATAATAGAATACTTAAATAGAATAGAATATTTAAATATTTTTGGATGTTTTCTACATTTTCAAATATATTTATTTCAATTACAACACAGAATACAAAGTGTACGGTGCTCACTTTATATTTATTTTTTGATTACAAATGTTTACACTGTAAAAAAACAAAAGAAAAAGTATTTTTCAATTCACCTAATACAAGTACTGTAGTGCAATCTCTTTGTCATGAAAGTTGAACTTACTATATAGAATTATGTATAAAAACCTGCATTCAAAAATAAAACAATGTAAAATTTTAGAGCCTGCAAGTCCACTCAGTCCAACTTCTTGTTCAGCCAAACAAGTTTGTTTACATTTGCAGGAGATAATGCTGCCTGCTTCTTGTTTACAATGTCACCTGAAAGAACAGGCATTTTCATGGCACTGTTGTAGCTGGCATCGCAAGATATTTAGTGCCAGATGTGCTAAAGATTCATATGCCCCCTCATGCTTCAACCACCATTCCAGAGGACATGCGTCCATGCTGATGATGGGTTCTGCTTGATAACAATCCAAAGCAGTGCAGATCGACACATGTTCATTTTCATTATCTGAGTCAGATGCCACCAGCAGAAAGTTGATTTTCTTTTTTGGTGGTTCGGGTTCTGTAGTTTACGCATCACAGTGTTGCTCTTTTAAGACTTCTGAATGCATGCTCCACACCTCTTCTCTCTCAGATTTTAGAAGGTACTTCTTAAACCTTGGGTTGAGTGCTGTAGCTGCCTTTAGAACTCTCACATTGATACCTTCTTTGCCTTTTGTCAAATCTGCAGTGAAAGTGTTCTTAAAATGAACAACAGGTGCTGGGTCATCATCTGAGACTGCTATAACATGAAATATATGGCAGAATGTGGGTAAAACAGCAGGGGACATACAATTCTCCCCCAAAGAGTTCAGTCACAAATTCAATTAATGCATTATTTTTTTAATGAGCGTCATCAGCATGGAAGCATGTCCTCTGGAATGGTGACCCAAAGCATGAAGGGGCATACAAATGTTTAGCATATCTGGCACATAAGTTTCTTGCAATGCTGGCTATAAAAGTGCCATGCAAATACCTGTTCTCACTTTCTGGTGACACTGTAAATAAGAAGACGGCAGCATTATCTCCTGTAAATGTAAACAACCTTGTTTGTCTTAGTGATTGGCTGAACAAGAAGTAGGACTGAGTGGACTTGTAGGCTCTGAAGTTTTACATTGTTTTGTTTTTGAGTCCAGTTATGTAACAAAAAAAAATTCATTTGTAAGTTGCACTTTCACAACAAAGAGATTGCATAATGGTACTTGTATGAGGTGAATTGAAAAATACTATTTCTTTTGTTTATCATTTTTACAGTGCAAATATTTGTTATCAAAAATAATATACACTTTGATTTCAATTACAACACAGAATATAATATATATGAAAATGTAGAAAAACATCCAAAATATTTAATAAATTTCAATTGGTTGTCTATTGTTTAACAGTGCAATTAAAACTGAGATTAATCACGATTAATTTTTTGAGTTAATTGCATGAGTTAACTGTGATTAATTGACAGCCCTAGTTATTTGTGTTTGAGCTTGTCCCTTAAATCTTAGGGTAGGTATGCAACAGGAGGTAGAGGTAGGGAATTACTTGATCACTGCTATCACAATACATGCAAGTACCTGCATTTCCATGGTAGCAATTCAACATTCTTAGATAAGTAAAATTCCTATGTACTTTAATGGAAGATTTTCCTGCATTAGGAGAAATGACTGAGATCCAATGGCTAATTCATTTCTACAAACAATGGTCCAGAGTGTACCATAATTTACATATTACACCAGTGACTTGGTTGAACTAAAATGCTAGTGTTCTCAGACCAGACGAAGAGCTCTGTGTAAGTTTGAAAGCTTGTCTCTCTCACCAACAGAATTTGGTCCAATAAAAGATATTAGCTCACCTACCTTGTCTTTCTAATAAAATGGTAGAGTTAATTTAAACATATGGAAATTACATACAGGATGAATATGACCCTGCTCTAATATCGAATAGCTTTTCAGGCTAAATTCTGCTCTCATGTATATGCATGCAACCCTATTTGCCCTTCAGAGTTGAGATTAGTGATCTATTCAGGGTAACTATCAATTATTGTTTATTAATTATTAATTATTATTATTATTATTATTTAGAGTAACGTCAAGAGGCCACATTGTGCTGTCCATTGTACAAGTACATAGTGAAATATAGTCCCTGCTCATAGACCTTTTTATCCCTATGTTAAGGAGTCAACAATTTGTTTATAAATGATTTTCATGTGCACTAAATTGCTATGTCACTTGTTTAACACATTGTAGCTCCTCCCACTGATGTTCTAATAAATTCTGCTCTGATTATATGTATAAATATTAGAAAATTCTGCCTCATAAAGTTCTTTATTAAACTTTATTTAACTTCCTCATTACCTTGGCAAAACGCCCCACAAACAATTGCATTACTAGTTGGCTTTAAATTATCCCCCCCCCCTTTTTTTTCTCCAGTATACACTTTGAAAGGTCTATGGCCAGATCCTTTTAGTTTTATTTATTAAGAGGTACTTTTAGCATCCATCTCTGTAGTATCTGAGCAACTCCCAGGCATTTATAGATGTATTCTCCCAGCAACCCCGAAAGACAGGGAAGTATATTATCATTCTCTTTTTACAGATGAGGAAATGAGGCACAAAGAAATTAAAGACCTGATTCTTCACCACTGAAGTCACTGGGAGTTTTGGCATTTTGGCAGCAAGATTGAGCCAGAAGATATTGTTCATGATCACATAGGAAGTCAGATGGAGACCCAGGAACACTGATCTCCTGGGTCAAATGTTAAATCAATGCTTTGCACACAAGACCATATGTCCTCCATTGACATCACATTCATTCCTCCCTTTTCTCAGGGTGAATTCCTGGCTCCACTAAAGTCAATGGGAGTTTTGCCTTTTGAATGGAGCCAGGATTTTACCCTCTAGATGCTTGCAATCCATTTTAATGTTGATGGGAGTTGTGTACCCATGTGGCCTATGTATAAACACTTAGGTTCCTATTCCCCCCTCCCCCTTTTTTTAAATTTAACAGTAAAAAACATTAGTCACTATAACAATCTGGAAATGGAAGTGCTGAGATTAGAATGATGCCAGCTTTCATGGGCTCTAGTATATTTCCAAAGTAATATGTTGTCTTCAAGACTGCTACATTTCCCCCTCACTATATTTTACAGTAAATGTGTGTGGACATCTGGATTTTGTGGAAACTATTTTCTGTCTCTTCTATTTTGTCTTCCCCTCTTAGAAGTTTATTCTTCTCTTGAAACAATGATGTAACTTCCATTAACATCAAGACCCATCGTGATTCCTTTTTCATATCATTCCTCTGAGCAATACTTTTTAAAAGCATATCCTTTTACTGTGCCCTATGGCTGAATGATCAGTGGGTGCTGTGTTGCTCTAAAGCAGATCTGATAAAAAGATGCTGCAGTCAATGATGTGATTCTTAGCATTCAAAATAGGGCAAAATTATTAAAGACAAAATAAGAAACCAAATTTCTACTGGAGTGTTCAGTACCAGTGACAACCTTATAACTGGGAAGATCTCCTGTACCTATTAGAGCATAAAACTGCTGTGACAGTCACTGAAAATGTGAGATGGGGCCATCAAAACATACTGGCAATAGTAAAACCTTGGCATTTTTAATTCAGCAATGCTTAAATAGATTGTACGGTAAAGTGAGGAACAAGTCACTGGAAAAAAATAAGGAACATTCACACTCCACAGTTTTCTGCAAATTGAGGTTATTCTGTTTTTGCTTGCTCTTTAGGTGAAGTCTGACACCTTTCAGAGGGATAATAAATATAATGGACATATCCTGTTAATTGGTACACCAGTAGGAGACTGACCTACATTGCTTCTTTTTGGTATAAAATTTTCAGGAGGAAAGAAAGACACTATGTTAAACCAACCCTTTTCCAAATTACGTCATTGAGAGGAGGGAACACTTCATTACCCACGTTTTATGAGTCTACTTTGACTTGCACTGTCTGACTATGCTTTCTTAAAAGGCAATTTGGGGGACATAAACATATATATTTTCAAACTCAGTGAATTTTAGTTCTCAAAAATGATTTTCCTCACAAGATTGATGAAACACCAGCTGTTATTAAGGCCTCCCGTGCATATACATAGACAATTGTGCCAATATAAACACTGGTGTTTTAGAGATGGGGACAAATGTCCAGTAAAGATGAGATAACTGCTGAACAATACATATTATTATGAAAAAATGGTGATGTTATCTAGCTCTCAATCCAGGTCCCAGAGTTGAAAGCAATTTTATGAATCCTCTGCAACTTCGATAAAAGGCATTGTATGAGTTCCATATACCATGGACCTGATCTTCTAAACCTTGTTCATACAGATCATTCTTACTCATGTGAATAGTCCTATTGAAACTATGTCCATGAGTAAAGCCTACTTGCATGAGTAAAGGCTGTTACAAATTGTACATACAGCAAGTCTATGCAAAAACATCCTTTATTATTGTTATCTTGTCCTCCATCTCCCCTCGATCTAGTTGAAGGTATAATTAGACCATACAATAATAACTGCAACTGCACCACATAACTGTACAAGAGAACACTCTTAAGTTATTCAAAATATGAATATCTCTTTTAAATCAATACTTTCTAGAGGCCTGGAGAGTCAACTGTTCTAAGATACAATGCATGTTTTAGCATTGCATTTATAAAAAATAATTACATTACAAACTTAAAAAAAAACCTTTTCTTGAAACTACATGCTAGTATGTGATATAATGCAAGTGTATAACATGTTCTGGTTTCTATGTCATAATGATCTATCTATCTTCCATCATGGTATCTGATTGCCTCTTCCATCATGGTATCTGATTGCCTCACATATCCACATGAAGAAATAATGCCCTTGTATCCATGCACCAATGCTTTAAATCCAGCTTTTTGCATGTGATGCTTAGTTAATGTCCCATAGCTGTTTCTTTTTAATAGTCTGATAAATTGTAATATGAAAATCAACCTGGGAGCTGCCAATAGTCATTAGCAAAGAACACAGAGGAATCGTGATTATCATGTAAGGCTTTTTATTTTGCACTTCAAATACAGTGAAATCATAATCTTCATCATTTCCCAATAAAACGGAAAGTGCTTCACTCGTAAGCACATCCTTCTTAACGTAATCTGAAACATCACAGATTTTATTCACAGCTCATTGAGAACCAAAAAGGCCAATTATAAGCAAGAATCAAGCTTAGCAATAAAATCTCAACCTATGCTGAGTGAAGAGAGCTGTATACTCTATCTTTATTACAAAGATATAAAAACAATTTAATTTAATCACTTTGAATTACTAAGTACTGCCACAGAAATAGCCAGAAGAATGTACATTAACTAAGGCAATGCATATATTGTAGTTTATTCCCTGAACTGCACCATCACTGCACAGTTATTATATTTTTATTAACTACTTTAGTTACTGTTATGGAAAAAGCACTTAAAATAAGGTTTCACAAAAGATCTCCATTGCAGTTAGAATGGTATGGCCCCAGTAAATTCTGCCTGTTCTGCTTTAGCTACTCTCAGATGTAAACCAAATAAAATAAACAAACCAATACATTTCCATGATCTTATCTCTCTCTCTCTCTCTGTATATATATATATATATATATATAAAACTTTTGATAAACCCACTATGAAACTTTATCCGGAGTGATCCAGTAACTCATTCAAAAGCTACACACATACAGACTCACTGGTCACAGGCTAAACCATACAAGTGACAATGAGCATAGAACCCAATATTCCCACCATTTAAAAAGGTCCCTATCTGACAACAGAAGTAAGCCTTATAATGTACCTATGGATGATCCACTAGAGAGCGACATACTCACATGCACTGAGACAATACATTACTTCAGCAGTAACCAAACTGTGGGTTGCAACCCCAAATGGGATTGCACCATCAGCAGATGAGGGGTGGTGATCCCTATTATCCAGAGGACACCATTTTGCTCTGTTTGCATGACCTCGCATGTACGGTGCATGCAAGATCAGGATGCTGGGAGGACACCATTTTGCTCTACAAAATGGCATCTTCTGCACAATTTGACCTTGCATGACCATACATATGAGGCCACACTGTGTGGAGGATACCATCTGATAAAGCAAAAGGGCCTCCTCATGTGGTGGTACAGTATGTAAAAGGTTACACTATGTGGAGGCTGACATATTGCTCTTCAAAATTGTGTCCTCCATGCTGTGTGGGGTCCCAGCAGGATATATTTCATTAAAATGGGGCTGTGCCAGTAAAAAGTTTGTGAACCCTTGCACTACATGTTTCCTCCTCCCCTAATGATACAAAACTTATCCCATGTGTCAGAGATTCACAGGAATTCATGTTCAACAGCTGGGAATTATTTTGAATCCGTACAATGCACATATAGTCACACTGGCTATTAGCTCCCATGTGGCATCAGTGACAGAATGAAAGACCTTTGGCTCCAAATCTACAGATCTCTGCCACATGAAGTTGTTGTACTTACATTTTAAAAGAGTCTCCCATTTGGAAAGATTCTACAGGTTTGACAACTATTCCCCGTGCTTAAAAGGGAAATATCCTGGAATCAATAATATATCTGAAAATGGAGGAAATTTTTTGTGTTCACTGCAGCTGTAGATGATCTTCTCATTGGATCAGCAACCAGAGTGCAATATCAACATGCACATTGATCCAATGCATTGCATCTTATACACACATACAGTATGTCCAAAACCAACCACTTTGGATGCTGAAAAGAGGCAATCATGTATTTCTAGAATTATGTTGCATTAAACAATCCCATTCTGTAATGTATTACTTCTGTACTTGGTCATTACTTGCTGTAACAATCCATAGACAATTTAATGGAGGATCTTTGATAGCATTTGCTCTGGAAGAGTACAGTGCTCCTTAAGAAATTAAAGGAATTTTAAATTAAGAGAGACCATCAATTTGAAGGAAATTTTTTTTTTCCTGTCACCGTTTGAATATGCTTTAGAGGGATCATTACCTTCGTTCAGCCCATCTTTCAAAACTATATTTTCCTTATATTTAAAACCATCTACCACATAGTGAAACTTCGTTATACCTGTAGCTCTCCAACCAGCTGCCTTATATTCATACTGAAGTAAGAGTATTGGACAAAGCTGGTAATATCACGTGATTTGTTGGATGCCCTGATTTAAAGCATTAAAGGTAAAATTCAGAGAGTTTGCCTCAGTGTGGGAGGGATGGACTAGATGATCCCTTTCAATGCTACATTTCTATGGTTCTGTGATTCTATGGCAGATCTCAACTGATGAGAACATAAGAGCTGCCATATGGGGTCAGACTATGGTCCATCTTGCTCAGTATCCTGTCTCCAACAGTGGCCTGTACCAGAGCTTCAGGTAGAGTGTACAGAGAAGGGTAATTATGGAGTGATTCCTCTCTGCATTCCACTCCCAGGTTTTGGTAGTCAGAGGTTTATGGTTACCCTGAACATGGGGCACAAAACAGTATAACTGATTTGCGGCTATACACTAATATACACTGAACTCCAGTCATGCACATGTAGAGACAGTAGAATAAGAGAGCAAAAACCAGAGAGCAAAATTTGCCCTTACTGGGGAGAGGGACAAGGGTCAAATAGTAGACGAGCACACAGGACCAGACTCTTTGCCATGCTTGACATGAAGGGGATGGATATGGGTTAGAAACCAGCAGCAGAGAATCACTTTTGTGGAAGGGTACTTCCCACTAGTATAAAATGGAACAGGCTCGTGTGCCAGCTGCAAACCCAGCATATAGGCAAGATGAGGAATGGCAGAGAGGAGCTGTGTTCAGTCATGCCAACTTCCACTAGTGTAAGGTCCCTTTGCGCTCAATAGACAAAATAAAGACAAAATTTGTGGAGAAAAGATAATAGATGAGGACTTTTTTATCCTCTTTTATTTGTCTTTCCTGTTGTCCTCAAATATACATGCACACACATCTGTGTATAACTGGTCACTGTATACTGGAAAACAGATATACTCACCTGAAGGTGATAACAATGGTTGAAGAGTCAATAGCTTAAGCTTCATACTCCAAGCAATTGTATGTGGCAGTTACACTCCTGACTGCAGTGTGACAGACTGACCTTAAAAAAAATTAATTGGAAGTTACACCACATTAAGGATTTGTCGACTGCTTTAATACGTATTGTGAGACAGAGAGAAGCCTTCATTAGCCCTCTAGCTCTAATGATTCTGAATGGGCTGGTTAATGAGATATAAAGCTAGCAGTCATTCTAGGGAAACAACGCTGATAGAGTAGATGACAAGAGGATCCTTTTTCTTTCCTTCTCATTTTATTTTATTTGAAAAACAACTCTGCCCGCTCATAACTTAGCAGCTGTGCTGTAAATCCAGACTGAGCAGAGTTTTTGTTAGTGGATAGGAAAAAAGTTGGGTATTCTTTCCTGACAATTAAAGAAGGCATATTCACTTCATTTTGAACCAAGTTGATGGTAATAATTCATTTCTCTTTGCAAGACCATTCTGACAATTTCCACTCCAAACCTTGCACAATTATGTCAGCTATTAACTTCCCCTTCCCCTTCAAGGAGTTTAGGGAGTTGGGGGTAGAATTACACTGAAGTTTTCTGCAGAGAACCATGTGGAATCCAACATTCTAAACAAACCCCAGACCAAACACTTCCCACTTGCATTCAAAAACAGCAAAACATCAACATAGCAACAAGTCATACCAGCTCCAGATGCTCTGAGCACTTTTGGGGAGCATGCAGAAATGGCATTCTGTTCATTAAGCTCCTGGACAGCTCTTTTGCTTTCACCATGAAAGCTACTGACCTTGCCAGTCCATTAACATTAACAAGGACCTCTGCAGGTTCAGAGTTCCAATTATGACTCAGTTTATAGAACCCCAGCAATAAATACAATTTGACTTGCTCCTCTGTGGGTTGAACTTTGCTCCTGTATTTGCCAAATAAACTGTGGTCTGCAGGAAGAAACCTGAATGCATTTTTTTGTTTTATAATAAGAAGACTAGAAATGTCTCAGTTAAAATGTGGATAAGATTCATGAATAACATGTTGGGTGACTTTTACTGTTAAGGATGTGCTGTCTCCTTGTTTGGTAAGTATGAAACCTTTCCACTAATTTTCATAATAATATAAATAGAGAAGAGTGCATAAACACATACATATAAATATAGATAGACATGGCAGATGCACAAATGAATATACGGTAACATATCATTACCAATAGACAAATAGACAGGAAGGTAGGCAGGCAGACTTGTAGTACCTTTCTTTGATCATATAATTTAGAATAAAAGCTTTGTGGATGTGTTTTCAAAAGGACTGAGGCCAACTCCTTTGTTCTGTGAGTGCAAATTGGGCCTGCAAAATGACACTAATTTTTTGCACCTGTAAAATCAATTGTGAGCACAACTCAGTATCATAGTTGCATCTCTATCTGATTTGCACTCATGAGATTAGAGGTGCAAGTAATTTAATTGTGGGCATAAAAATGCAGACACATTTTTTGTGTGTGCCAACAGAGTTCACAAAGGGAGGCCAGCCTACTGAAAATGTATGCCCCAGGAGCTAATTTTCATTCTCTACAATATGTTTGGCATTACACAGACAGATGTTTGACATAATGCTCCCATAAGATGGAAAATGTAATTGAGTATTCTTTCCTGACAATTAAAGAAGGCACAGAGCTCTTCTTCAGGTCTGGGTGGTGAATGAGATCTTTTATATCCGTGTAAATTTGAAAGCTTGTCTCTTTCATCAACAGAAGTTGATACAATAAAAAATTACCTTACCACCTTGTCTCTCCAGTAGTTTTCTGATGTACAGTAGCTGGGGATGGAGCACAGTCACGTTGTATACAAATTCAAAAGGAAGTGACAATAGTGCACAAATTCAAGTTGCATGTCCATTCCCTTGACGGGTCAAGGTCTATTAGCATAAGTGTTTCATGTTCTCTGTGGAGTCCTAATCCAATCCAAATTAAAATTCTTCAATCACCCATCTCATTGACTGCGAAATATAGCAGGAGGAAAATAATCTATGTCATAAAATTCTTCCTCCTTAACCATAGACCTGTAATCCCATGGAAGATCAGTGGGATATTCTTGTGCATACTACTGTATTTCATAGTGATTACACAAACACATTTATACAATATATATGCACTATTGCCTTTAAAATGGGATAAAATCATCCACTAAACTGGAATATGATGAGCATCTTTTGTGTTTTAAAATATCTTATCCCAGAAATCCTTAATCATTACACATTTCAAGAGAAAGTGCATTAAATCAAGTTCAGAGTTTTTACATTTGGGACACATGGCATATGTCCATACATCTATCATATAGTAGATGGGTACAGATAAATGGCCTTGAAAAATACACCTTCAAAAAGGTCTGCTGAATTTCCTCTGCTTCCCTTTGATCTTTAATACCATTTAGTGCCTTATGTTTAATTCGGTTTAAGGGCAAGTCTGATATTTTCAAAATGATTGAATCTCCTAGTTTGCCCTTTAGGCACCTTAACCAGCACCCAGTTTTCACCTAGAGATATATGTGATTTTTCAAATGGGTGATAAGCATAGTGTCAAAGGTGGGCCATCTCTGATTTGAAAACATTTTGTATGTGGTCTAAGAAGGGTTAAGCAGTCAATTGGGACTGGCTGGGATTTTCGAAGTTATTCAGATGCTTACCTAACCGTTTAAGTGCTGAAGATGGTGCTAGGGGCCCGTGTGCTTTTAGTGGGGCCTGTAATAGAGTTTGCTAGGCAATGTCTTCTGGCTAATTTTTATTAATATTTGTTTTCCTCTTTCTAGTGGATACCACTTAAGTTATCAGCAGCATTAAGTGACACTTATCATACATTGGTATGTGAGATCTTGATTTTTAATTTAGGCTTAAATGGGGGAAAAAATGTGGAATTTCAGAGAAATGATATATGGTATCATATATGATACATCAATGTGAATTTGTGGGCCAAAAGAAGAAATTATCACTGCCATATCACCCTGTAGTATAAAACAAACAAACAAAAACCCATGGTAGCTGACAGAATAGTAGTTCGGTCATCAGAACTAATATGCAGTTGCTATGGCCCAGATCTTTCAAAGGTATCCAGGCAGGAAGAGTATAACACTCACAAGGAGTCCTGCCCCGACTTTGAGAGTCTGACCAAACAGATTTTGCTGCAGAATCAGGGACTAAAACATTTCCAGAGCATGGTAGCTGCATATCTGTTATGGAGCCACTGAACATATGATTTATACACCAGGACCAATTCTAAGTTTGTATACTGACAATTGAACTCTAAGACAGAAGAAGAAGAAAAGAATGAAAAAAATTAAAATAAGTAATACGTTTGATTGAAATAAATGGTGATATCTTTGTGAGGCAAAATTCTTCTAAGGTCCAGTTCCTCAGCTAGCAAAAATATGTGCAATTGTATTATCTTATATAGAGCTGCACCAATTTACACCCGTTGAGAATTTTTATTACAGATTATTCAATCCAATCAGCAGTGTTCATATTTACATCAGAGAAACTTAGGACACTGGGGCAGGAATCTTGAAGTGGAAAAAAAACTGAAAACACTAGGAAAATTCATGAAGTAATCAATATTATCGATATTCATTTCACAATGTGCCTTAGTTGTTGTCAGTGCTGTGTTGTTTTGAACAGAAGATATTAAACCTGGATTTTTTTTCTTTATTGTGCTGGAGAAGAAGGGCAAGTTTGTCTTATGCTTTTAGCTTTCAGAATAGGAAAAGAACATTTTCCACAACACAAAAATATTGACAGACAGAAGGGTAAAGGTAGAGTGTTAAGGAAGATCAATGAGTCAGTGTGCCTCAGAAAACACAAATGAGGTGTTCTTACTCCCCCCTCAGCCCCAAGGATATAGGAAGTATATGCCATCTACGTTCGCACAGTTTTCCACATCCTGGAGGCGACATTTCCTATGGGATACTTGCAGATGTTTTCTTTCTCATCTGGTCTTTTATTAATACATTGTTACATAGCTGTATCCAACTGCATGTGCTGTGTGAGGGGTTTGTATTGTGCAAGTTTATTTGGGGTGATTATGGCACATTGTGAGTGGGGAGTGGATCAGCCAGGGTGAGTACAATTTTTGAATTGTTAGCAATTTTGAATTGTTAGTTTCTGCTCCATTTTTTTGCCTTCAGTACACTTGCAAAGAGAAACAATTACAGCATTGTAATGAGCTGATTATATCAAGGCTTGTCTGAAGCTTTGAGCCCCAAACAAGATCAGTGTGGTTCCAAAGGAATAGAAAAGAAGCCAGTTAGGGTTAAGCCTAGAGTCAGTGTCACTGCTACATAAACCAAAATAATATCAACAGTCAAATTAAAAGCATAACTTACCAGAACTTGACTTACTGCAAGCAGAAAAGCAACAGCCCCAGAAACACCTCTTAAGCTGAAGCAGAAACACCCCCAAAGATGGGGTTGTGAACTGAGGATCCTCAAGAAGATAGTGGGTGAGGTAATATCTATTATGGAACAAACCATGAGGTGATTGTTTTTGTGAGGTCTAAGTGTTGGAGGACAAACCTCATCAGTAGGTATTAGCAGCAGGTCAAACATTAGGCCAGTGCTTACCACAAGTCACTATGTAATGTTTTCATACTGTCAGTTAATACTAAACAGGAAACAACATGAGGCTGTGACAAATCAGGCATAATTATTTTTATCTGTGGTTATTGGGCTGTATTAGGCTCAATGGCATCTCCACTCAGATTTGTTTTTTATCGCCAGTTAACTTTGTTTTTTTTTAAAGAAATATAACAATATGTGAAATATGGTAGAGATACAGTTTTCAAATCATGCCTCTTGGCAGCAGGTGCTCTTGAGATTTTCACCTCCTCATGCTGAGGCACACTATTAGTCCTGGAAAAGTGCTGTAGAATGAAAGGTTGGTATCAGAGTTCTTGCTGTATAAGAGTGAAATATTACTATTATGCATTGTTCATTTTATAGACTAATTTTCTTAGGAAAGAAAGGTGACAAAGGGAACTAATATTTTTAGTAAAATAAATTATTTTGGATTACAAATAACTCACTTAGTTGGAAATATTTCATGGTAGTGGTGATAATTCTGGATGTTATATTGTGGGCCTGATTCTCACTTACGTCCACTTCAAGGCATTTTACATGGCCAATGAGGTGTAAGGTGGTCTCAGTTATGTAAGAATCAGGTCAAATATTTTACCATATTAATAATATGTTGTAGAAGTATGCGAAGTGATGATATGATCTAGTTGGTGAAATGGGATATAACTGTGACTCATATATTTGTTGAAGGATACGTGCTTGGGTTAAAAGCCTGTTCAGTCAACTAGTCACTGTTTTCATTCATTTTATCTTTATTGCTGATTTTCATTCATGGGTTTCCAGTACACCAGCATCTAATGCAGTGCATACCATAAGAAGCTCCTTCTCCTGTCCTCCAGACTTTAGCGGGAGTGGACAGGGTTTCTCTTCAGTGGCTTCATTCTTTTCTTTTAGACAGATCTCTGAGTATCTAATGGGTAGTTTGGGGCAATTGCTTCACTTTCCAAAGTGCTTTCAGGTGTGGACTCCCACTGGGTGTCAGTATATTACCCATTCTGTTCAATATATTTATGGAGTTGTGAGAAGGGTTAATAAAGAGGCATGGTGCATGATGTTTTCAGTATGCTGATGACACCTAACTATATGTCTCCATTTCATCTCATTTGGATGACACAGCAAAGCACCTCAGACAATATCTAACTGAGCTTTGGTAACGGATAAGAGCAAACTGGCTGAAGCTCAACTGAGAGAAGACTGAGACAATGATGGTGAATTGGAGGAAGCTACTGGATGAGATGGTGGAGGTAATATCAGTCCCCTTGATTGAGGGAATAGGTCCATTGGTTATAAGGGTTCATGACTTACTGGTGATTTTAGACCCTGAGCAACCGTTTGGTGATCATATTATAGCAGTCACCCAAGCAGCCTTTTACCATCTGTATCTGGTTAGGTGGCTGTGACTATTCTTCCTGGAAGTGGACATTGCTTTGTCACCTCAAAATTTAGGGTATTGCAATATGCTGTACATGAGGCTATACCCTAAAATCATTTGGAGACTAATGCTGGTTCAGAATGAAGGAGCTTGGTTACTGAGCAGGGCTTTCCAGTGCTCTCTGATCTGGACAGGCTGCCCAATAATCTCCATAAAGTCTTAACTGGCCTAGGACTGGCCTACCTGAGGGATTACCTCTCTCCCCATGCCATATTGCCACTGCTGTGATCAGCTGAGGTGCCTGAACTGGATGTCCTCATTATAGAAGAGAGGGGATGGATGACAGGGCATTCTCTGTGGCTTGCTCCCACCCGTGCTCTGAAATAGCTCAAATTTGGTGACTTTCTGAGCTTGTTGCAAAAGACATTTGTTTGATAGGGTAGTTAGAGATGGCTAAGGGTATGCATAACACAATGTTGGAGCTTTTGTGGAAAGACCCTTTTGTAGGTGGCTGGCTAAATTCCTGTTGAATTGATTATTTTAATGCTGCTGAGATTTAATTGTGTTGCTAATGGTGTGATAGAGCATCTACAGCCTTGGGTAGGTGTCTTTTTAGTTATTTAAATCAAAGTAAATACATAAACAAAATATCAATTGTGCATCAGGCACACTGACCTTTGTTCCACCCACAGCGCTCATAGCTGTTTGCTGGGTTGTCAGTTGTCACTGGAGATTGGGGTGGGTATATGTGCTAAAATTGATTTGGGGTAATATTTTAATTCTGAACAATTTCAAAAGGAAAAAATAAGTATGAAATATGAAGTATGATGGACAGGTCTGTAATGGCAGCACAATCAAAAGCACTGACTAAAGGAAGATGAGAATTGAGAGTTTTCTTACTCAAAAAAAGTGTCATACAAGATGATTCATGCATTACATCCCCTGAACACAGAGTCAGGCAAAATGTACAATCCAGCTCAGAAAGAGGCATAAAATAGATGAGATAAGAGAGTCACAGAATTTAGAGATAGAAAAGATCTGTAGATCATCTAATCCATTTTCTCCTTCTCTAGTCTATGTTTAAACATCTGAAGTGATGTGGTTTACATCTTTTTTCTTGAGAGACCATTTCACAGTGTAATAGTTAAGATGTTTTGGCAGATATTTAGCCTAATTTTCTCCTTTTAAATTTCCTCTTATTAATACTAATTAATACTAATCTTCTTGCATAACCCCAAGTAATTCTTCTTTTAGAAGTTTACACTCTTCAGATATGTGTAGACTGCTGTAACATCCTCTCTCTCTTAGGCCTGGTCTACACTACGAGTTTAGGTCGACTTTAGCCGCGTTAAATCGAATTAAGCCTGGACACGTTCACACGACGAAGCCCTTTCTTTCGATTTAAAGGGCCCTTTAAACCGGTTTCTTTACACCACCTCCGACGAGGGGATTAGCGATAAAATCGGCCTTAGGGGGTCGGAATTGGGTGTGTGTGGACGGAATTCGATGTTATTGGCCTCCGGGAGCTATCCCACAGTGCTTCATTGTGACCGCTCTGGACAGCACTCTCAACTCAGATGCACTGGCCAGGTAGACAGGAAAAGCCCCGCGAATGTTTGAATTTCATTTCCTGTTTGCTCAGCGTGGAGAGCACAGGTGACCACGCAGAGCTCATCAGCACAGGTAACCGTGATGGAGTCCCAGGATCGCAAAAGAGCTCCAGCATGGACAGAACGGGAGGTTCGGGATCTGATCGCCATATGGGGAGATGAATCAGTGCTGGCTGAACTCCGAAGCAGTAAACGAAATGGCAAAATATTAGAAAAGGTCTCCAGGGCCATGAAGGACAGAGGCCATAACAGGGACGCACAGCAGTGCCGCGTGAAAATTAAGGAGCTAAGGCAAGCCTACCACAAAGCCAGAGAGGCAAACGGAAGGTCCGGGGCTGAGCCGCAAACATGCCGCTACTACGCAGAGCTGCATGCCATTCTAGGGGGTGCAGCCACCACTACCCCAACCGTGTGCTATGAGTCCCTCACTGGAGAAACACACAGGGAAGCGGGTTCTGGGGACGAGGAAGATGAGCCTGAAGATAATGTAAATAGCTCACAGCAGCAAGGAAGCGGAGAAACCAGTTTCCCCAACAGCCAGGATATGTTTATCACCCTGGACCTGGAACCAGTAACCCCCGAACTCACCCAAGACCCTGTGGGCACACAGGGGACCTCTGGTGAGTGTACCTTTGTAAATATTACACATGGTTTAAAAGCAAGCGTGTTTAATGATTAATGATTAATTTGCCCTGGCAATCGCGGCCAGTACAGCTACTGGAAAAGTCTGTTAACGTGTATGGGGATGGAGCAGAAATCCTCCAGGGACATCTCCAGAAAGCTCTCCTTCATGTACTCCCAAAGCCTTTGCAAAAGGTTTCTGGGGAGGGCTGCCTTATCCCGTCCGCCATGGTAGGACACTTTACCACGCCAGGCCAGTAGCACGTAGTCTGGAATCATTGCATAACAAAGCATGGCAG
>NW_020664420.1:57467956-57499831 GCF_002925995.2 Terrapene triunguis
CGAGCATCATGTACCCTTCCCGGCCAGCCCACGTTGATGTCGGTGAAACGTCCCTTGTGATCCACCAGGGCTTGCAGCAGCATTGAAAAGTACCCCTTGCGGTTTATGTACTCGGTGGCTTGGTGCTCCGGTGCCAAGATAGGGATATGGGTTCCGTCTATCGCCCCACCACAGTTTGGGAATCCCATTGCAGCAAAGCCATCCACTATGGTCTGCACGTTTCCCAGAGTCACTACCCTTGATATCACCAGGTCTCTCATTGCCCTGGCAACTTGGATCACAGCAGCCCCCACAGTAGATTTGCCCACTCCAAATTGATTCCCGACTGACCGGTAGCTGTCTGGTGTTGCAAGCTTCCACAGGGCTATCGCCACTCACTTCTCAACTGTGAGGGCTGCTCTCATCCTGGTATTCTGGCGCTTCAGGGCAGGGGAAAGCAAGTCACAAAGTTCCATGAAAGTGCCCTTACGCATGCGAAAGTTTCGCAGCCACTGGGAATCGTCCCACACCTGCAGCATGATGCGGTCCCACCAGTCTGTGCTTGTTTCCCGGGCCCAGAATCGGCGTTCCACGGCATCAACCTGCCCCAGGAACACCATGATTTCCACATTGCTGGGGCCTGTGCCTTATGAGAGGTCTAGGTCCATGTCCATTTCCTCCTCACTCTCGTCGCCGCGCTCTAATCGCCACCTACTCGGCTGGTTCCGGTTTTGCTTTGGCATGTCCTGGCTCTGCATATACTCCAGGACAATGCGCGTGGTGTTCATAGTGCTCATAATTGCCGCGGTGATCTGAGCAGGCTCCATGATCCCAGTGCTATGGCGTCTGGTCTGAAAAAAGGCGCGAAAGTAGTATCTGACGGACCAGGGGAAGAAGGGAGGGATGGAGGGAGGGGCGAGTGACGACATGGCGTACAGGTACAGGGAATTAAAATCAAGAAAGGTGGCTTTGCATCACGGAGAAACACGAACAACTGTCACACAGAATGCCCTCCCCCCTAAAGATTGAACTCAAAAGCCAGGGTTTAGCAGGAGGGAGGGGGGAAGCAAATGAATACAGAATAAATCTATTTTTTACATCTTAAGACGACGGTGCAGCATGACTGATAGCCCTCGGCATTTTCTGGGTGCTTGGCAGCAAATACTGGGCGCTTGGCAGTTAGCCTTCAGGTCTATTGCACAATCTGATACCCACTGCATTATGACAACGATGGATACCAGTCGTAATATACTATCTACTGCCCAAAAGGCAAGGGGTTGCTGCTGTGTAGCAATCTAGCCCCACGTCTGCCAGCCCCATGTCTGCCAGCACCCAGATCGCCCTCGGCCTCTTCTGGGTGCTTAGCAGACAATACTGGGCACTTGGCAGAAAATAGCATACTACGACTGATAACCATCATTGTCTGCCCAGGTGCCCATGATCGACAGCCACTGCAGTACGATGACGACGGATACCAGTCGTAATATACCATCTTCTACCAAAAGGCAAGGGGCTGGTGCAATGCAGCCCTACGGCTGCCAGCCCCACAGCTGCCCGCACCCAGATCGCCGATGAAGGCTACCAGTCATGCTGCACCGTCTACCGCCAAAAGGCAGTTAGCTGCTGCTGCTGTGTAGCAATGCAGTCCCAACTCTGCCGGCACCTAGATGACATATGGTGACGGTGAGCTGAGCTGAGCGGGCTCCATGCTTGCCATGGTATGTTGTCTGCACAGGTAACCCAGGTAAAAAGGCGCGAATCTATTGTCTGCCGTTGCTGTGACGTAGGGGGAGGGACCTGACGACATGTACCCAGAACCCCCCGCGGCACTGTTTTGCATCATCCGGGCATTGGGATCTCAACCCATAATTCCAACGGGCGGCGGAGACTGCGGGAACTGTGGGATAGCTACCCATAGTGCAATGCGCCGGAAGTCGACGCTAGCCTCGTTACTGTGGACGTGGTCCGCCGACGTTATGCACTTAGAGCATTTTATGTGGGGACACACACAATCGGCTGTATACAACCGATTTCTATAAAACCGGCTTCTATTAATTCGATCTAATGTCGTAGTGTAGACATACCCTTAGATATGCCTTTAGCTGTTTTACTATTTTCTCATGAATCAACGCTTCAGCTGTTTACTGAACTCCTACCTATTTGTCAATATCTTTCTGGTACTGAGTTTCCCAGAACTGAATGCAATATCCCAAGTGCAGACACACCAGAACAGTATAGACAGGACCTGTTACCTCCCTGCTTCTGCAAAGCATTCCAGAATTCCAGTGGCCTTCTCGATGCCATATTATGTTAGAAAGTCATGTCTAAATTGCTGTCCCTTAGATCTGTTTCTCTGTTCCTTTGTATGTCTGCTTATTTTTATCACTATTTTTTTCCAGACTAGTTTCCCCTAGGTGTATTGTCCTGCATTTTCTATGTTGAATCTCATTTTGTTATTTTCTGCCCATGATTCTAATCTCTCTTGATCCCCACATATTATTCTTCTCCCCAGAAGCATTTCTAACACCTGCCAGTTAGGCTCATCAGATTTATATAATATGCTTTTTACTTCCTCTTCCAAATCATTAAAGAGGATGTTCTAAAAATGAAATATAACACCTGTGGTGATCAGCGATCATTCAGTGCTTAAGGAGCTTGGAAGAGTTCTGCTTTATTCTGTCTCTGGTTCCAAATGACAGTGCACAAAAACAAGAGCTTCACAACTCAGTACCCCCGAAGCTCAGCCCTTAAAGCAAAGCCCCTAATATCATAGCACCAAGTCATTCTCCCACTCCACTCTATGCTGATTAGGTCTCAATTGGAGTGTTGTTTCCAGTTCTGGGTGCTACATTTCAGGAAAGATGTGGACAAATTGAGAAGAACAACAAAGATGTGGACAAAGAAGAGCAACAAAAATGACTAAAGTTCTATAAAACATGACCTGCGAGGGAAGATTGAAAAATATGGGTTTGTTTAGTCTGGAGAAGAGAAGACTGAGAGGGGACATGATAATAGTTTTCAAGTACATAAAAGATTGTTACAAGGAGGAGGGAGAAAATTTGTTCTCTTTAACCTCTGAGGATAGGACAAGAAGCAATGACCTTAAATTTCAGCAAGGACAGTTTAGGTTGGACATTAGGAAAAACTTTCTGTCAGGGTAGTTCAGTACTGGAATAAATTGCCGAGGGAGGTTGTGGAATCTCCATCATTGGAGATTTTTAAGAGCAGTGTCAAAAACAGATAGTTAAGGGTTAATGCCTCTTTTACCTGTAAAGGGTTAAGAAGTTCACCTAGCCTAGCTGACACCTGACCAGAGGAACCAATGGGGGGATAAGATGTTTCAAAAGGAAGGAGGGAAGTTTCCTTTGTTAGAGTCAGTTTCAGTTTTGACTGGAGTGGGAAAGCTCCAGAAATCAGCCTCTTATCAAGTAGTGAGTATTAATGAAGAGAATAAATAGGTTTATGTTTATTTTTTTTGTAACTTGTCTTGGGCATTAGGGAATAATCAAATTGGGTATTTTTTGTGTAACTAAGTTTTTGCCCAGGGGAACATCCTCTGTGTTTTGAATCTGTTGTCTGTGAGATCAGCTTGTATGCTATCTCCCAGAGGGTTTTCTTTTACCTTTCTTTTCTTTAATTAAAAGCCTTTTTTAAGAACCTGATTGATTTTTCCTTGTTTTTAGATCCAAGGGGATTGGATCTGGACTCACCAGGGATTGGTGGAGGAAAACGGGGGGGGGGGGGGTGGAATGAGTAATTCTTCCTTGTTTTAAGATCCAAGGGGTTTGGATCGGTGTTCACCAGGGAATTGGTGGAGGAGTCTCTCAAAGCTACCCAGGGAGGGAAAGGTTTTTGGGGGGAAGACAGAAGTTCCCAAATGACTCAAACTATTTGGATGGTGGCAGCCAGACCCGATCTAAGCTGGTAATTCAGTTTAGGGGATCACATGCAGGTCCCCACATCTGTACTCTAAAGTCCAGAGTGGGGGTGAAACCTATGACACAGTTTAGACAAACACCTGTCAGGGATGATCTAGATAATACTTAGTCCTGCCATGAGTGCAGGGGACTTGATACCAGTCAGCTCTGTGTTTTTGGGGAATCAGGGCACAGTGTCTGGCCTGTCTGACTCATGAGGGACACCCCACGCTGGTCTCTGCTTGAACCAAGACCGATCAGAGAAAAGGTTTGTAGAGAGCAGTGAAGGGCGTTGGGAGACACACCTAGACCCCTCCTGAAAAGGGTGACAAGATTAAGACATCTCAATTTGCATACAGAATGGAGAGCACAGACAACTCCCCTAGCCTCATCTGCATGAAAGATGGACTGGGATTAGCATACAGAATGAAGAACAGAGAACCGCACTGAACTTTGGGACCAGAAAAGCAGGGAAGCACTGCATCATGGGAATCTCCGTTCCAGATGTTAATGAACCTACACCCAGCTCAGCAGTTATCAGACCAATTCTAGTAATGAATCCTTGATTGATATCCAAAATACTGAAGCAGCCTAGTTCAAGGGTAGGCAACCTATGATATGCATGCCAAAGGTGGCACGCGAGCTGATTTTTAGTGGCACTCACACTGCCCGGGTCCTGGCCACCGGTCCGGGAGACTCTGCATTTTAATTTAATTTTAAATGAAGCTTCTTGAACATTTTAAAAACCTTATTTACTTTACATACAACAATAGTTTAGTTATATATTATAGACTCATAGAAAGAGACCTTCCAAAAATGTTAAAATGTATTACTGGCACGCGGAACCTTAAATCAGAGTGAATAAATGAAGACTTGGCACAGCACTTCTGAAAGGTTGCCAACCCCTGGCCTAGTTGCATTGTGAGCTCCCTGGAAGAAAACACCATCCATAGCCAAGAGTGATCAGCTCCTATTGTCTAGCCTAAAGAAAACCCTTGAGTCACCAGTTTACCCATAAACAAATCTAGTGTTCTCCCTTGAACCATCGTTGTTTCTCTACAAAAAACCCTACCTATGTTCAAGTAAGTGTTCTGATGCTTAGATCCAAACTATGCATCAGTTCCACTGGGACTCCATCTTCTCCTGACAGATCGTGCTGGGGACTCTGCCTGTATCCAGCACTCAGGACTGTGAGCTACCACCATCAACTGGGAACTCTGACCAGTTCAAGCCTCATGGAGTGGGTGAGATCCCCCTCTTTCTCTCTCTCTCTCTCTGTTTTCCTTTCTACCTTAGGTATTAACCTTTAATAATGTATGTTATGTTGGTTTAGCCCTCCTTGTGTAGTTATCACTATTATTCAATAAATAACTTTTATGGTTAAGCTGGTTGCTTCTCTCTCTCTTGCTGAACTTTACTCTTCTGTGTTTTTAGCTTCTCCCATTTACTCTGCAGCAATGCTTCTTTTACCTAAGCTAAAGATCCCTGCAGCACCCAAAATACTGTGGGGTTTCCTCATCAGGTAGGTTACTACCAGTACAATTGTGATGTGAGAGTGGGGATAGGGACGTGCTGAATCTGGGACACATAAGGGTGGCAGCTTGAAAGTGCTGCTTGACCCAGTCCATTGGGCCCAGGGACATATAAGGGGACAGCTTGAAAGTGCTGATTGACCCAGTCTGCTCAGATTTGCTCTGTTAATGTATGTGTGTGTGTGTTCATCCAGTTCTGGGGCTGGAGGAACCAAGTCCTAGGGAACCTAGGTCCTGCAGGATAGTTCCATTGGGAGGGGACTTGCATAAGGGAGAAGTAGAGCTCATATGAAAACACACATGACACAAGCAGTACATTGATAGAATTACAGACATGCACCCCCGCCCCGCACCCCCAGAAGAGTAACTCGAATAAATGAGCATACCCCAAAGTAACGGGCAGATCTGGTAACAGACTGGACTAAAAGACATCTCAAGGTCCCTTCCAGTCCTACGATTCTATGATCTACAGTGAAACAGCTTCAACAGGTGAGCCTAGATGCCTAACTCATCTTTGTGCATCACAGTGCTGTTCTTGTGATATTTTTATGCACTTAAAACTTTGGTGCCATGATGGTCAGTTTTGCAACTTAGTGGATCCCACCCATACTATTTTTTTCCACAGGACCTCTGCCTCATTCAGTGGGAAGGATGGATGATGTTCATTCAATGAGCAAAATTCATGGTTTATACCTGCTGAGGATCTGGTCCTGATCAGCTTTCATTTTTATGACATAGCTATCATACTGTTTACCAGTGTATTCCTTTCTTATTCCTCATCTGATTTCTGTGGCACTCGATTAAATATGAACTTTGGTATTGAGGTCCCTTCATGCTGGGCATTATATCAAGGCAGCCCACGAAGTAAACTGCTGCTTAGAGCTTGTTACTTATGGGCTAACTAATGTCTATGGAAAGTTCCACTTTCCTTCAGTTTTTAGCTCGGCTGCATTCCGTGTTCCCATTTGTTTCACATTGTGCAGCTAATAGAGCTTCTCCTCTACTGAATGTTTCCATCTTAAATTTAAATGGGATTAATGCTGTGAAAAGTTCTTTTTAAATGATTAGGTTAATAATCTGGAAATTATGGCTCCCCAAATAAAGCAGTGCAGCCAGCACAAATCTGAGTATTTGTTGCACTTCAGTGGAAACTCTTTGTGTATGTGTGTGTGTGTGAATGTCTACAAGTTTCCCAGGTTTCACTTTTGAGACACCCAAATTTGTGGCCATAATTATGATTTATCTACTTTTTATTTTACCTGCAGAGACTTAGCAAATAGTGAACATGTACTCAATTGCAACAACAGCTGTAGATATTTCCAGGGGTCACATCCCAAGCTAGGTGCTTGTCATAAATCTTGGCTTAATTAAGAACTGGGTTATAGCTGAGTGGACATTTCCCATTATTGTTAACTTCTCATACACCTGCTTCTGGCTTCTTTTCTTTAAACCATATAAAAAAAAAACAACAGCGGTTGATTCCATCTCCTGTGTTTTATGTTTATATTTGCTTGTGTTGCAGTCAATTTTCCTCCTGAGAAACCCTGCTTTGTTGAGAATACAATCTGTGATCCCTTACATGGGACATGCTTTTCATATGGCACATATCTAAAATTAGCCACACTCCCACAAGCAAAATTGCTCCATTATCTCACATTTTGAACTCTGCTATTAATTTTTCTTTAGCATTTGAATTGCAAATCATGTGAAACATCACAGATACCTTTCCTAGGTTACTATAAATGGGAAACTATATATAATGTATGGAGATATACAGGGTTTAAATTAGAATGGACGTAGGCCAGATTGGGGATTTTACAGGTAACAATGACACACCTATGAATAGTGCCTTCTTCCCATTCCTTGCTCTCTAATACTGCATGGGCATGCTTAATCTGTGGGCCTGATCTCAGTCACATTAAAGCCATTTTATGCTGCTCTGTCAGTGTAAACAGGCCTTAAAGTGGATATAATTACATTTATATTCACTTTAAGACTCCCTCTACACTGTCAGAGCAGTAACTGAAAATTCAGGGCCAAATCTGGAAGGTCTGTCATATGTTTAAACAACAGATCAGAACTTGTAACCCTTGTTCATATAATATATATAGCTCAGTTGAAATCATGAGACTGCTTGCATATGTAAGTATCTCCTTAATAAGTGCTATGTTTGGAATTTCCTCCTTCAATAACAATTACAGATCCAAATCTGCAGCTGGCATTTGCTCTACTGAGTTCACTGGAATTACACCATCAGAGAATCTGGCACATAAGGTCACAGCATCAGTTGTGGCTTTATGGACTGGTTATTTTCATCTTTATATTGTATTTCTTGGAAACCTTCACCTTGCATTTACCGTTCCAGAACTAATAATAGCCAAGCTGATGACACCCTCAATATTGGAAAGGGTAGGTAGAGACACTAAGTTTCGAGGGACCCACCACTTCAGCCATACTGAGGGAGAAGATTTACATTTGAACTTCTAAAAAACATGTTGACAATATAAATCCATCTACCATCCAGCAATATTTGCCATCCCAGGAAGATGGAAGACAGGCCTGAAAAGCTCAGGGAATTGGTAATGTGATACAGGACCTTTCAACACTAAAGGTAACTATTCAAATCCAGCTCAGATCGATAGTGACAGTAAGTCCTTTTAGTGTGAATAGAAGTTTGGAGGCCTATGTGAAATGATTTGATGGTTTCAATCTGCTTTTCAGCACTGATGAAATTAAACAGTAAATGATAACCAGCCTATAGCATGGTCAAAACAACATACAGGAAGGGTTTAGCATTTAAACCTGCAATGTCTTTAGGACTCTGGCCCCAATCTAGCAAAATATTTAACTTTAAGCACACAAGACTACTCATGCATTTTGAAAGAATCAGCCAATAACTTTTTTTTTTTACTTCTAAAGCGTTTAAGAGACTTTCTATAGAATCCTAATACATTTCTGTAGAAACTCATTGACATCAGACCTATTAAATTCTATAGAAAATTCTCATGAGAAAAGTATGCGGTTGAAATAATGGAAGATACTATCAACTTATATTAGTCATTTTAAAATAATTGATAATAAATTAATAGCATAAAACTGATACGTTACCAGAAATGTAAGAAATGGAATGAGAAATTCTCTTAATTATTTTTTAAAATGTCAAATCTATTGTAGGTATAATAATGCATCTTTGGAATTTCCATACAAGATCGGCATGCTCCTGAAATGCAGACATTTGTATTCATCGTAGAAGAGAATCTAAGCAAAGCCTCTAACTATATAGCACCTGCTGTTTAAAGATCTGAGTCTCAGACATTTTAAAGAAGCCTGTTTTCCTTTAAAAAGACAAATAATCATTTGATAAAAATAATCCTCCACTGGTTTAAGACTCATTGCAAAACCAAACAAGTCATATTTTCAATGAATTCATGTCCTTTAGAACCATTCCTAGGAAAGCTAAAAACAAATAATTCGAAAAGTAAACAGCTCAACCATAGTTTGCATTAAAACATTTGGAAATGAACTATAGACCTACCTGTTACTCTCTGTGCATCTAAATTATTCCCATTTAATTATTCTTCTTTATATTCAGCCTCAAATAACTACTACAAATCAATTAACTTTGATTATCAATTTTAAAAAATAGCATTAGTGAAAATAGTGAAATCTATCACTACCTCTAGTGTCCAACTTCATCAATCAAAAAACATGTCAAACATTTAATTATTCTAATCAGAGGTCTGACTTCACTAGATCTTGTTGCCTGATCTACTGATTGTGCATTAATTATATTGATCACTTAAGAATTCTCAGTTAACATTCTGAGGTTTGGTCTGTTCTCAACGCAAGATCAGGTCCAGTATTATTAGAATTATTGTTCAGTTGGGAACCCAGTCATTAATGTTTGCAACACTCATGCTTAGGAAAAGCCTTTTGAATTGCAATAGTTTTATTAACCTAATTATTAAAGTCCAACACTCCAACCCAGCAAGGTAGATAGAGATAATACAGAATGTCTCTCCATATATTCTCACCGTCCCTTGCAAAAGGACCCAAAGTGTTAATCATCATCTTCACCAGTGGTCATCATGCTGGCATCTCCTGAGAGTTACATCTCCTAAGGCATATAGGCCAGGTTACAACTTTTATAATGTGTTATGCTGACGGTTACTATGCCTGATGCATATTCAGTAGGGGTTTCATCCCCTTTTCCTGATTTGTATTTCCTCTCCCTACTACTTTGGGTGCCCCATTTTTCATAGGCTAACTCATTAGTTCCCCTAATACTCACTAACACTTATATCACTCAATCACCATGAGAAGCTTATCGTTAGCACATTGCTGAAACTGTCTGCAAAATCCCCCAAATATTGTAGCCAGCTTTAACTGGTACATTGTGGCATCTATTTTCTAAATATCAGCGGTTTTTATAAACTTACTTCATGGAGCATTCTATCTTATGATATCTTGTGATTTTGGGTCCTGGCTATCTTATGATAACTTACGATCTATGGTCACTGGTTAAGGGCCTGAGGACTTGTTTGGCTAAGCTAAATATCTTATAGTCCTGAGGCGTCTAGGCTTTTGCATTGATTCCTTAATCCATACCTATATCTTGTCTACCTATACCTATAGGCTACAATCTGAATTTATCCTAAAAGGGGGGTTGGGCTTTAATAAACAAACAAATACATACATACGTATACTATTACTAGTAACAATAATCATAATATGACAGGAAAAAGCTAAACTAAACAGACTTATATTACCATTAGCTAAATAAATTGTCCCAGTCTCAAAATGTTATGATGAACAACTAGTTAGCTAATTAAACCACATATGCATGCTGAAATGACCTAACTCCAGAAGCAGAAACAAAATGGGGAAAAATTAACTGTTAGAGGCACTTTTTTGTTTTGTTTTATGAAGCTTTGCTAAATTATTACAGCACCATAGTCTGCTGTTCAAAGCAACAGTGTTAACGGATGCTGGTTAAAAAGTCAGATGATTTAATACAACTTATTTTTTGGTGGGAAAGTTAAGCAAATGAACTTGGCATGTACAATATGAAGCCTAATTTCCCCAAACATTTCAGATGCAGTTCTCTTCTTTAAGTCTCCTGTTTCATAATATAAAAGAGACTTCCCCTTTCAAGTTTTTTTGCTTTCTCATTGACTTCTTTGATACAACCAAATGTTTCTCATTTTAAATTCTATTGAATGAAGGAAATGCAATATATTTCAATTATAGTTGGGCTAATCTCTCTGCCAAATTTACTGGTCTGTGTAAAAGTCTGATGAGAGCATGGGATGAAATTGATAAAATTAGACATCTTTGGCTGAGTTGTTCACATCAGAATTATAAGTTTAGATGACAAAACTAATTTAAAGAATGGACCTTGCTGATTCCTACTTTATAGCAATATAAATGCCACCTAGAATCAGTCCTGATGGATGACAGCATTATGAAAACACAGCAAATGGGAGACCAACAGGGTCCATTTTTAAATTAGATTTATAAATTCAGGCATATGAGAACAAGCTATGTAGCTGGCGCCACATCAGGAAATGGTCCACATTAGAAAAAAAAATGTGATCATGACATTTCTTCCCTGTATTAAATTATCACATGAATTTCACTCACCATCTTTCACCTTTGTTTCCACAGACAAAGTCAGTGGCTGAGGTACTGTAAAAGTCATTGCTTATCCAGAAAGAACCAGTTCTCAGAATAATTATATGAAAGACCTGAATTAATGCATGAAATGCATTAAAGTGTGAGCAAAAATAGAAGTGCTTTCCTGCCCATTCCCACTGAGAGAACATATTTTATTAATACATTATTAAAAAATGAAACACAAACAGCTTGAACAGGAAACTGACTGAAGTGGTGAATGGCCTCATGATGATTCTGTTCTTTATGTAGGCTGGGCATGAGACTGTGGAAGAAGGGTTGGCACAATATTCTTAATTGTGCCCCTGAATATTCTTATTTGGAAGTCAGTACTTCATTTCATCATACAAGCTTCACTCGAAGTCCATAGTATGTGTGTGCAAATGAGTGTAAAGTAATTACTGTAGTTAAGAAACTTGGTTTAAATTAGTTACTACTAATTTAGAGCCTGCTGAACTCTATGATAGGATTCAATGGATCATACCCTTTAGTTTGGAAAAATTAGTTAAAAGGCTTAGTTTAAATTAGCAACCGCAAATTTCATATATAAAATAGGGATGGGTGAAATCTGTTTGGCTAAATTAAAGTTTGATTCAGGTCTCTCCACCCAAATTTGTAGAGGAAAGAGGTACCAAAATACCACATTAAAAGTGATTCAATGATATCTCTAGACAAGTGGAAACCAGGAATGATTGGGAAACAAGAAAACATCAGTGCTGCTAATTCTCATCATTTTAATTGTGAGTTTCTCAATATCTGGTGTCTTCCTTAATTTCTCAGACTCTGAAGTAATATAGTTATGAGAAAATCTCAGCTTTTATTAAAAAAAGTAAGCTTCTAGCCCTCACGGTTGCTGAATAATGCTGGAAAATATGAATACTAAAGATTTAAAAACCAACTGGCAAGTAAAAAGACCCCAAATATATTATTTTAAAAATCTCATGATATTTAAACCAATCTTATGATTTAGTGGCAATTTGACCCATCCCTTTGGTTTGGTAATACTGAAACTTATTGTCTATAGTGACTACATATCTCCGTTTATCAAGATTCCCCCATATTGATGGGACAATCCAGGTATCATGACTGGTTAATTTGAAACTGAATCAGAGGGGTAGGGGATTGGTTCACACTTCAAGAACCCCAAGAAGAGGTAGGGGGGCTGATTCAAAGTCCACTGAAGTCAATGGAAAGAATTAGGCCCTTGATTTCCCTAAAATGGTGCTGCTGTTCTGTGAGTATGGAAGTTTTATCGTATTGTTGCCAGGAAGTTGCTTTCTCCAGAATTTTCGCTACCTCTCAGCAGAAGTACTGCTGAAGCCCTATTGGGGATGAGGATATTCAGTTGTTTATGGTCCCAGTGTATTCTTCAGGCTAATTGTAGTGCAGTGTAAACGAGCCAGTTACTTCTCAAGCACCATCTCATCACCATCTCATGGCCAAGAGCTGCTCTGCAACACACTGCCTCAGTTTTACTTCTTCAGTTCAGGGCCCCTTAAATCGTTGTATCAAAATAACTCTTCTTTGGTTCAGCAACACCCCTCCCAATATAACAAAATATTCAGAATGAAATGTCTCACATCCCTATAAGGTCCATGCTTCCAGGAGTTCCCTGTTGGAGCCTACTTGCTCCCAGCAGCCATTCCCTCATTTGGAAGGCCTCTGCTGAAGTCTCTTACTTCCAGCAGACTCTACAGTGTATGTCCATCTGTATGTCTGTGCCTGAGCAACCCCCCTTTCTCTACAGCTTCCTGCTGCCCTTTATAGGAGAATCAACTCCTTCAGCCCCAGCTGGTTCTACTAATTAAATTCCATACCTCATCCCA
This sequence comes from Terrapene triunguis, assembly GCF_002925995.2. Classification (NCBI taxonomy): domain Eukaryota; kingdom Metazoa; phylum Chordata; order Testudines; family Emydidae; genus Terrapene; species Terrapene triunguis. The sequence continues at coordinate 57,480,884 of NW_020664420.1, forward strand.
TGTGCAGCTGACAGGGCTAATTGTATGGGGCTGGTCAACTCCCACTACACCTAGGCAGAAGATTCACAGTAAAGTATGGCTAAGTGAGGGAGAATAAGACTTTAGGGAACTGAATGAAGTAGGGGGTCGTGTGGAAAAATAATATGTATTTATGTAAATAAAGACTGTATCATAATTCAAATACACCAAGGGACCACATTAATGTTCTCTGGGGAACCTTAATTGTGATCTTTCATAATTTTTTGAGAGTTTGACTTTGCAGCCTTAAGTGTGGGGGTTTTTTGTGTAATGGTTTGTGTGTGTGTATAATTTCCCAAGATTAAAAAAAAAGGATTCTGTAAAAACAGAATTTCCATCATGAGGAACCATATAAATCTCCACATAAGACATCAGCAGTATTAGCACCTTTAGAGTCACAGCACACAGCCTTCTGCCACACGAGCTAATGGTAGAAGTAAGAGGCTGTTTTCCCTCTCTGTGATCCAGAGGCTAGATGGGGTGAGACACATACTTTGGCAGTGTGTTTGTCTTCACAGATATTTGGTGAGAGAGGAGGAATTTTGGAATTCAGGGCTACAGGGTTCAGGTCCAGGTTCTGGAGGAGAATGTGCTCTCATGATTATAGATCCGTCTGCCCTCTAACCTGCACCCTTTCTCCATGCCCTAGCACTTTTGCTTCTGAATCAGGATGGTCTTCTTTGTTCTCCTTATTGCTTGGGTGTCTGTACATAAACAATGCTCAGAGTTCCAGTGTTTCGAACTATAGCAGCCCCTGGTAGCTGGAAAAATCGACTATAAGGAAGTCTTACTTAGCCCCAGAAGCTCCAGGATGGAGCATATGCAGATGCAGATGGAATTTTCAGAGAATTTAGCTACCAAATTCTAACAGGTCTCTACTGAGCATGTGCTCACTGAGATTTTCAGAGGCTTATAACCTGGCCAAATTTGGGTGCATTTTTGGGACAGCATAAATGCCCCAGGCTGACCTCTCTGCCAAAGAGCAAGTCCATGCTCCAAAGCAATTATAGATTCTGTAGGAGGTTGAGGTTGTCATAAAAGCCTAAATCCAGACTTGGCAAGCAAGTGAAGGAGCAAATTATTTTCAAACTTTTTATTTTAAAATGTAAATGCAGGTGCAATTTTAAAGTGTTACACATACGGAATCTTAAGCACTCTTTTTACAAAAGTTATGCATTTCACTTTAAAATTTTATGTACAGCTTGTCAAGTTCCTGGATCTATATTTTCCACACGTATCTTTCAATAAAATTCTGTTATGTGGAGGTGTATAAAATGGATATTCCATATATGCAGCCCATTATAGAAAAAAAAAGTAAAGGAATAAAAGCCAAGCCACCCTCTTTAATACATTATTGCTATCCCCAACCTTATACAGTTTTAACATTTTTAAAACTTATAGTCATTATCAGTGTATGTACCATTAATTTAAAGTTTTTATACTGTGCACATACTGCTGTTTCAGAAAGAAAGAAAGTAATTGGAATGTAAATCAATATTTTGGCAAAGAACGTGAACCTGATAACTTTTCTGAATTCCAGTAAAAAACCCAGCTTAATAGTGCTTCACCATTTCAAAAGTTAAGCAGATTTACAACAACAAAACCAGGCTTTTGAAATTGAAATACATGTCTGGTTTTGATTTGTCATTCTCTTATAATGAAGAACATATACTGCTTCCCACTGGTATGATTTTTTAACAGAAGGCATGAGCTGCATAGAGTGGGAGCATAAAATGTGAAACAGGCTATTTTCATTAAAAAAAAAAAACAATGGGTTAAAGCAGTATGTGACGCAGAATGAAACTCCCCCCCCATTCATATACAAAAAATAATTTATCTTTTTATCCTTTTTTCTCCATGCTGTAAGGAGGGCCTAATCTCCAAACTGTTGTTGGTCAGGTTAACCTTTCATTTTAATGGACAGGCTTAAAAATTCAGCCTGGTGTGTTGGCTATGAATTTTCTAAAATCACCTTGCATTGTACTGTACAAGTATTTGTCCCACATTTGTCCTACCATAAAATGGTAAAACTTGACAGGAAGTGCAAAAGTGGCATTATACCACTTTTATATTCTCCCAGTAGTAAAGTTGGCCAGAGGCTGGCCAGCCTCAGGGTTTCTCTAATTTGTGTCCTCCTACCAACAGCTCCAAGGAACACTCAAAACCTTTCTTAACCTCTTGTAAGACAGGACATTACCTACGGGTGAGAGTTAGACAGAGCATGATGTCCCTGTAGCGTGCCATGCCCTAATAAGTCAGAAGCTTTAACATATGCTGCAGAGTTTAAGAGCAAACAAGAAAAACCTGGAATTTTGTGTGAATGAGAAACAGAGCTGGAGAAATAAAAAGGAAACACTTTAGAAAAATATAAGCAGGCCCCTTCAATATATCTTCAGTCATTTGGATTCCAAATGGGCCCAGGATATCTAAAAGCGTGCTTCAAGCAATGGAATGAAGACCATTATCAACAACTTCAATCCTCTGGCACAATGGAACTCCTTATAAAAGGTTAAATCTTGTCCGTGTGGGAGACAGAACTGTCTTTGGGGCTGGTCTGAGACTATAGAATGAACTCTTTCAGGAACTAAGGACCATCGCAAACCTTACTACCATCCAATGCAAGTGTAAGGTGCATTTCTCTAACATATATACAAACTAATGTGGGTATTTAAAAAAAGCAAAAAAAAAAAAAACCCAACCAAACCAAAACAAAAACAAACAACCCCACCTGCCAAAAGAAGACACTCCACTGCACACACTTCTCCCAGGAGAAGAAGATGAGAGAACATACATGTGGCAGAGGTCTAGTCACGTCGTTTAATGCACTACTGGAAGGCGCTCAGATACTATAGTGATGAGTGTGGTTTAAGAAGGTGTACAGACTAGAATGGTAATTGGAGATTTTTGGTTTCTGAACAGTTCTTTACCCTTATTATTATTAATTTACTCTTTTCATTCTTTCATTTACGAAACACTTAAGTTTTGGGAAATTATCTTATACCATGCACTTATTGTTTTACTAATTTTAATTTGTTCTGTCCATTGATATATCAACTTATGCTTGAATATATATTATCTATTTGTTTGTAAATCCCACCCATTGCCAAGAAATAAAAACTATTTTTCAAATACATACCACATATTTGGGTATGGGTACAGTGAGCAAGATCCTCAAGTACATGAGAGCTAAGCTTGGCATACTGAGGAGAGAGGGGGCACAGTCAAGCACAGTTCCCAAATATCCCCTCTGCATTGGAGGGTCAAGAATGGTTAGCATAAAACCGACTTTATCACTTTTAGACACCTTTATTTCTGTATCACAATTTTTCCACAGGAGGGTTTAAATGGGATTTGAGTGGTGTTCAGGTCTTATGCTGGCTCTATGCACAGCGATGAATTTCACATGTTTTAAATAACTAGATGATAGCTGTGCTGTTGGCAGACGGGAGACTTAAGTCTTCAGGGCTGCCAATCCAATACCTTTTACTCCAAATATTTGGTGAAGGAAGTCACAGATGAAGCAGTGTGCAAACCATATTTGTTTGTGCAATTGTCACAACTGTACTCATAAACAGGGAAAATGCATGTGAAAATGGGAAGGCTTAGGTTGTCAATGCACATCTGGATTGCTACCTTTTAAAAATGCAGCTTTTCTTTAGCACTGGATTTTTGTTTGGATTTAGTGTTCAGGAAAGACAGATGATGACCTTACTGGAGGGGGAAATAAGTCCTCTGTATATACGCAGAACAAGGACAGGGAGAGTCAGCTGTAGTGAAACTTTGTCCCCATATCCTGCAAATATGCCTCAGCCACGAGGGAGGAGGGGCTTCCTGTGTGTTTTAGAATTTAGTCTCCATGCTCATGTAATGCTTGGTCTTTTTGCTGAGGGTGCCAATAAGACTGCTTATTAATCTCAGTTATACTGATGGGTTTGTGAAGTAGTATATGTCCTCTGGCATCCAGGCTAAGACTCCCCAAACTCTTCCCATAGTCACTCTACCCAGGGCAGGTTTCAAAACTGTGACCTAAAGGTGACTATAACCTTACCTGTCTCTTTAGCCATCAAATCCCCAATTTTTTTTCAGAAAACAAAACACAGTGATATTAATGTCAGTTCTTTTCAAACCATGAAGGAAACAAACCTTAAACAACAGAGAGGTGATATAAACACTAAACAATCATTCCCTGACCGTATCCTTTTCATCTTTTACCTGCATGAACCCTTTCTGATACTGCCAAGCTCAGCCTTTCAGTGCCTACTATGTTTATAGCACTGTTCAAAACCTGCCTCACAGAACACTTTACAAAACATAAAATGCCAGCAAACCTTGACATAAAATTCGACCAATAACAAAAATGAGGAAAGAGACAAAACTCCCACCATCAAACTTGATTAAAAAATGGAGGGCCAGATTCACCGCTGGCTGTGCAAAGAGAGAGCAGCCCAAGTTTGAGAGACTCTGGTAGGTACAGCTTGCTCCTATGACACTCCCCTTATAAGCCCAGTATAGGGGTAATGTCAGAGGTGTGTTGCAGTGTGGCCAGATCGCGTTGTGCTCTGGCTATCCCCAACTGGTGTACAGTCTCTTTGGGGCCACTACCAGGTAGCATAGGTGAGAGACTAACTTACATTGAGTCTGGGGATATGGTAAGGATGGAGCCAAGCAGAGAACTGGGTAGTTGCCACTGGTTTCCTTATGTCCTCCCTGCTCCTCACTGCACTGAATGGATCTCAGCCACAGCAGAGAATCTGGCCCTAGCATAGTATCTGGAAATCTTGTGTTTTGGGGTTTGATAAATCATTTTCCACCAGGCTGCTATGTGTTGAGACGACATAAAACATTGTAGCCCACCTACTTATGTGAAGGGATTTATGTTCATCCTCATTTGTTGAGTGTGAGGGAGTTAGAGAGTAGCTGAACTTAGTAATGTCAGAAACAATCAAGTTGACAATGGCTGAATGTACAGCCAGCAATGGGCTATATTCCTTGTAAGGGTGGGAAACATAAGGATTTACAGGGCTCACATGAATCCCAGACAAAATGTCAGTTGTTGTGTATAGTCTCTGCTTTTCTGAGTGGCACAGAGGGTGGAGAGAGAGGCAGAGGATATGGCTGTATCCCCACCATTACCTGCATCAGCCCAAGGAGAAGAATCAATGCACAGAGAGAACAGCCTACATTGGGAATGCTTTCCCTGTGAACAAAAAAGTGCAGGGCGCAGCCTAAATGGCATGGTCTAATCCTATATTTGTACAGCAGTTGAGATTCTTTCCTTGTATGTAATTGTGGGATCATGACGACACCCTGGGATTATTTTTCTTAAGCCCCTAGCATGTTCTCTACCTTTTAAGGATGACTTCATTGTGATATTGGTTGCAGGATCCTATGACTTACTTCTTATTCCAGAAGTATATCAATAAAGGTCATAATGCTCATAATGTCTGAAAGCTCCCTCCATGAGCATTATGGCAGGTTTTGGAACATCTAGGAGGGTTGAGGCAGTACTAAACACATTCTACCACCACCACTTAAAAAACAGGGAAAATAAAGAATCTGAACTAAATTCAATGATGCAGTGGGTGATGGATCAAGATCCGAGAAACAAGGATTTCTTGCAATTTTAAAATTCATGAGTTGTTTGATTGGCAGCCAATTTAGCTCTTTTAAATTGGTGAAATGTATTTTCTCTCATACCTCTGACTCATTTGAAATGTAATAGTTTCTTCTTTACAATTTGCTTAAGTGCCAGAATCTGATTTTAACAAAAGCTTTTGTTTGAGGTTCACAGAAGAAGTTGCCTGACTCATTCTTTCTAGTTCTGCCTCAAGGTTCAGTCAAATCCTGCAGTCTTTATTGAAGCAACATTCCTATTGAATTTATAGTTTTGCCTGGGAAAGAACTCTGGGATGCAGCACCAGAAAACCAGCACTTGTTCCAGGGTAAACAATAAGGAAACCTCAACTCCTGTGACAAAAAAGTGAGACTAAGCTACACATCAGCTCAATAACCTGCCCAGCATTCTTCCCTCTGAGCACAGGAGAACATACTGTGAGCACGACTGACAAGTGTTTTCATTTCACCGCTTGCTATTATTTTTGTCTGTTGGTTTAGGTCATTAAACCCAATTACAAGGATTATTGGGTCACCTATGGTTAAATGTTACTTCAACTGGTAAATCCTTTGAACTGTCTGTCTCCCAACATTTTCTTGTAAATTACATGTTCCATCTCAAGAGATTTTCTCAGTAAAATGACATTTAATTAAACAAACCAGTTTTTTTTAAAAAAAGAGTCAGCTAAGCCCAATTAATTTCTTGAGTGGCATGATTCCACACTCCTCCCTGTCCACCATTTCCCATAAAAGAGTCCAACTGCAATGTTGGACTGGATTTTTAAAAAAAGCTATATAATCAGGAGAAAATAATGCATCTCCATTGCCCAAAATCAATGCCATACACGTGCTATATTAGTAGAAGATTAAACAGACTAAACCATTAATAAGTATGTTTCAGATTACGGCTATTGGCATGCTAGCACCTGTCAGGGATGGTCTTAGTATACTTAACCCTGCTTCAGTGTGAGGTCCCTTCTGTGATTCTATGTATATCCTATATTCTAAAGTATGATTATTAGGAAAGATTACACTACAACTAATGAAGTGTAGATTATGGGCTGTAGCCAGAAAGCTGTTTTAAAAGGGCAACTGTGGATTTTCCTTGTATAAGTGAATTCCTCCTAGTGTCATAAACACAAAGTGGCCTCATAGAAAGGGTTTGGTAGGGGTAGGGTTGTGTGTCCTATATAACTATTGCAGCAACTATGATTGATATCAGCTGTTATGATGCCCAGCTGCCCCAGGATCAGATAAACGGAAAAAGTGATTTAAAGCCACCTTCCATCATCCCGCCTCATTTGCACTGAGCCCCATGCAACTGAAAATGTGGCCCTACATGTATTATTTCTGTATTGTATTTCAGTATATTACTGTAAATCAGTTTACATTTCTCAAACCAACAGTGTTAATGAGTTAATTCATTGAATAATTGCCTCAGTCACCACCTTGTAAACTACAATACAAGGTTTATCTGTCAAAAAACTAAGCCTGTTCAAAGAACATCTTTCAACAGAACACAACAAATTTCTGCTATGCTGAGGAAATACTTCAGTCCACCTTGCTCTTTGAATGTTTGCCCTTGCACAGAGATTCCAGCAAGAATTCTAAGAGCATATTGTTTCCCCTTAAAGAAAAATATGGCAGCAATACATTTACAAAAATGTCACCATTTTGTTGCTGTTCTTCGAACAGCCCTTCTGATCACACTTCCTTGCTTTTCACTCTACCCTACTTAGCTTCTAAAGCAGAAACATGCTTAAACTTTAAATATTATTTCAACTTACTCCAAAACCCCAGGGCACTGACACAGCCCCAATGCATTTAGGATTTTTCCCCATTAAAAAAATAAAGAAGAGAAACAACTTATAATGAATTCCACACCTGCGTAGCTGAAAGGCATCTTATGTATCGAGGGTCTCTGGGGTTTTTCAGGTCTGGAGATTATAATGTAGCAATTAAAGCAGGCATTGTAGTAACGTTCTCATCTGAGCAGATTTCTATCATCTGTAATTGACAGAGAATGTTTAATTTGAGACATTTTGTAAAATAATGTCTGGAACAGTTGCGTTACGTAGGGGGAAAGAAACCATATCCCAAGTAACATTACTTTTAGACAGATTAAATAAGGAATAATTCTACAGAAGCTAAGGGACTGCCCCTGTTCCAGGGGGAAAAAAGGTGTCTGTCTCTCTCTCTTGAAGAGAGATTTTTAAATGATTCTGCACTGTTGAGCTGGTACATTAGCAAAGAGATTAATAGCTGGGATTGTCAGTATTTGGCTTCCAGAAAACTAATAATGAATTTGCTCCATCCTGGAAACAACAGTCATTGTCACTTCATTTATGAGCTGAAAGGGAAAAGAGAATTGGGAAACATTAAAGGGAAGAAGTCAGGAAAAAAATCCCAGAAGCACTACTTTTAAAAAAATGAACATTAGTCATACACAAAGGCTCATCTGCTCTCATGCAGGATTTACAGTTGGGGTCACTCTATTGACCTCAGTGATGCTACTCATGATTTACACCAATGTGAAGGAGAAGCAATTGAGACCCACTATGTTAAATTATTTTTTCTTTGCATCAATGACAAAGAACAAGACTTCATGTCACTGTGGCTACATTTCTATACAACTATAATCGCCAATTTTCAGGTATTTGTATATAATATTCAGACAACAATAACATTACTAAAATACAGTTATTGGAGTAAAGAGACCATTCAATTACAACAATATTAGTAGTTTTTAAAAAAATGAACATTTCATATTCAGGAAATTTGGAATTAAGGTTGAAAATCAAAAGTTTGAAAGTCAGGAATTTAGAATTTTGTAATTTAAAAACGTATATGCCAAAAATATGGAAATAAAAGTACTAACAACAACCTTAACTCTGCTCTATTGCCTTTACTCTCCTTTACTTTCCAATATTTGTTGGTATGAACACCAATAAATGACATATTAAAGAAATTAGAGAGACAAAATGGGTGAAGTAATATCTTTTATTGGACCAACAGCTGTTGGTGAAAGATACAAGCTTCGAGCTACACAGAGCTCTACTTCAGGTCTGGGAAAGGTATTCAGAGTGTCACAACTAAATACAAGGTAGAACAGGTAGTTAACATATATTCTAATAGACAATCCAAGGCGAAGTGGCCAGTTAACATCTCTCCAGTCACAGGACAAAAAACGGGGGTTAGTGTGTTACAGAGTGTTCTAATAAGCCATAAATGCAGGGTCTTTATTAAAACTATGATTTTTTAGAATCTAGCAAAGTTATGAATTTAAGCTATCAGGTGCATCTTTTGAAGTGTTGTACAAGTTTCCTTTGAGGATGAGGACTGAGAGGTCTGATATGGAGTGATCACTTTGTGAAAAATGTTTGTTGTTGGCTGATAGGTATTTTGTCTTTTAACATTTTTCTGTGTGATTTCATTTGAGAGCACAGTGACTGTCTGGTGTACCTCATCCAGTGAACTAAATGCCACAATAACAACTAAGTGGGTGAAACCAGATAATCACTATGTTCTCAAAGGAACTCACAAAGGAAAATGGTAAGACAAAAACACCATATCAGCCAAGGGCAAGCACTTTTCATAAAACAAAAAGTCATGTTTTTAATAAAGACTCAGGACTTTCTGGTATCCTGGATTAATTCTGCAAGTTTCAGATGGGAAGAGAGATGAGACTGGAATTCATGTACAGCTCAGGGCCAGGGAAAGTTCATTTATGGGAAATTCCCTAATGTCCCCAGATACAATTCCACAGCTCCTTACAGCAGAGCATGTGCAGGTCCCATTTAGGCACCAATTGCCAGGACTGGTTAGCACAGTGCACAGCCACTTGATTCTCCTGCTATCTAGGCCTAACAGGACCTCCATTGTCATGTAAACCATGCCCAGGATTTGCCTCATTTACTACTTGGTAATTGGTTATGATGACTTTGTCCGATGTTTCATGTGGAAGGGGAGTGAGAATTCAGACAAGGCCTGGTAGCGGTGTGGATTCTGCAATTTTGCTCTGTGATATGCTCCTTCCTTCTAACTACTTTTCAGAATCACTGCTGCTGGTCTGTCTGTTGCACTGACTTGACCTTTCAAGAGGTAAGCGCTGCTTACATTTGGAGAAATCAGCAAACACAACAGTCACAATGAACGGGCTATAATATAAAAATTGAACAAGCCATTTTTGCTTTAAATATGGCAAAAAGACTGAATTTTGACAGAAAGAAAGAAAAATGTCTCAACAAATACATTAGGGACAGCTTGTGAGGAGTGCATTTTAAACTTTAAAATTTCTGGGTCAAAAGGATCTAAATCCATATCCATCCCACCTAGTTTGCACTGTGTTTATCGTGGCTAATGTAGCTTCAGTATATTTTGCATTGCAACATTGCTGAGGATAACCTGAGCCCATGGGAAAAAAACAGGAAAATGACTAATGTAGGTGAATCCAGGCTTATGATGTGAAGCCTGAATAAGTACAAATAATTTTTGTCAGCAGTATTTAGTTACATGAATCAGATTTGGGCAGCTGATTGTACTTCTATAAATAATGGCATTAAAGCCCGTAAATTTCTGAACAGTTAACAACTTATTTAAGAGCATTAACAGTTTGTGACTCTACCTTAGGTTGTTACCTTTGAAAATGACCCTTCAGGCTAGATATGATTGATTTGGATGACATTATTGCACTCATATTGTCAATGTCACATTCTGAAAGTTACTCGGCTACCAACTACTATAAATGGAATCTCATGAAGTGTATTTAATTTTAGAAGGCTTATAAGTATAAAGTAACTCATCCTAGCAACATATTAGTAATAGCCTGATTATAGAGGACTTTATGACTGGAAAAAGGTAAGGATCACAGTCTTTTCCATAGCACAGAGACTGAGTGGAACAATATACAGTAGAAGCTTAGAGTTACGAACACCTCAGGAATGGAAGTTATTTGTAACTCTGAAATGTTCATAATTCTGAAAAAAATTTAAGGTTGTTCTTTCAAAAGTTTACAGCTGATCATTTCCTTACCTTGTCAAATCTCTTTTTTAAAACTTTTTTTTTTTAGTAGTTTATGTTTAACACAGTACTGTACTGTACAATATTTGCTTTTTTTTTTGGTCTCTGCTGCCTGATTGTGTGCTTCAGGTTCCAAATGATGTGTGTTTGACTGGAAGTTCGTAAGTCTGAGGTTCTACTGTAGAGGCAGGAACACTTCTTTTAAGAAATGTCAAGACACTGGAATTCTTATCTTTTCTTCAGGTAGTTTCTCTAACTGAAGAGTGTATATGCATGGAGCTGATAAGTAAGAATTATAATTTACAGCACTGAATATAATCAATTATGTCTCCAGAACATTTTATCTACCAAAATAATGTATCCAAAATTAAATATCCTTTCTCAGAATTGTTTTCTGACAATTTTTCTTCTCCAGTAGTCTGAGAATTAATACCATTTCAATTTTAGGAAACATATCTTGGTGCCTTCCCCTCCCTAATAGCTTAGAGATGTGGTAAGAGGAGTGACCACATAGCAATAAAGCTAATACTGGTAAACTGAACAGACCGTGGGAATATAAGACTGCACTGATGCCCATCCTACCAACTTCACAGTATGTGTTTTTTTAAAGAAAAAAAACAAAACAACTATTGATAAAAAGAAAATATTCCCACATGGTTTGTGCCAAACCATTTATAATCTGAAAATAATGTATTTCACCACATAATAAATCCCCTAATATTATGGCTGTACCACATTAACACATAGTTTAATTAGGCTTTATACCAAGTTCCTATTATTTCCCTAGTGTAAAATTGGCAGGGGGTATCTTTGGCTGAGCTGCTGTTAGTCACTATTGTTCTTAGGAATTACCTAATACAAAACAAAACAAAGGAACTGGAGTATTTGAAAACGTCTTATAATGTTCCCTTTTGCAAGTGAGGGAGGGAGAAATATATATACTTGCAGAAGTGGACATTATCTATCTATCTATCTATCTAATCACTGCTTTCTCCCTCCCTCACTTGCAGAAGGAGACATTATGAGAAGTTTTCAAATACTCCAGTTGCTATGTTTTTGTGTGTGTACATATATATAAACAAACAGAATCAGGAAAGTTTGAGAGGAAATTAGTAAGACAAAAGCTGCCAGCCTCTTTCATTATATCAGAGATTCCACACCTTCTATTTTCTGATAAACTATTGGGCTCACTTACTACAGATCACAATTCAATGGAATTTTCCACACAAGTGCAGCTATTTCAAAGCTCTTCATATATTTCTCTAAATTTACAGGAAGCAGGCTCTCTGATATGTGTGGGATCATGGGGGCTCTCTGTGAGCGCAAGGGCCTCCTCACATGGAACTGTTTGCGGGATCCAGACAGCTTAGACCCTAAACTCTTCAGCACAGGGATCTACCTCTATGGGTATGTCTACACTGCAATTAGACACCCACAGCTGGCCCTTGCCAGTTGACTCAGGCTCACGGGGCTTGGGCAGCAGGGTTGTGTAAGTCATTGCAGCTCAGGGCTGCAGCCTGAGCTCTGGGACCCTTCCACCTCACAAGGTCCCATATTCCAGGCTCCAGGCTGAGGCCAGATGTCTACACTGCAATTAAACAGCCCCACATGCTCAAACCCCATAAGCCCAACTCGGCTGGCATGGGCCAACCCATGGTTTTTAAATTGCAGTGTAGACACATAGCAATTCAGAGTGCCTAGAACAATAGGGCCCTGAGCTGAGCATGGACTCTTTATGATACTGTAATGTAAATATTAAACAAATTAATAATAATAGATTTTCAGTGTTGTTGTAGCCATGTTAGTTCCAGTATATTAGAGAGACAAGATGGATATTAGGGAGACAAGCTTTCAAACTACACAGAGAGCTCTTTTGCAGGTCGGTGTAGCTTGAAAGCTTGTCTCTTTCACCAGTAGAAGTTGATCCAGTATTGATTTGGTAGTTAGAATTACCTAATAATCTGGTATGTGGCTGTACAGAAGTGTTTTTAAATTACTTCCACTGTTGTTGTTTTATTGTTCTGTTTGTATTTGTTTTGGTATTTTTTTTTAACCTACATTGTTTGTAATTTTGTTGAGGTTGGGATGTTATTTTTATTAGTTAATAAGAAATTGTTTTTATGACTGTTGTTCAGCACCCCAGGCATTTTTGTAGGGTGCTTTATAAAGATGTTTATTAATTATTAATTATTATTATTATAGAGGGCAAAATTAGCAAGCACTGTTTGAAAAGCCTATTTTAAAATTTGAAATGGGATTTTTGTACTTTATTTTTCTTTGTTTCATTAGTAACATATTTATTCAGAAATCTCTTCTTCACACTCAGTTCATTTCCTTTCATATTTGGGAGATTACTGTAGTAGTGCTGTAGAAAGAGACTCTTTCCTTCCACTTTCTCCTCTCCCCACTTCTTCATTGAGGGCAATGCTATGCTTTGGAGTCACATTTCCTTATGGTCTGCTGCCTTCTGCTCAGAAATTAGCTGGCAGGGAAAAGACTGCCTGTAGAGAAAGCACCTGCTAAAAAACTATCCTTCACTTTGCCTCCTAAAGACCTGAAGTTTTCTGAAAATAAAGTGAAATTTGGGGGGGGCAGATGGGGGGGAAGAGACAGAGTGGCGAGGGTCGGAAATGAATTCTGGGATTTGAACCTAATCCTATAGTTTTAATTCCAGCTCGGACCCAACACCAAAAGAGATGTATTTTCCAAATGTGCTCCAGATGTGGATCAGGATGGTAGAAATCTTATTATAGCATCTGATTATACAAGTTTGTCACTTTCTTGAGTCAAAATGTAATGAAAAACAGCTCATGAGACTTTTGTGCCTTTGAATCAAAACTTTATCCGAAACCTTAGCTCGGTTCAGGTTTTAGCACAAATATCAAGCCTACTCTGGATCTGGAACCTGACCCATCAGTCCTTTGTTAATGAAAATAGCTTTGTGGGTCAAGAGAAAAATGCGAGAATAGATTAAATTCCTGTAAGTCTGATCCAGCCTGTAAGAGCCATACTAAATTGTGATATCACAAGAGATTCTGCAGCATTTGTATTCCACATATTGTACCACCAGCAGTTTATCAGAACACCATAGCATAAATTTAGCTGAGATAAATACTTGCATAAATGAGAGTCTGTTCCTAAGACAATATGATTTTCTGAGTTTCTTTGCAAATCTGCTGGTTTCTGCAATGCATTAGAAAATGTTCCTTCTCAGAGCATTCAGATTAACAACAGAGAAGGTGAAGTATATTGTGATAGCATAAAACCTAGAACACCTGTTACTGATTCATACAACCAATGTTCACAAACATGTTAAAAAAAACCTTCCAGGAACATGTTTCATAGAATATCAGGGTTAGAAGGGACCTCAGGAGATCATCTAGTCCAACCCCCTGCTCAAAGCAGGACCAATCCCCTGACAGATTTTTGCCCCAGATCCCTAAATGGCCTCCTCAAGGATTGAACTCATAACCCTGGGTTTAGCAGGCCAATGCTCAAACCACTGAGCTATCCCTCCCCCCATGATGTTAAATGTTAAAGGGTTTTTAAATACACTATATGCATCATCAAAGCTTTTTAAATCTAGGGATGATATTTAAATAATATTAAAAATTCTGTAAAACACATGAGAAGTTAAGTTCTCCTTGAAGTTCACTGGAGTAATCCTGCTGATTTAAACCCCATTTAGAATTTGGTGTGAGGTCTCTGTAATCATTAAGGAGACAGATTGTTTTGAGAGAAAGCACAGTACTTTTATTAACTGCATACTTTTGGCTGATCTTCACAGAAAGAGAAGGAATTTCTTTTTCTTTATTTCCCTGCCTGAGTCTACTACATTCTACTGGTGGCTAGCTGCAGTATGGGGGGATTCCACCTTCTTTTGAAGCTCGAGGCATTGGCCACTGCCCCAAGTAGGAGACTTGAAGGATTAATAGTCTGAACCACTAAGTATTCCTATGTTGATACTAAAAATGTCCAGAGTGAATACCTTGTATTTGCTGAAGGAAAAAAAATCATTCTTTAAATCAAAATCTGTCATGAGTTACACAGTGATACTCCACTGTTATTGTGTTATGCAAGTGTTACTGGAGGCTACATTTGGCCCTCTTTGAGTTAATAAGCAAGGAAGGCAATTCTCATTATTTCTCTTAAATGTTAATCAGTGTTAATGTTAATTAGTTAATTAAATATGAATGTTAATTAAATGTTAATTTTGGATACATTTTAATTGGTGTTAAGTCCAGACTCCGAGTTAAAAATATTTCAACAATTTAGCATCTTCTTAGCAAAGTGTTCAAAGTATTTCCACCAATGTCAAATGACGTACCAAAGCCTGGTTCTCAGAGCTGTTGAATGCCCATTACACTCATGATAGATGGGAATAGCTCAGCACATCTCAGGAGCAGATCACAGAATAATATGTCCTGATACTAGTCTAAATGGTAACACTTTCTCAGTCCCTTTCTGTGGCTTTTAACACAGAAAATTGCCCACGACAGCAAATGTTATTATATACTTACTGTACTTACAGCTATTGAAAGAAATAACAAGGACTGAAAAGCCGTAAGGCAACAACAAAGCCAGAAAGAATGATGTGGCCGGGGAAGGACTGAAGACAGCATGGGCTATCTTCAGGGTAAGACCTGGACCAGCAATCTAAATAAAAATTGGAGCTGAATGGCTAATAATCTGGCAAATTTAAATCAGGATCACCTGGGTTGCTGCAGATCCAGCACTCCTGAAGGATCAGAATTGAGAACAACTGACCTCCCTCTCCTTAGCAAACAACATAATACCTTTTAATGGATTAGTACTAATGGGTTTATGACTTATTTTACAAGATAAATCTCATTTTCTCAATAACATTCACAGTTTAGGCACCAGAACCACTCAGTTTCCCTTCGTGGTTCAAGTATCCATAATGCTCATGAGAAAACAATCTAATTTCATAAGATGTGCCATCAACTATATCCAGAAATTTATATCTTGATTCATGTGAGCACCTCTCTGCTTCAAGATTAGAAGATGTATCCATCTGAGTTCTATGTTTAGCCATAAATTAATATGCTGGTGCTCTTATTCCAGGAGTAACAGGTTTAAACAACTTTTCAAAATAGGTATGCTGAATTAAAACAAGTACTACATACTCCTCTCTAAGGCTAGGTCTACACTACGGGAGGGGTGGGGTGTCGACCTAAGATACGCAACTTCAGCTTCGTGAATAGCGTAGCTGAAGTTGCGTATTTTAGGTCGACTTACCTGGCTGTGAGGACAGCGGCGAGTCGACCGCTACTGCTCCGCCGTCGACTCCGCTTCCACCTCTTGCCGCGGTGGATTTCCGGAGTCGACGGCAGAGCGATCAGGGATCGATTTTATCGCGTCTTCACTAGACGCGATAAGTCGATCCCCAATAGATCGATTGCTACCCGCCGATCCGGCGGGTAGTGAAGACATGCCCTAAGAAAGGTTATTGTGATGTTTTGATACCATGGAATGTTTTTGTTTTTCACATGGGTAGATCCTGTATCATTAGCTGCACCTAACAAATAATTCACACCCCTGATCAATGCAGTTGAACCAACCTAACCCCCATCTCTCATGGAGGTGGAGTTCCTACACCTATGGAAGAAATCCTCCTATTGTCATAGGTAGCACCTTCACTGAAAATGGTATTATGGTCTGAAATTAGACCTTGTTAAATCAAAATCAGGACCAGTTAGATTAAAATTAACTTCCAGAGATTTAAATACATGATTTACTTTTTCTTCAAGAGTCTGCATGTGAACTCTCTCTTCATCCTGAAGAAGAGATAAGGCTTTCATGTTTCTGTTGTAATAATCTGGACTGGAGGAGTTTAATTTTAAGCTTTTCCTGAGCTGTACCTGGACTAATGAATTTAGATATTTATTGCTAAGTTGTGGAAGACAAAATCTAATGCAAACCACAATTCATCTGAACAGGTGATCCAATACCACCAATGAATGGATTCCTCTACTCCAACATAGCATGGTACGGGTCTTTTTCATTAGGTATTTTATAATTTGTAGTGAGTTTCTTTTATTTGCTTGTTTGATTGAGATAGTGGGGGCTAATTGTTGTGTGACTAGAATCATAGTTATTTGCAGACTCTTGGAATTTTTGTGAATTGTAATTGGCAATGTTGTCAGATACCAGCCCTTTATTTATTCTGTGTTAGACAAAGAGGCATTTACATTTACTTGTCACTTTGGAAGCTTCTATTTTCCAGTAATTCCAGCAAAAATAATGATGTAATAGTCCTCTAGAAGCACAGTATTTACTATGAAAATACCTGATATCACCTTTGCCATGGATGAGATGGCATTTTATGGAGGTTCTTGGGTTTTGCAGAGGTTGGCATTCGATGATGCAAGCAAAGTGGATATTTTAGCATTGTGCATTCTCACTTGGCCCTGCACTTCCACTTCTGTACTTCCACATATCCCAAATAAATGAACTGTATTTTGCTGAGCGCTGTACTACAAGTCTTTCACCTTCAAATATCAGATCATGCATAACTGTTAGTGCTTCATGGAATGACTAGAACTGTCACTTTTGGCAGACACCATCATTTTTCTTTTGGCCAACCAGCAATGAAAATTTCCTGCAATGAGTAGCTGGATGGAGCACATAGGTGCTGAAGAAAATAGTGTTGGTGATTCAGTAGGTGGCATTCTTCCTTTTCAGTCTGTACCCAGCATGTTGTTAAGAACCATAATGCTGCTGAAGGTGCTGTATTCCTGATGAGAAATGAAACAGAGATCCTGGACATTTGAACTAGTTAAAAAGATGATACATTTCATAGGAGCAGATGATGACATTAATCCTTGTGTCATGACCACATTTCAATATATTTTGCCTACATTCCTCTTGCAATTTCCACTGGATACAATACACTTCTTTACTTCCTGTCATTCATTGTTGGGTAGTATAGTTGTTAAACCTTGTGATCTTACACTTCAGGATGAAATTATCCATATGTATCCTTTATTTACCTCAGAGGAGTATTGTGAAAATTAAATAGTTAATGTTTGACAAATGCTTTGATGTTCAGACAAAAGCAGTTGTGTAAGGGCAAAGTGTTTTTATAGTTGTTAAGAACTCATCTTACATGCCAAACCTTTCTTTCCTAACTGCCAACATCACTAGGGATAAATTTTATTTTTAATGATTACTTTTTTACCCCAGTAAACTCTTGTACTTGGCTGTTATACATTCTTTCAGAGTTTATTCCCATATCTCTGATGCCAAAATGATTAGCATAAGTGCTCATTAGATTTAAACAGTCTGTAAGATAAATAACTTAAATATTAATAAAAATGTAGCCATATATATTTTCATGAAAACACTTTAGATGTTCCAAATATATTGTAAAGCTTTTAAATAGGGAGGGGCTAAATCCATCACATCAAATCTAAACTGCTTCTAACATGGGTGGGAAAGATTCAATTTAAATCAGTAAAACATACCACTGTGTGTTCTGTTTGCAGATTGGAATCAAAGTAAGATGTGACCTGTTTTCTGGTTCTGGTTTAAATGAAGCCAAAAATCTTACATGGATATTTCACAAAATTTTGATGCCGTCATATACAAGATCAAATTCTAGTCTTGATTTGACCTTTCACATGAACTTTAAACCCTCCCTAACCAATATCTAAGTATCAAATGTGCTTCCTCAGAGCACATTTACTCTTCAAGCATTTGTTACCAGTTTGCATGCTTTAATAAAATTTCCAAATAATAGAATTTTTTTTGGCTGATGATTTCTAGGAAATGTGCCAGCAGTACATCCAAATCATTACATTTAACATCACATAATATTTATATTTTTGGCTAAATTATACAGCAGTTATCGACAGAAAATTACCAGGGCTTAATAAGCTACATGTACAGTTTGCTACTTAAGATCAAAAGGAAAACAAATATAGGAACTAATTTTGATGCTAAGAATACAATAGCATCTGTTTGTTAATGTTGTCTGTTGTTATAAAGGTTACAGACAGGGCTGGCTCCAGGCACCAGCTGAGCAAGCTGGTGCTTGGGGTGGCAGATTGTTCGAGGCAGCATTCTGCCCAATCCTAGGGCGGCACGGACGCTTTTTTTTTTGTTCCGCTCCGGCTGCCCTGTAGGGGGCGGCGGTGCGGAGGACCGTAGCGCCCTGCAGGGCAGTCCTCTTCCTTCCCTCCCCGCTGACCGGAGTGGAGCCCTCGCAGCAGGAGGAGGCGCAGCGGGAGGGGCCGCGTGGCAGCGCCTCTGCTGTAGCCCTGGCCGCCCCCTTCT
>NW_020664420.1:57499931-57500560 GCF_002925995.2 Terrapene triunguis
CCTGGTTACAGATGTAAACTGCACCGTTATCAGTACTGAAGGGTTCTTGTGTGTCTGACTTTTCAAGTCATATTACATTAATTCAAAGTGACCTGCTAGTCATATTTTGTACATCCTCAAAAGGAGTTGAATTCATCATGTATATCATTTTCTATCTTATAGCATACTGTCTTCCCATCTTTCTTAGAGTCCTTCTTCCTTAAATCTATACTCCTAGAAAGGCAGTGAAAGCTTTTGGGTTACTAGAGCTTGGTTACCTATCAAGAATATGTCCTCTTTCAGTCCAGTACAGATGCTTACCCTCGACATTGCACAAATTATCTGCTAGAAAATGTCCTGTCTGCAGCTGCTTGAAGAATTTATTATATGAATATCATTATGTAAGCCATTAGTTCTGCTATAACAATACTGTAACAATATGAACTGGACAAATAAAATTTTTACATCAGGTGACAATTTGCCAACCCAAGAACACATTGGTTGATGGATACTATATTTTTGTAAAAGAGCTAAAGAAGGGTTTACCTGAGAGTTACTAGACCAAATTCAGTCTTTGGGTAAGCGACTGCTATTTCATTAACTTAATTGCACCACTTACATGAAGGCTAATTTCGCTGCTTGGGTTCAGA